>NC_041389.1:141123713-141152991 GCF_002162155.2 Triticum dicoccoides
AGGCAGCATTGAGCAGCTTTAGTTAGCAGCAGTAGCAAAGGAATCACTCGATCGGGTTCAGTTAACAGCCATCGATCGATCGCTCGGGTTCAATAACGCGTAGCCTGCAGTGCAATCGCTCGGGTTCAGTTAGAGCCCAACGCCTCGCTCGGGTTCAATTAGAGCCAACGCCTCGCACTCACGCGCGTAACTGTACGAGAGAAACGCGCATCGCTCGGCCCCCGACCTCCCACCGTAACCGGGAACTCCCCGAAATTTTCCTCCCCCTCGCTTCTACCACGGTTTTTTCCGTCAAGGACGGTCCAAAGAATGTCATGCAGCTGCGTCTCCGGCCCACCCAGGACGAAAAGCCCATTTTCTGTCATGATTTTTTGTCATAGAAGTAGGAGCCCACCACATCTATGATGATACCGGGTTTTGTCACAATTATCGTCATAGAAGTGTCATATGTATGACAGAAAAAACTTTCGTTCGGCCCAAAATGTCACGGATGTGTCCTTTTTTTTGTAGTGATATGCATAACAAGACAATAAGCGGTGCTAGAGGTGTTCTAACGCAGTGCTAGGAAATACTAGCGAAGGGCGAAAACATCCAGGATGTCTGTCAGACAAAAGAACTGGAGGGAAAAGGTTTGATGTTTGCTATGATAGGTATGTGTGGTGGGCTAACGGACTGCATGTTCAGATTCGCCTCGTCATTCTGAGCAACTTTCATGTAGAAAACATTTTCATCAGAGCTACAGATTATTTTCTAAGATTTTCAAAGATTTAAAAAATATTCTAGAATTATTATTAAAAAGGAAATACTGCATCAACATGATGTCAGGGTGACGTCAGCAGTCAACATTGACCTGTTGACCAGTCAAACTGACAGGTGGGGCCCGTTTGTCAAAGTCACAACTTAACTAAATAGGTTTAATTTAACTAACCTAATTAATTAAGCTAATTAAGTATAGTTAATTAAGTTAATTAATTATACTACTAATTAATTAATTAATCGTATTTTATTTTATTTTATAGTTCTAAAAAAGGGGGGGTGCGGGCCCCATATGTCATAGGCCCGGTGGCCTAGCGGGGCGGGTTATCGGGCGCACGGGTGCGGGCGCCCGTGCCCGGGGCCACCAGGGGGCGCCGGCGGGCACAACGCCGACCGGTGATGGGCAAGGTCAAGCCTGGGCAGCAGGGCCCGTCGCGGAATGGCGGCGGCCGGAGCAGGGCGGCGGGGCAGTGCCAGCTATAGTAGGAGTTTGGGAGCGGCAGCGGGCGCACGCGCGTAGGGAGCAGCCTGCCGTGGCACGGGCGGGACGAGGCCAAGGCGAGGGGGACGAGCATGGCGGGAGGGCCATGGGCGTGCAGCAGCGTGCGGGGCCGCATCATGCGCGGCGCATTTGCGAGCACGGCGAATGGCACGGGGAGGCAGAGAGCGGGAGGAGGGGGTGTAGCTCACCCCGTTTGTAGGGGATCAGGGTCGGCGAGGCTTGACGGCGACCGTCGATGGAGCGGCGGGATGGGGTCGAGGAGGCGGTCCAGCAGGGTCCGGCGACGGTGCAAGATGGTGGTGACGTCGACGACGTCGAGAAGGCTTCGGGCCACGAGGGAGAGGGGACGAGGCTGCGAGGAGGAGGTCGAGGAGGACGGCGGCGGTTCGGCGACGGCGGGGCAGCGCCGGGCGGCGTCGGCGATGTGGCCCCAACGTGGTGGCGCCGAGGCGCGTCGGGGCACAGCCCGATCCAGAACTAGATCCGGGGATGGGGAGCGAGAGGGATCGTGGGGGAGTGGGGAGTGAGCGCTAGGGTTCGGTGAGGAGTGGGCGTTAAGGTGAGAGCAAGGTGGGCCGCCCGGGGTGGGCTGCCGACTGGGCCGGCCAGTTGGCTAGCTGGGCCGGTTGGCCTAGTGGGGGGGGGGGCTCAGTTCCTTTTTTCCGTTATCCATTTTAGCTACTGTTTTCTATTAAATTACAAAACTAAAAGAGTTTTGTTTGAGATGAGACTTGTCACATAAATCAATCACATTATTTTTTTAGGAGTCACAAAATGCTTGAGGCCAAAAGGAATTTTCTAAAAAAAAATTGAAATTGAAAAGGCCAAATCTAAATGCTCCTGGATCACTAAATAAATTCCCAGGGGCACTTTGGGAATCCAAAAGAATTTGGTTTCAACATGACAAATATCCAGGGATTATTTTCCACACTTCGAACTTTTTAATTTGCATGTTTGAGAATTTTGAATTTGGAGCTTTAAGTTGAATTTGAGTTTGAACTAAGATTTGGATCAAGCAAGAATTAGCAACAATAATATGATGACATGACATCATTAGCAGGGGATTACTGTAGATTAAGTATCCGGGCGTCACAGTTTCATTCTAGCATTAAGAGATTGCTGCTTCTAAATAACTTCTTAAGATCATATCTATCTTTGCAAGCAAAAATAGCTCTAGCAGCTTCTTCATCCATAACATAACCCTCAGGAACAACATGAAATTCATAATCTGGGTGAGAACTTTCATCATCACTATCATCAAAATTTTCATTTTCAATAATTTCATTCTCTCTAACCCTAGCAAGTTGTTCATCAAGAAATTCACCTAATGGCAAAGTAGTATCACGCACAGAAGTAGTTTCATCATAAGTATCATGCATAGCAGAAGTGGCATCATTAATAACATGCGACATATCAGAGTTCATAGCAGTAGTAGCTTTAGGTGTCGCAAGCTTACTCAAAACAGAAGGAGAATCTAGTGCAAAGCTAGATGGCAGTTCCTTACCTCCCCTCGTAGTTGAGGGAAAATTCTTTGTTCTTTCGTCTTTCAAGTTCCTCATAGTGATCAGCAGATATAAATCCCAAGTGACTCAAAGAATAGAGCTATGCTCCCCGGCAACCGCGCCAGAAATTAGTCTTGATAACCCACAAGTGTAGGGGATCGCAACATCTTTCGAGGGTTGAGTATTCAACCCAAATTTATTGATTCGACACAAGGGGAGCCAAAGAATATTCTTAAGTATTAGCAGTTGAGTTGTCAATTCAACCACACCTGGATAACTTAGTATCTGCAGTGAAGTGTTTAGTAGCAAAGTAATATGATAGTAATGGTAACAGTGGCAAAAGTAAAGATAGCAGTTTTGTAGTAGTTGTAACAGTAGCAACGGAAAAGTAAATAAGCGAAGCACAATATGTGAAAAGCTCGCAGCCATTGGATCAGTGATGGATAATTATGTCGGATGCGATTCCTCGTGTAATAGCTATAAGATAGGGTGACACAAAACTAGCTCCAGTTCATCAATGTAATGTAGGCATGTATTCCGAATATAGTCATACGTGCTTATGGAAAAGAACCTGCATGACATCTTTTGTCCTCACTACAAAAAAAGTACACTTCCATGATGATACGTGTTTGTCACAGTAGGTCGCGTTTTTTGTCATGCATGTACATACATGACAAATTTATGACAGAATCAAGATAGTCGTACCTGTGCTGTCGTAGAAGAGTTCCATGACATTACCAAAAATATCATCACGGAAGTGTCCACTTCCATGATGATAAATCGCGCGTCACAGAAGTGCTTTCGTCAAGGGTGACCGACACGTGGCATCCACTGTAACGGAACACCGTTAAGCTATCGGGTCGGGTTTTGGATCCGATAACCCGTTAACAGCGCCGACCAATGGGGATTTTCCACGTGTAAAATCATCATTGGCTGGAGGAGACACGTGTCAGGTCCGCGCTGGCACAGGTGTCACTCATCCAATGGGCGAGACACGCCTATGTTATGTTGACACGTGGACTGGCCCATCAAGTTTAAATGGGCCGGCCCAACTAAAGGCCCACAAGATTTTATGGACCATAATGGACCGGCCCTGCTAAAGGCCTAGGAGATTTTGCGGACCATAATGGGCTAGCCCAGCTAACGGCCCACAAGATTTCGCGGGCCATAATGGGCCGGCCCAGGTAAAGGCCCACAAGATTCTTGCGGATCATAATGGGCTGGCCCGGCTAAAGGCCCACGAGATTTCGCCGACATTAACGGGCCGGCCCAGCTGTAGGCCCACAAGAATTTGAGGGCCCTAGTAGGCCGGCCCATTAACTGGCTGCCATGTTTCGGGCCAAATGCCGGCCCATATTTGATCCGGTCCATTAATGGCCTGCCATGTTCCGAGCGTAATAGTGGCCCATATGAGATCCGGCCCATTAAAAGCCTACCACATTCTGGGCCAAATTACGGCCCAGATCAGGTACGGCCCTTTAAGAGGCTATGGGCTCAATTATGGCCCATATCAGATTCGGCCCGTCAACTAGACAGTATTCTTTTGGGCCCACTTGCTACAGGCCCACTTAGTAATTCGGCCTGACATTAATTTTGGCCTCTTAATGACCCGTTTAATATTTCAGTCCTATATTAATTTCGGCCTGTTAAATGCCCGTCATATAGTTGGGCGTAACTACGGCCCGGTTTGCATCCGGCTTGCTCGCAGCCGATATCTGATTGGGCCAAACAAGGACCGAGACAATTTTGGCCTGTTAAAAGCCCGTGATTTGATTCACACAATCATGGGCCAGGGTTCATTTTGGGCTGATGCCGGCCCGTTAGCTGTTCGGCACGTTTCAGGCTCAACCTACATCGTGATTGCATGACGGCCCGATTATGTACCGTAATTTTACGGTTTGGCCGGTTTACTACGAAGATAGTAAAATAACTGCAGCATCGTGAATAAGAAAAAACCTAGACTATACAATAAAGAAATTACAGCATATTACATCCACTGGGCATCAAAGTTCGCCACTATGATAATAAAGCACAAGCAGACAGCAGATTACATACACTGGGCATCAAAGATTGCCACCAGTGCAAGTATACACGCCGACAAAATAATATATGAAACCGACAGCACTTCAATAGAGTTCAAGAAAGGTTAGCCCTGCTAGGGAGCTGCAGCGCAAGCAGCTGAGCAAGATGATGAGACAGCGCTTGTTCAACACTTAAATCTTCCTCACTCTGAAAGATAAACAAGCAGACAGATGACAGGTTTTGCACATAAAAGTATCAGTGATGACAATTCATCACATTTCTTACTGACGAATAAAGTGACACAGTTTAAAATTCCATTACCACAATATGGTATTGTTCAGGTCAAGACATGGCAGGAAATGACATTGTGAAGGAGTTGGCAGCTTCACGACACCACTGGATTACCGATCAAGAACTCATAAGTATCAATGGTTAGTGTGCTGTCAATTTATCCCATTTCAGATTGGCAAATAAAGAGACGGTTTAAATAATTCTCCCTCCGTCCAGAATTACTTGTCATCAAAATGGATGTGTCTAGAACTAAAATACTTCTAGATACATCCATTTCAATGACAAGTATTTTCGGACGGAGGGAGTAGTAGAATGATATGACATTGTTCATAGTTAAGACATTGCAGAATATGACATTGTGCTGTAGTGGGTTGATTCACCACACCACTGGATTACGGATGAAGAACAGAAGCATACATGCAGTATAAAAGAAGATCACTTGCTCTGTATACTTTAATTTACATGGTATGAATAAGGAACTTGGTTGTACAACTGAAAACTTAAATTGAGAAAGGACAAACTTTTGTTTATGAACTACTCCCTCCGTTCTAAAATAGATGACCCAACTTTATACTAACTTCAGTACAAAATTGGGTCATCTATTTTGGAACGGAGGGAGTACATAATAAACTTTAAACATGCAATTTGATGCAAACACCAAAAATAAACAGCTGTTGCAGTCATGCCTAACCAAATATATACAACAAAGTTTGAAGGCTTGAGATGGACAAACTTACATTATTGGTGAAGACAGGCTCTATAAAGGCCTTGTCCATGCTGATGGGGGGGGGGAATGCAAGAAGTTTACCACAGAATCTTCTTCATAAGCATTGCCTTTATTCTACATTTTGTTAAGAGTAAATATAGATGTGATAATATACGAAAAAATGGAGAATATTTAAGATAAGATGAAGGGTGATGCTGCATAACCAAGTAGCTATAAATGTAAGTGCGGCGATACAGGCAAAATGTACAGCCAAGAGCAATGCACAGCTAAACTTCTTCAGTACCAACTTTATGGTAAGAGTAAATATAGATCTGATGTGTAGAAAATGGAGGGCAAAGGAAAATAAGCTGCAGAGTGATGGTACATGAACAACTACCTGTCATTATAAGTACATTGATAAAGGACAGCATGTACTTACAAGTACAATGCAGAGCTAAAAAAAAGATTGGCATTGGATATATTCTACACTAATGTAACCATTCATACAGATCAGATAATTTGGAGCGAACAATTGATAAGCAAGCTATCATGCATATTGCTGTCACATAATGAACCAGGTATGTATGCAAGTACAGTGATACAGGACAACAGGTACTAACAAGAGCAAAGCAGCGGGCAGCATATTTGCGATATCATGTCGTTCTTTTCAAACCGGAATTCTTCTTCGAGCAGATTTCCTGCAAACAAGATCCGTAAGGCACATGCGGAAAAGTAGAAGTTCAAATTGTCATGTGATTTCATAGACAGTACCTCATCCTGGAAACGAGACCAGTGCATAACAATGTTTTTCCATTCAATGTCTTCTAAATTTAGCACAGGAGACTTCACCGGAAATTCGTTTATAGATTTGCCACCAAAGTGTGATTTCCTCAGGTAACACCGATACTGCTGCAATGCTTCCTTGAAAAGCACAAGCAAGCTTTGCTCGTCATGACTATCCAGATTGACCCTCTCCTAGTTACAATAATGCAATGTGAATCATTGATGTGTTCAATCAGCAAAAAACAGGAAAATAATAACCATGAATAATAGCACTTACACGTAAGTTGGACAGGAAGATGTGAAAATGGTGTTTGTCTTCACAATAATCTTCCCATGATGGGAATATATGCACGTAGTACCTAACAACATGAAAGCGTTGTCTTTTAAACTGGGAATAAATGGAATGGGGTTCCAATCTGCAGGAATTGGCCATCTTTGCAGTTGGGATAGGTCTTCGGCCGGTGGACTTGCTATACTTTTTGCTGGAGTGGGATTTTTCTGTGGTACAACTGGTGATATGGCAAATGAAATCGGTATACCTTTTGCTGGAGTGCAGGTCCTGTGTGGTGGGGCTAGTGGTGTGGCCAGTGAAGTATGGGTACAGTCTGCTGGAGTCGGTCCTACGTTTTGTGTCACAGCTCTATCGAACATGGTAAAGAACAGCAAGCAGTTTTGGATAATAAAATGTTGGTTGCGCAGTGCCCACACATGATGAACCAGAGCGCATTAAGAATGCAACTCCCAGCTATCTCTCGATCATTTTAGGCGGTTGGATGAAGATCCTATGTCTCCTAACCCTTCTTCTTCCTCGTCTGTGATTCTTCCCATACAGAACACCACACGGGCCACCGGCCGGATCACCGGCCCCCACCTCCTGTGTTCATCCGCCACCCTCACCCCCCACCCGCGTCGAGTTTTCTTTGTTCGGCGAGGCCCCACAACCACCCGAGCCCCTTGGATCGCATCGGCGAACTCCGGCGAGATCTGAAAAATCGACTGACCCAATTTTGAAATTTAGTCTACTGTGATTTAACTGGTGTGGAATATAAAAGGGAAAAACCATAAGCATTGGGAGTATAGTGTTGAGCGTGCCATGGCGGATCTGAAGGTGCAAACCGGACAAAGGCAACTTCACAACCAAGACAAGAAATCAGAGTAAATCAGTGGCGATCTATTTTCTTGCTGTGATAAATAAGTTGAGCATATACGAAAGAGTACCGCCTCTGGTGCGGCGCCGTGTACGCATCTGGTGAGAATTTGACGGTGCTGCGGTAGCGATGGCTGTCGGCAGCGTGGAAGCAGATCTAGGAGGGCAGACGGTGGCGGCAGGGCGCGGTGGACGAGACGGTCGTAGGAGCGGCGCCGGCAAGGTGGACGACGGCGGGGATGAAGCGAGAGGACGGGATGCAAGGATCCCGGTCCGAAGGCGTGGATGAGAGAGGTCGATCTCTTGTAATGGACGGCGGCGTCGGGGTATCAGCTCCGGCATGGTGGAGGAGGACGGCGGTGGATGGGGTGGCGGACGGCGGCGGACGGAGGAGGGTGGGGTGGAGAGGGTGTTTTGGCGCCCACGGAGTACGAATGGGGAAAAGGGAGGTAGAGAGGAAAGGGGGGAACCATGTATTCAAGGCGCGCTTGTCTCAAATGCAAGGAAATTTACAAACTTAGCCCCTGTTACAAATTTCTACTACATCACAGCAACATTAGTCGGTTGGGGATAGGACGGTAATCTCACATACACCGAATATTTGCCGATGAGAGTTTGTTTTTCGCGCCCACCGTGTATAAATATGAATCGGGGAGGGAGTCGGTTTTGGCCGAGGGCACATTGTGTTTTGGCACCCACCATGTATGAATCCGGGTGAGAGGCGGTTACGTCACGTTTGGGTGAAATTACAAACCTACCCCTATCGAAACCTATAGAAATCCAGCAGATAGGATTTGCGCGGCAGGGATAGGCAGTACTGATTTCCATCTCGCACATTTTGGTTTCGGGCGGTTACTGCGACTTTCCCCGCTACGTTCAAATTTTGCACAGTGCACGTTTACCGTGCCAATTCAATTCGAATCCCGTTTGTATTCTACTATTTTTTTTCAGGCGGGATCCATTTTCAATTGGAATTACATTCTATATACATCATTTTTTACATATATACTTTCAAAAGCACAACAAAGAATTCTGCTCCTTTATATGTATAATATGATTTACAAATACAACGATCTTGAAATCTTAAGGCTGAATTCGAAAAAAATTAACCAAATTATGTTCTACTAAAATGTGAATCAGTAATATCTACATATTAAATAACATAGATGTGCGTGAATTCATATGAGTATGCATGTTTGATAGATCAATTTTGGTTCGAGTATGGATTACATGTATCATCATCTCGAATTCAAATATTTGAATCCCTTTTTTGTTCACTCCTTTCACGCCCATCTCTCTCGCATGCATGCTCCTTCAGGTAGCCATCACTCTCTTTTCTCCAGCTCACCCGCACGCTCACTTCATGTTTCTCCTATCCTCACAAACATGGTCTCTCGACGTCTCCCTTGAGAAGTGTCACACTCTCCCTATCATTATACATTACATGGTTTTCATTATCTCTCACGTCTCTACTGTTCTCTGGTATCACTCGGTACCTAAGCGTTCTTTTTCACTGCCACACACACAGTCTCCACTCGTCTTTCACTTTGTCTTTTGCTCTATGGGATTCTCTCACACACCCTATATGTCTCTACATATGACTCATACCACTAAAATTACTCTCTCTCTCCTGTAGACACAATATTTGTTGCGGTCTCCTCTTCGTCTCCATCCCAGACTGACACCAATCAGACAACCCCGACTACCGTCTCCTCTCTCTCTCTGATAGACACACACACAACTCCTGCTTCCACCACCTTCCCGACTACCGTCTCTCTCTCTCTCTCACACACACACAAAACTCTCGCTTTTGCACCCCGACTCGTATTTCTCTCACAAGCATTTATCGACTAGCTATACTCTAGGTAGGTTTATACACCCACACACTCATGCTTCCACCATCGCATACATGTCTCTCTCTCGCTCCTTGTATCTATGTAGCTTTTTCTTCCCTTCTTGAGACACGCCCTCTCGATCGTGCACACACACACTATCGCCTCATTTTAAGCTGATACCTATCGCACACACACTACTTGTGTCTTTGTCACACATGCACTCCGTCCTCCTCCACTCTCCCTCTCTCTCACACACACATGGGCTTTTTGCAACAACTAGCAAGATGCCATGCGTTGCACGGAACATCAAGATGCATTTGTATGAGTAGTTTATCTTGTGGGGGAAAAGGATGAATGAGGGAAGACCTTATTTGCAAATGTGGAGAGGGGTGTGGGTATGTTTTTGCAAAATTGCCATAGTTTCCTTCCTATCCGTCAGATATAGATCGGACGGCCTATATTGCAGGATGGCGGGCACACGATCATCACCGACAATGCCGTTTATAAGAGTAGGGATAAAAAATAGAGTTGGTGCTGATGGTTGGCCTGCCATCCTGCAATGTAGGTCGTCCGATTTATATCTGATGGATAGGAAGGAAAATATGGCAATTTACCCACACTCTTCACCACATTTGCAGATAAGGCCTTCCCTCGTTCATCCTTTTCTCCCACAAGATTTTGATGTTCCGTGCAACGCACGGGCATCTTGCTAGTAAGAGTAGAAATTAGACATATACCACTTCTCGAATCTTGAAACCAACAACATGCCTCCCTTATCTCATCAAAACCGCTAAAGCAATATATTTTGAGTGAAACATAACATATTTTTAGTGATATACGTATTTAAAAACTAGACTTTTTTCTATCAAATCGGTGAATATGTATTAATCTACTTTGATCGTGTGACAACGCATTGACACATTGCTAGTAGTTATTATAATTTTTTGGACACCAGACAAACGGTGGAGTACATATACGAAGAGAAGAGGCGCACGCACGCAGTCGGCCTCTCACTGTCTCGCACACATGAGTGTTACGTAAAGGCGACGTTAACAAATAAACCCTAAAACCCTAGGTGCATGATTGCTGCATTCGCGGGTACCGGGTACGTGGTGGAGCACCTTTGTAGGAGTTGATGGTCGGGACCACAGGTGAACGACTTGGAGCGCGGTGGCTCACCAGTTGCCATAGACTGAGTAGCCACGTTTAAAATATCGTTTTTTTAGCGGGGTTAAGAGTTCCGATTTTAAATGGCACGTTATAAGTAGTAAGTAGTTTTTAGAACGATTGGTATGGAGCAAAAATGGAATTCATAGTACTACGTACCTCCTTGGCGTATGGTTGTATGGGTTTATGTTACGAGATGTTGAACCTGGTAATTCTAGGGAAAATACTATGGTTTAGATTTAGATGCTGGTTTTCAGTAATCGGAAGGGAAAACCCTTCTTTGATTAAAAAAACTACTACCTCCATTCTGGTTTACTAGTCCCCATCGTACTTTGCGTCAAAGTTTGTCCACGGATTTTACTTGTAAAATATGAATGGAAAACGAGATTTTGTTATACCCAAAAAGAAGGACTGGAGGGAGTGATTGCTCTGACACGGACACGACCTCTCATAGCGCAGGCATTGAATCGGCGCACCGGCCAAGAGGGACGCACTCGCTGCAGGCCCAGTTGAGCACGCCTCCTTACCGCGTGCAACCAGCTTAAGACTGCCCCGCCTGCCTTCATTGAATCCGCGCGTGTGCCAGCAACACGTCCTTCCGCGAGCCGGCAGGCATTTTAGATCATAAAAATGACTAAAATATAATTAATTTACGCATGGTCTTGACTTGTTGTGCTCGCACTTGTAGCAGGAACTAGTAGAGGTTTTTCTTTATTTATAACTCTCCTCACATTTTTTGGCTTTGAAGTGAATCATGGTTGTGGATATTATGTATGAATGTGCAGATATCTGTGAACATGAGTTTGATGTGGAAGTTGAACTTGGAATGTCGGGCTTGCATGTGAACTATACCATGTCCAATGCTTCGTCTGCTATTGTTTGGAAAGTAATTGTTGTTATTACATGACCCAAAAAAACATTTTGTGCCACATCAGTAGATGCACAGACATCACAACAGGCATGCTGACTGGATAAACATTTGAACCTAGCTATTATGAAGGAAATTTTGTATTGAGAACAATTTTAGATAGGAGGAGATGCCTAGCCTGCTCTGCCTCTGGTAGCTTATTTCTAGCTTCTTCCATCTCTTCTTTGGCTTGGGTGAAGAGAGCATCTGATTGCTCTTTTCACTTCTTCAGGAACTCAGTTACATTCTCAAGGGCTGTTGCACGCTTTCTTTCAGCCTTTACTAATGCCACGAGGACACGAACAACTGACGACTCCACCTGGCTTGTGTGTAATCTAGCATCATCTGGGAATTTGCACCTTGTGTCTAATCCAGCATCATTAGGGAACTGGCACCTTGTGTGTAATCCAACCTCATTTTGGAAACATGATCTCGAGGTTGACCATACTTCCCTCCTCGCAGGAACTGCATCCTGACATGAAGTTACTTCTTTTTTAGATCAATACTCAGAGAAACCTAGATCCATTTAGTAGAAGCCAGATAAACAGAACTCGGAGAAGTGAATTCAAAAGGAAAAGAAATATAAAAACAGACTACACGGTGAGAACACCCACTTCCTACATCAAGTTAAAAACGAAAGCATTAGGACGATTAAGACTCTTCTTATTACACATCGAAGAACACCACACTTAAGAGAAACAGAAACTACAACATATACACATCGAAGAACACAAGGCTAAACGAAAGTAATTGAAAGGGTGTTACTTACCAAAGCTCATTTTACAGGTTCGGTGCAGCTCCTCTTTAACTTGCCACGCTCCTTGAAGATGTCCCGAATATCTCGTGTTTGGTCTTCATTGCTCCTCTACATGTTCACACTCATGGTTTCAAAATCTCAACATGGCAAGAAAAATACTACTAGTAATACTCGCGCATCTTGTGGGCAACATTAAAGCACTCGCCTGCCATGTTAGAGCATCTCCATCAGAATCGGAACGCGCGGCGCTTTAAAGAAGCATTTACAGTGCTGAGATCGAGAAGTAGATACTAGAGAGTAGAGGATAGTTCTCAGCATAGATAGATAAAAAAAAGAAAATTCAACTACTCCTCGTCGTCCGACTGCTCCTCGGTGATGTCCTCCTCCGACGTCTGACTGTAGGCGTGAAGATACCGATCATCATCGGATTCCCAGGGCGACGCAGCTCCTAGCCTCATGTTGAATTGAGCGTCCGCTTTTCGCCTACGCTTGTCCTCGCGATAGGCGGCTCGCTCCGCCCTCCTCTTATCCCTCTCCGCCCTCCTTTGCACATAGAACTCGCGCTCGTTGATGATGTCCTGCGGGAAGTGTTGGCGCCACAGCACAATGGCTTCCTCGTCCATCTCGGCGATGCCGAGACGGTGCTCCCGCCTCCGGTTGTCGCGATGATCCTCGTCGGTGCTAAGCCACGGCAGAGGCGCGAGCTCCTGCGCCCACTCCCGCGTCGGCACGTTGGGGAAGTTCAATGTTCTATGAGGCCACCGGAGGCGCCACGCCGCCGCGTCGTACGCGCGGGCGGCCTCGGTGGCGGTGTCGAAATTGCCGAGGCCGAGGCACATCCCGCGGAACCGGATCTCGGCGGAGAATCCGCCGGACGGGCGCGCGCGGTCGCCGTGGTATCCCCAAGTTTCCCAGCGACATGGCGGCATGGTGGCGCGGCGGCGGCGAGGCTAAAAAGAGCGGGGAGAGAGCAGTGGCGAGGCACAGAGCGGTGACAAGGCACAGAGCGGTGGGAGGGCGTTGGATTTTATAAAGCGCGCCGGATGCCGCGCGCCAAAACTAGCGCACGCCAGGCCGCTTTTTCCCCCGCGCGCGTGATCCTTTCCCGACGTCTCTGCTATCTCTACTCTCTTCTCTACGGTTATATTTATTTTATATTTAATATTTTATATTTATCTCTACTTCCTTTACTGTCTACTTTTTTTCTCTATACTTTTTTTTCTTGCAATATATGCCGTCTGATTTATATCTGACAGATAGGAAGGAAAGAAATGGGAATTTTGCAAAAAGATACCCATACCCCTCTCCAGATTTGCAAATAAGGCCTTCCCTCATTCATCCTTTTCTCCCACAAGATAAACTACTCATACAAATGCATCTTGATGCGTGCAACTCATGGGCATCTTTCCAGTTCTAAAAACCTTTCCATCATTTGCCACACTGCTGGTTGCAGATGAAAAACCTACCCAAGCACAGCGCGATACAGGAGCGAGGCACAATTACAAGCTGATATTCTGTTGGACAATGGAGGCTATAACCAATTACTTTTACGGGAACAGTAGCACTTAGGAAAATTGAAGGGTAGGTATGAACAAAATTGGAACTGCACATGTACTGCTAAGTGATTCAATACACACATTACCAATCGAGGAGGAGAACGATGGTCGCGGCAGCCTCTGTGAGTCATGGTCGGCAATGGGAGTCAGTTCATTGTCCATGACGGATGTACTTCTGCGCTTGGCGTCGGCTTCCGAGAAGCAGATCCGAGACCGTGGAAGACGATGTCGGGGAAGAGGCTCCGTCTACGATGACAACGGTGGACCGGCTCCAGTGCGGCGTACGAGGTCGTCAATGAGGCAGATGCGCTATGGTGGATGAGTGCGCCGATGTAAAGGGGAGGAGCACGGAGGCTGCGGTGCCGTGGAGAAGTCTATTTTGCGGTGGGGATAGAAAATGGGGAGTATTCAGGTGTACTACTCTGGGTGCCGGGGTGGGGCTGGCTGGGTAGGGTGAACCTGAAGTTACGAAAACAGCCCCCTACCAAGCATCGTACGTAGGCCTATTCCGAAGGCTATGATGGTAACTTCCCACTGCTCGAATTAGGGTCGCGGGAGATTTTCCCGCCGACCTCAAAATTTTGTGACACTGGACTCCCCGTGTGGCGTGTTGAGTGATTCGGCTAAGCAACTAGCGAGTAGTAGTAGTAAACTCTGCATATTAGGTTTGACCGAAGTCAAACTTCCTAAAGTTTGACCAAGTTTATATAAAAATATAAACATTTACCATAACAAATATGTATGATGTGGAAGTACATTCAATAATGAATCTAATGGTATTTATTTGTTACTCTATATGTTAATATTTTTTGTTATAAGCTTTCTGAGAGTTTACAAAACTTGACTTTGACCAATGCTAATACGCGGACTTAAATAAAAATGGAGGGAGTACACATTTGTTTTCTTAGTTTGTAGTGAACTAATCATTTGTTGAAATTGTGAAATAAATATATTAGGCTATTGACTTCGAATGTAATGGTCTATACAATTCAATAGTTACAATCACTGTCGATTCCCAAGATGTATACAAGGTCTATCGTACTTCACAACATGCTCAAACTCACATAATCCCAGTCAAATGAGAATCTAAATACATTTCATAGTTATTACTTTGTAGGATGCAACAAAAACAACCAAAACTCTACATCAGCCATTATAGAAGCAACATTTTGACATATCCCATTGTGTGAATGAAACATGCAGAGAGAGCTTTTTAAGATGGAGCAGATAGGGCGGGAAAGATTGTATGTATGTGGATGAGAGAGTAGGAGACACACCTAACGAGACACACACACACACGCACACACACACACACACACAGAGAGAGAGAGAGAGAGAGAGAGAGAGGAAGAAGTTAGGTCTGTGAGAAAGATGGAGACATGTAATATACGTGATTCTGTATACGTGGAAGGAGAAGAGACAACATGTTTGATGAGAGAGCTGGAAAAACATGGACGAGAGGGGAAGGATCTCATGGGTTGAGGGATTGACAATTTTGTGCGGGGGAGAGAGGGATTGGTAATTTTGTGCAAGAGAGAGAGGGTGGGGGAGGAGTCAGTCAACCGTCGTCACATCACCCTGCTTCCAAGTGACCCCGCATTCTCTAGCATGGTGTGGTCGCCGTCTTCGATCTGCTCGATGCCCACTCTGAAGATTGAGGTGTTGTGCATGTTGGGGTGCAAAGAAGCACAAGCAAGAGTGGTCACCGTATAACCTTGGATGGGGATGAATTGTGTGCTCGGGAGAGTGTGTGTGTGTGTGTGTTGTGATGCGTGCATGCGTGTGTGTGTGTGTGTGTGTCAGATATTGAGCGAAAATAAACCTCAGGAGAGAAATGGGTATTCACGAAGAGATTGCGCGGGCCTTGAGGTGGGCAGGGGCCGAGTGAGGGTGTCAAAATGTGCGTGTTGATGCATATGTTGCATGCGATCGTGCGAGGGACGGATGAATCAAGAGAGATGGTTGTTGTGTTATGGATGCTCCTCTCTCTTCCCCCCCTCTCTCTCTCACACACACACACAAGTAAACTAGAAGACCGTTCTCTCATGTATACACAACGTATCGGCATCTGTCTATGTCTCACTCATGCATGATCGTTTGCACATTCACACCTCTCTATGTCTGTATCACACGCACACCGTCTCCACATTGCCCTTCTGCCACAACACACATATGGACACATACACACGTTCTCTCTCAGTCACACACACAAAATAAGTATTAA
Source organism: Triticum dicoccoides (assembly GCF_002162155.2). NCBI lineage: Eukaryota > Viridiplantae > Streptophyta > Magnoliopsida > Poales > Poaceae > Triticum > Triticum dicoccoides. The sequence continues at coordinate 141,139,869 of NC_041389.1, forward strand.
AAAACTAGGGCGCACCTAAAACGTCCAAATACAAATAAACACAAACTGGAGCTAAATTCAAATATATGGAAATATTGCAGCGTCAAGAACTTTCCCAGGAAAAAAATGTTGAGTAATATTCGAGGATTGTTTTCACACACACAAAAAGGTTTGGTGGATGTCCTTCGAGCGCGACACGGTGAGCACCGTTCGATCGATCGCGCGACCATGGTTCACGCGCTTGCACAGGATTCCGTATCGTGGCTGTGGTACTAACTTCAAAAACAAAGCGCTGCCTAATTCTAATGTTTACGTGTACTAGTACGGTTTTCTTTTAAGTTTAACCAACCTCATATAAAACTAAAGTAAGCTCCCATACACGCACTCATCAATATGCCGCCACCGCCGTTGCGCATGCCGGCACCCGCCTGCTCCGGCAAACAATTTATCGCCCATCACCGCCGTGTCGCCTCCATCCCTGTGCCATGAAGTCGAAGGCTCGCCCGCTCACGTCGTCTGCACTCCCTCCTCGCCATGCCGCCGCGCTGCCAAGCACGCGAGCAGCTGGTGGAGCCGCGTCTATGCACGCAGCGTACGAAGAGGAGGAGGAGCGTGTGCTCCAGCACGCCAGCAAGGAGGAACTAGCGTGTCATTGTCGTCTCCGCCCGCGCGGAGGAGGCATGCATGGTGGCTGTCGCGGCGGAAGCCGGTCGCGCGCGCGTCGAGCCCGCAAACCGGGTGCGGACGCGGAATCTACCTTCGAGACCTTGAATGCCACGTGGATCCTGCAATCTAAAGGAGCAATTTGGGTCAGTCGACTCATGTGAGCCGTTTGATGCAACATGGATGGCTAGAAGGGCTTCTTCCACCTCTTCTGCCGTCTTCTTCCTTCACTCCATCGAACTTCTTTCACAAATCGACTGACCCAAATTATACTACTAGTACAAACGTATTAAGTACAGTGGGAACACGAAGGTACGAGCAGTAGTACCAACTGCAAGAAGAACAGTAGTAAGACATAGTACTAATACTACTCTACATACTAAACAGTTCAAATAACGAGAAAGAACATAAACATAGTTCTGCTGGGGCCTCAGCACAACACACCCTTGAAAATAAACTAAGCAACTAGTCAGCTTGACACTGCAGTAGAACCAGCATGAGCGACGGCACTGCCACCTACTCGGAGTCCGAGTCCACGTCCTCGACTTTGTCCTCGTCCCTCTCTTCCTCTTCGCCGACGCTTCTTTGCTTGAACCGGACACTAGGCTCTGCTTCTTCATCCAACCAATGTAGATATTTAAACAAAGGTAGGCATCCATTGCTGCGTACAGGATGTGATCTTCATCTAATGTCTTCGACTCCCATGCATGATGAAACTCGTGATGAGGTTTCTTCAGTTTAGCGTACGAAGGATCAATCATGGCTGTTGCCGGGGTCAACATTGAAGGTTGAGAGGAGGACACCAGGCTTGCCTTCTGGAGTTCAAAGGGCTGGCCTACAACGAGACCTATCCGACGCAGGACTTCTTTGTCGTTCTTAAAGCCTACAGTAACGAATTTCACTCTTTTGTCCTTGAGGAAGTTCTTAAAATCCTGGCACTCAACGTCGGCATGGCATATGTGGTAGACCAAGCAAACATTATGTACGCAAACCTGTATCACGGCGGGCTTCTTCCTCTCTTCGTCCTTTAGATCCTTCTCTCGTCCTAGGACTGTGGTGTACTCAACATCTAGCCCAGCGACCCACTCATCCGTTGAACTGTTAAACATGCGTAGAAAGCGAGCAAGCCATGCTTTCACCGTCGTCGATCCACGTGTGTAGATGACGATGAACTGATCACCGGTGATGGATCTAACCTGGTACTCAGCAGCGACCATGGAGATTTGGGAGGCCATGGATTTTGGAGGTGGGTTAGGAGAAGTTGAACTGTTGTACTCCGCAAAAACTGGGAGCGAACTAATGTGAAAGGACGGGACGACTGGGAGCAAACTGTTGTGAGGTAGAAGATGGGGACGAGTAGGGCGTGCGAACAGCGTGGGGTTGCTGGCTTGCCCGGTGGATAAACAGCTGCAAGCCCCCAAAGAGTGATCGAGAACTATGCGGGACCCACTAGATGTCATGTCTACTAGACCCATATCGTAAGCCTGACGGTATAGCTTCTGCCTGTTCGCACGCCATGCCGGCGCATGGATGTAACTTCACTTAATTCTGTCAATCGTCGCGCCTCCCACGACCTTCGCCTCCCTCGCGCGGTCGCGCCCTTTGAGACTTTGACCGGCTAAAAATGAGCAATTATTTTTGCCTACTCCGCATGCATGATACCCCCTCTGGTCCTTTTTACTCCCGTCAACCATTTGCAAAGTGTTTGACCAAATATATACTTTTTTTAAACACCACCTTATATTAATTAACCAGCCACACCAGTACACTCATTCGATACAATATTCACCACACAGGGCGGTACGTTATTTACAAGAATACCATCTAATCTATTTTCAAAGCTATACTTAGCGATTAAGTGTGCCACCTTATTGACCGAACGGCTAATCTTTGACAATTGAAGATTGTTGATCAACTTCAAGATGCTCAACGCTTTCATCTTCAGGTCACGCATAGCAGACCTGTCATAGTCCCCCGATGCAAGAGACGCTACCACAAAAGCGCAATCAGTCTCTAAAATTACAGGATTATGAAGAGAAATACCTATGTAGAGACCGGCAATGCAAGCCCTAAGCTCCACTTCCTCCACGCTTTGACAGGCATCAGTGAAATCCCACGACCAAATTTATACTAAAAATATCAATATCTACAATACTGATTATAATGAGTATAAGAACTACGTTTTATAGTGAGTGTAAAAATATTGATTTGACATTGTGAATGTTGATACTCCCTCCGTCTAGGTGAGTAAGTCATCTTAGGCTGTGCACCGTGACAAAGGAGGAGGGGAAAATGAGAGACATTAATGTTTATTTGCTAATTAAATAGTATTGCATGCAATGAACTAACCACTGCATGTCATGTTTGATAGTCTCAGGTCATTAAAAGCATGCACACCCTCATCTCTTATTGGTTGATATGTCAAGAAACAAGAAACGAGGTAGAGGTTAATGCACCACGCCTACGTGTTTTGGGATTATTTGGTTTTCGCAAGATGACTTACACACCTAGCTATTAGAGTACCACTACCTCCCTTCTAGTTTAAAGGGCTCGACTCAAAAATTTCACCTACTCTTAGCAAGATAGTAGAGGCGGTGGAATAGTTTTTGAAGTCTGCAAAAGTACTCAACTAATGATGTCGTTCTTCACAAAAAATGTGTTTACCAATGCATGCATGAACACTAGTTAGTCTAACCCCCCTCTCTTCTTTAATTCTTTGCCACATCAGCATGTTTGCTATTCCCGTGTGCATGATACCAGCTAAGATACCACCATGATGGCCAGCCATAGTCATCGCATGCAATAATTTAGTGCACCTTGAAATATGAACATGTGTGGGGCGTGTATGTTTTTAATGACTTGAGACTATACCTAGCCCGGCATGCAAGATGACATATTATGCACCGTTCCCCATACCCGCAGGAAGCCCGTTCGTCTCCAAATCTTTTCCTCTCCATGTGTGGAAACAATATGCCTGCCAAACTCTCCTTCTCCCTCCGGCGGTCCCACCACTCCACCCGTGTGAAAAAATCTGCATTGCATGACTCTCCTCCCCCCACGCTCGTCTAATCCGTTGTGACCAGCAATATTTCTAGCCCTTCGCTCCCCCATAATTTACTCCAACAAATATGCCCACATAGCTTTTACTTAACTTCAGGTGCATTGGGTCACTGACATATGGGCCCAGCAGTGTACTGGCCCACATGTCAGTGACGCAACTGGACCTGCAGTTAAGTCAGTGCAGCTCAGTCCATATCTTACGTAGGTGTGCCATTGCTCGCTATAAATACTGCGCCTCCCATGACATCGCTATCTCCTCCCCCTCACGTTCACGTTCATCCCTATCTCCTCCCCCTCCCTCTCACGTCGACCACCATGGCATCTCCCCTCCCAACCCCTAGGAGCCCCTCGCTGCACCGCGCGGATGGTCACGCATCTCCTTTCCGTTCCTCGCCGCCACTAGTCAAGGAGGACGCGTCGGTGTTCCGCTCCTCGCCGCTACGTGACGGGTCGCCATTCCGTTCCTCGCCGCCACTACTCGAGGAGGACGCGGCGGCGTTCCACTACTTGCCATGATGCGATGCGTCGCCATTCCGTTCCTCGCCACCACTAGTCGAGGAGGACGCGTCGGCGTTTCGCTCCTTGCCGTGACACGTCGAGGTGGACGCGTCGGCGTTCTCAATCTTGCCGGCATGCGCGTCGGAGGACGCGTCGGCTCCCCGCTGCGAGGAGAACGCCGCGCCGCCCGCCGAGCCCCCCAGCCTTGAGGAGCTTTGGAAAGAAATGGATGTCGCCTTGTGGGAGGCTTTGCCTCCAGCAAAGCGCGCCAAAATAGAGGTGGAGAAGAAGGCCGAGGAAGAGAAGCGCACCGCGCAACAAGCTTTCTGGGAGATCTATGTCGCATCCGAGAGAGTCAAGCAATTGGTTCTTTGGCAAAAGGCTCGTGCGAGGGCCGTGAGGGTGGCAGAGGACGCCCGTGCCGACGCCCTGAGTGCAGTCGGGCCCAAGCGCCTCATCTACGCTTGGCGGTACGTGGACCGGGTGCATGCTTCCAGCCAGGAGGAGTACCTATTGGCGCCGAATCACCACACCGGTGAGATCGCCCTCGCCTGCCGGCAAGCATCCAATCATCACCTCGCAAGTTGCGAGGCTGAGGAAGAGGCGTTGTGTCGGTGCGCTGGGAAACGGCCGCGCACCAGGGCACTCGTGGCGCGCTGCAAGCGCTCCTACGAGCGTTGTGGCTTTTAGGAGGAGTATAATTTTCGTTTCGTAAGGCGATCTCATTAGTTTTGGGACACAAATGATAAATCCCGAACGTTCAGGAATTTTTAGCATCCTTAATTAAGTATGTAAAAGGGAAAGTTTGGAAACGTTGTGTATTATTACGCATTTTGCAAGTACGTGCATATAGCACAAACTTTACTATATACTGTCGGACTACACGTCCCTCTTGATATATGCTTGCAGACTGTGCTACTCCCTCCGTCCATGTCAATAAGTCATCTTTGGTTGTGCACGGTGACCAAGAAGGAGGGAATACTTGTACACCTAGACGGAGGGAGTACTACTTTTACTTATGTACGTGCAAATGCACGTTTGAACATTACGATGCGGTTTTTGTAAAAGTAAAAAAATAGCACTAGTCAAGCTTGTGAAACGATTCAATGCAAAACAAATGCAAAAATGCTTGTTTGATTGTTTACTTTTAGCTTCCTTCTCTGTGGTTATTTCTCTGTGCACCGTGACCAAGGAGGAGGAGAAAACGAGAAACGTTAATGTTTATTTGCTAATTAATAGTATTGCATGCAATGAACTAACCACTGCATGTCGTGTTTGATATCTCAAGTCATTAAAAGCATGCACACTCTTTATCTCTTATTGGTTGATATGTCAAGAAAACAAGAAACGAGGTAGAAGTTCTTGCACCACGCCTAAGTGTTTTCGGATTATTTGGTTTTTGTAAGATGACTTACACACCTAGATGCACCGCGCCTAAGTGTTTTGAGTAACATTTTATCAGTTAAATCTTTGGTCAAAATTTAGCACAAATTACAATGGTGAGGAATAAACCAGGACGGAGTAGTAGTTTAGAAGCCCAAATAAATGAGTGAGGCGCCTTATTGTTACTCTCCACTATGACTAGTCTTGTGGGAAAAGCTGGGGAAGCTGCCAAAAGAACTGGCCCTAGGAGTAGTAGCTAGGGATCAAGTGTGGGAGATGAACCGGAGAAAGTAAATGCAGAGAGATGAAATGCAAAAAAGACGGAGGGATGTGATGGTTGGTTGTCCATTTATTTTACCAGGCCATTTATTACTGGGAGTGGTTGGGTTTTGTGATATGACGGCTTTACTGCCGCGCCACGAGCGGGGTGAGAGGTGAGACTCCCGTGCAGCGCCGCCCTCTACACTTGTACTACATCGGTCGTGGTTTATTAGTCCTCCATTGAATTTGACTGAAGATTTAACTGACAAAATTTTAGTGCATGTCAACAAAAACTATATCGTTGGATTCGTATTTGAACATAGTTTTGAATGATAAAATTTTAGGTGATATGCATCAGTATTTATCGTACTATATATAATGTTAGTTCAATTTTTGGTCGTACTAATCTATAGTAGTAAGGTGCCCGTGCATTGCATCGAAGAGTGAAATGCATTGATCGGGGAGTTGTTTATTTTGACAAAGGATGTGGGGGTCATTTCATGTGTAACGGGTATCGATAGGTTTCTTCGGATATTATCTCATCTCTAGAGCTCACAAACATCCGGGTGAAATAGATAAAAAGGTATCTTTTGCAAACAAAAGCGTTCAACTGTTCAACTTGCATCCAAAACTTGTGAAGAAATAACACTTATTGTGCTTTGCAAGAAATGATCTTTAAGAATTAGTTTTTGAGTATCGATTGTTATACATGTTGGCTACAGATGACATGGCACTTTCTTATAGTCAACAGTTGGCTATACTATTAAGTAATATTAACCATGCCCTTATACACCTAGACAAAGGGATTAAACCAGGATGACTTGCAAGGGGGCAGAGGAGATGTAAGAAATGGTTCATCGTAAGTCTTTCACCAGTACAGTAGTAAAAATTCATACATGGAAGATCCTAGACTAAACCATAAACGGATACACTTTTATTCATGCGCGATACTCCAATAGAGCAAGATCCTGTATGGAAGTCTCCACATGCTTAGACAGCGGATTACATTGAGTGAAGACTAATGATCAACATTTAACTTGATAATGCATATTTTTTTAGAAGAACAGGGATGCTCCTCCCCGGTTCAAAGGAAGGACTGCGGCAAAAGCCACTCAAGTTTAACGACAAGCTTACAGAATCAAAAGCGGCAAAGACACGGGCCATAAGCGCCCACACACACACTACATGTTTTCTAAGTGCACTTGATAATGCGTATGTCCAGGTGAACCTCCTTGGAGTCCCCGTGCACCGACTCGGCGGGTAAAGGATAGAATGGATGCCGTGGATTTTCCAAGTCCACATTGGCGGGATAGTCCCAGCTCCTCAGATTCCAAGTCTATCCGATGAGGCCGGTTTCGCCGCCCGCGTGACCCGGACGGGTAGTAACATTGACCTTGCACCCGTACATCTGCCTCGTGTCAGTGTCAGCGGCGACGCCCCTGACGCACGCTACAAAGACGGGGCGGCGGCCTGCGCGGGCCTCGCCGGTGCCCACGATCAAGAGGAAGACGCTGCTGTCCTCCTTTGAGACTAGCAGGCGGCGGTGATCCTCCAGCGACTCTGGCATGGTTAACCGGTAGCACGTGTCGTACTTGATGTTCTCCGCCAAGGGCCAACAGTGACCGCTGCATGCATCCGTGAGGTGATGCACCATGTCCGCCGGCGAGCCACAAAACGGCATCGGGCACTCATAGCAGTGGACGAAGGGCTCCTTGGAGGCATCGACCAGGCCGTCCATGAAACGGGAGTGGCTGTAGGGGACATTGCGCGAGTTGAATATGTGAGAAAGTTACTACGAGATTTAATCCAAATAAGCACAAAATAAATCATGACGGCTATAACAGAGATGAAACTAATCATGTGGACTAGCATAGTAGTAGGATACAGAGTAGAAACATAAATTCTACCACGATTTCGAATAGGAAGGACAGAAACACATATGGTGCAACGGGAGCAGCACTGTTGGTGTTGAAGTTGTCGCCCATGTCATTGAGGAAGAGGTTGTCGAGGTTGGGGAAGAAGTCATCGTCGGTGAAGTCGTGGCTGCCAGCAGTCGCGAGAGTGCGCTCCCCAGATTTCAACAGTGCCCACCGAATGGAGCGTAGGAGGGAGTGGCTGTAGGGGACGTTGCGGCCGCCGAATGGAGCGCAGGAGTAGCACACGAAGCGGTAGATGGTGTCCTTACTAGTACTCCCTAGTATCTATCTATCTACATCTATATATATCTACTCTTATAGAAAACCGAGTTGGTGATGATGGTTTGCCTGCCATCTTGTAGTATAGACCGTCCGATCTATATCTGACGGATATAAAGCCAACTATGACAATTTTATAAAAGATACCCGCACCTCTCTCCACATTTACAGATAAGGCCTTACCTCGTGCTCCTCCCTATGTCTATATCTCTACAAGTACTTTTTTTATAACAAATCGAATAATGCTGCGCCATCCGCTGCACGCCCGGCTGAACACGCCTCCTCGCCTCCATCATCACCAACTAAGTCTTTTATAGGAGTAGGAGTAGAGAAAAAAACCGAGTTGGTGATGATGGTGTGCCGTGCAATGCACGTGCATCTTGCTATTTTTGCATATAAGTCCAAACACCACGTAGACACGGTCTTTGAGCATGGTTCATAGTCATTCCACGATCGGGCATCAAAGTTTGTAACTATTTTAGATTAGAATATACTACTCCTCCGGTGCTAGCAGTAGAGCAGAGTCCTACTCTACTACTCTACTCTAGCAAGCTAGGGCATAGTACTGTAGTAGGTACTGTAGGGAGTACCAGTACTGTGATCACTCAAGCAAGTTGTCTGGCATCGATATGACCCTACGCTGCTAGTATGTGTCTCATAAGTCAAGCAGCGTGTTGTAGTCATCATCACCTGTCCACTTCTCGCAGCACATATTCGCTTCTCCATCTTTGTCCGCACATAATCTCGTCCAACTTCCATCCCCGCTAAGGCGCCTCCCCCCCTCGTCCAAAACCCAAGCACTAACAATGGAAGAACCGAGCAGCGTCCACCGAAAGAGTGGCCGGAATTCACTCCCCACAGAGGTAACCAAGTTCATTGTTTCGCGTGTGGACAATCTCAGTACCATGCCTCTCACCACGTGCTCGTCGAGGCTGTACCGTTTACTCAAAGCCCTCAGGCCGGAGCTTTTTAAGACAACACCTTGCTTGCTGATGCCGCCTGATCTTCAGAATTAGCGTGTCACGTAGCATAATGATCGTAGGGTGGCGAGCATCAACCCCCTTCACTGCGATCCGATCCCCGTCAGCCTCAGCTACATTAACGGTATGTACTGGGTCGGCATGAACACGTCTTGGATGGTGCTCGTCGACGGTCGCGGCAGCTGGATTCTCGTGGTGGTCTACACCTAGCGATTGATCCCCCTTCCTTCGATTAACACTGCACTGCTTTGGCACCGCGGCCCAGAATACTCGGAATCTTACAGTAGCCAACATGATACCAAGTTTGATTTGCTCAAGGTTGTAATCTGCCAAGTGCACAGAAGATATGGAAATTATAAAGATTTCAGGCTAATTGCGTTCTTCAACCGCGGTCTCGCCTATCTGACAGGTCACTACGGTAAGTGGATAAATCTGCATGTCCATTGCAGGATCATACATCCTCCATGGTTCTCTGATGCCATTGAACACAAGGGCTTCATTTACGCTGTCGACTCCTTCTATGGCTGGACGTATTGCTGGCCTACTCCAATCATCGCTACAAACGGCTATTATAGCAGTATGTTACTTTCCTATGATATCATGATGGCTTGCTTATATTACTGTCAACATTTACTGAAAAAATATTCATGCTCATAACATGTTGTTCTTAAGATTGACTAAATCAAGAGCCCTTTTTTATTTGACTCCACCTTGATATGATGTTGTAGGCCGCCTGGTGTCCCTACCCTTCCTAATCCCATAACCTTTCAAAGAAAAGTGGCATGGCAGTTGCAGGTGGTTCCTGGCTCGATCAGACGATGGCGAAAGATTGATGGTCGTTCGCACGTACCGGACGTGTTGTTTCACGGAATACAATCACAGTCACTGCAAGGTCTTTGAGCAAGATCCCAGCTTCTCTGGGCCTTCAGGAATTTCTGACTGGAGGCTGGTAAGTAGCCTTGGCACACACTCTCTGTTTGTCGGACTGAATTATCCGATTAACCAGGAGATAACCGACGGCAAGGATCATGATGGCAGCGCGGTTTCGTTCATCAGGCAAAACTATGTGTACACAGCGTACCATGCGTCTCTGCATGCACCATACCCTGATATGTGCCGCCACGCTCTGCAGCCCAAAGTAGGAGAGAGGGTCGCAAGTATCATATTTTGACCTGCTGGCTAGAGTTTCCCCCGTCAGGCACCCATATGGTTCAAGCCGTCAGCCAATCTCCACAGCTTAATAAATAGTAACGTCTAACTGAGCCAGTTAGTTAGATGCGTACAGTTGGTGTAGTAGGATCTTTATTTAGTTTGATGCATACACTTGTTCTTTTTTGGTAGCCCTTTTGTAATGATGGCTGATGTTTGGTTTGGAAGAGAGAGCTGCGTCTTCACTCTTCTGGCCTGCTTACTGCTTCTGTTGCACCCCCAGCCCTGGTTGCTGCTGCTGCTGTTTTCAATGTACAATCAGTAGTATATTTCGTCTGTTGGTTGAATATAAATGTGTTGTTAGAATGACAAACACAATGTTTTGCAAGTCGTTGCACGGTTCGATCCTTTAGTGCCCCGTACCGTACGTAGCTCATACTATTTTTTGTACGGAACACATTTTCCACTTGTTGATAACATGCAGCCCACTAATGAAGGCCCAATAGAGAAGCCCATAATTAACTCGAAGGGACGCTCTCACATGAATCCGGCCTAGGTACATGCTCATGGTCCCCTAAACATAAATAAGTAAATAAATAAATAAAGCTAAATGCTCATGCACCAGTTCTTTGGGAAAATAGGTAGCCCAATATTTCTTTTTGAAGAATACCGAAGCTAGGCCTATTTGTTTTCTTCGAATTACTGGGGTGCAAATCTTTCAAGACGAGCAAATGGGATATTAGTTTTTTTTTGAATTTTGTGCTTCATTGATATCTTATACGTATTTCATTGGATTTAACATGACATAGTACTAACTTATTTTTAAATTTTTTTTAGTATGGCTATTAATTTTTGTATTAAGAATATTTCGTTCCCCAGCAAAAATTTCCCACATATTTAGTTAATTTTTTGACCCTGGTACTAACCAGAAAATGGCTGGCAATTCTAAAAATGGAAAACGGGCTGCAATAAATTCCATATGAATTAGAAAATGAGTAAAATATTTAAAAATAATAGCAAATGGGCTGTACACGCCACAGATTTCAAGGCTGACTTGTTTACGCAAGGCTTTGTCAGTGAACACACGATTCTAGCCGTCGTGCTTCTTCAATCTCTGATCTTCCTGCTCTAGCCACCTAAACTAGCGCCGGCGGGACTGCCTGCTCCCTCCTCTTGTGGCCCGCTGTGATGCCGCGCAGGCTTCCCCGGCCCACCCTACTCCCTCTGCTGGCCTGGCCGCACGCAATCAACTGCCTCCTTATTACGCAAAAAAAAAATGATTCCTCCCACTGACATCTGGGGCGCACCGGTTGGGAGGCTGACCTATGGGCCTACTACGTTGACGCGTATGCAGGGCTTGTCAACTTAGTCAACAAACGATTCTAGCAGCAGTAACCGTTGGATTTGAATCGAACGGTCCTGCTGCTTCTTCAATCGCTGCTCTTCTTGCACCAGCCGCCCAAACCAGCGCCGGGGAGACCGCCTGCTCCTGCCTCCAGGGGTCGGTTGTGCTGCCGTTGAGGCCTCATCGCTCCCTACTACTCCCACCGCTAGCCAGGCCCTACGGCGACGGCAGCCTCACACCGCAGCGAACCAGTGAACCCTCATACTCCTCTACGTGTGGGCATCCACTGCCACGTCTTCCCCAGCTCTGCGTCGTCCCCTTCCTAGGCCTCGCCGTCGTCCACCGCCATGGTGCTCTCGGCACGGCGTGGTCAACGTGGTCAAGGAATGGCTTCCATCGGACGTGGACTGTACGTGGAGAGGCTGACAGCTGGGTCCACTGCCGCAGCAAGGAAGTGCCTCCTTATTACGCACAAAATAATTATTCCTCCACCTGACAGTGGGGACCCACCGGACGGGCCACCATATTTCGTGAAAAAAAGTTTCCCCCCTGACTGCTGGGACCCACCAGCTACACCTTCGCACGCAAGGAAGTCCGTCCGGGCAAAAAAAACAAAACGATTCGCCCCCCTGACTGCTGGGACCCACCAGCTACATCTTCGACCGCAAGGAAGTGCCTGATAGTCGAGACCCACCTGGTCGAAGCGTACGTAGCGTTGTCATTCTGGTCGCGAACGTGTACGTACATACTGGTCGATGTAGAGGCACGCACGTGTCGTAGATGTAGAGGCACGCACGTGTCGTAGTAGAGGCGCACACATAGCATGCATACGTACGTACAACAGCGAGGGTGCAAGAAAGAAAATACGGCCCCGTATGTACATACGGGCAGGGTCTCGAATGCCTACTCGCGCATACGTACATGGCTGGGTCGGAACGGAGAAACAGCATCGTTGTCGTGTTCATGGGGAGGCAACAGAATGCGTCGTGTTCATCGGGAGGCAACGGAATGCGTGGGAGCCAACCGGCTGGGTCGGAACGGAATGCGTGGTCGTGTTCATCGGGAGGGCTTGGACGGAACAGGCGATGGAAACGAGGCCTGGCGTACCACACAACGGAGGAAACGGCCTTGTGTTCGACCGGTCACGTTCGAAACGGGATCCTGTTCATCAGGAGGGGTCTGGCGTATCGCAAAACAGAGGAAACGGACCTCCTACGGTTAAAACGGGGGTCCTGTTGATCGGGAGGGGTGTGGCATACCGCAAAACGGACGAAACGGACTTGTGTTGGAGCGCTACGGTTGAAACGGGGGTCCTGTTGATCGGGAGGGGTGTGGCGTACCGCAAAACAGACGAAACGGACTTGTGTTGGAGCGCTACGGTCAAAACGGGGGTCTTGTTCATCGGGAAGGGTGTGGCGTACCGCAAAACGGGACTCCACGGGATACTGTTCATCTCCACCGTCGACCTCCTCCAGCCTCCACGGGCTACCGTCGACCTCCTCCAGCCTCCACGGGCTCCTGTTCATCCAGCCTCCACCGTGCGCTACTCCACCGGCTACTGTTCAACCACCCCTCCACGGGCACCCCTCCACCGTCTATTGTTCATCCAG
>NC_041389.1:141153508-141257194 GCF_002162155.2 Triticum dicoccoides
CCACACCACGGGTTCCTGTTAATCCAGAGGCAACGCCACCGCTCACTGTTCATCCAACCCCCCCCCCCACAACCCTCACTATTCATCCCAGAGGCAGCATCGATCGGCTTCAGTTAGCAGCAGTAGCGAAGGAATCACTCCATCGGGTTCAGTTAATAGCCATCGATCGATCGCTCGGGTTCAGTAATGCGTAGCCTGCAGTGCAATCGCTCGGGTTCAGTTAGAGCCCAACGCCTCGCTCGGGTTCAGTTAGAGCCAACGCCTCACACACACGCGCGTACCTGTACGAGAGAAACGCGCATCGCTCTCCCACCGTAACCGGCAACTCCCCGAAATTTTCCTCCCCTCGCTTCTACCACGGTTTTTTCCGTCATGGACGGCCCAAAGAATGTCATGCGGCTGCGTCTCTGGCACGCCCAGGACGAAAAGCCCATTTTCTGTCATGATTTTTTGTCATAGAAGTAGGAGCCCACCACATCTATGATGATACCGGGTTTTGTCACAATTATCGTCATAGAAGTGTCATATGTATGATAGAAAAAAATTTCATTCGGCCCAAAATGTCACGGATGTGTCTTTTTTTTGTAGTGCCTACCCTCCCGTGGCAGCGGGGTCCTAGTGGAAACTAAGGGATATTAAGACCTCCTTTTAAAAGAGAACCGGAACAAAGTATAAGCACATAGTGAATACATGAACTCCTCAAACTACGATCATCACTGAGAGCTATCCCGATTATTGTCACTTCGGGGTTGTCGGATCATAACACATAATAGGTGACTATAGACTTGCAAGATAGGATCAAGAACTCACATATATTCATGAAAACAAAATAGGTTCAGATATGAAATCATGGCACTCGGGCCCTAATGACAAGCATTAAGCATAGCAAAGTCATAGCAACATCAATCTCAGAACATAGTGGATACTAGGGATCAAACCCTAACAAAACTAACTTGATTACATGGTAAATCTCATCCAACCCATCACCGTCCAGCAAGCCTATGATGGAATTACTCACGCACGGCGGTGAGCATCATGAAATTGGTGATGGAAGACGGTTGATGATGACGACGGCGATGAATTCCCCTCTCCAGAGCCCCGAACAGACTCCAGATCAGCCCTCCCGAGAGAGATTAGGGCTTGGCGGCGGCTCCGTATCGTAAAAAGCGATGAAACTTTCTCTCTAATTTTTTTCTCCGTGAAACGGAATATATGGAGTTGGAGTTGAGGTCGGTGGAGAATCATGGGGCCCACGAGACAAGGGGCGCGCCCCCCACCCTCGTGGACAGGGTGTGGGCCCCTGGCCTTGGTTCTTTCACCAATATTTTTTATATTTTCCAAAAGTTATCTCCGTGGATTTTCAGGTCATTCCGAGAACTTTTGTTTTCTGCACAATAAACAACACCATGGCAGTTCTGCTAAAAACAGCGTTAGTCCGGGTTAGTTTCATTCAAATCATGCAAGTTAGAGTCCAAAACAAGGGCAAAAGTGTTTGGAAAAGTAGATACATTGGAGACTTAACACACGTCCCCATCTTTCACCGGTGACGATTGAACAGTGAAATGATAGTTGGGGAGCGAGCTAGTGTGCTTGACACGCCGGCTATGGACTGTAGCCGACGCGCCTTCTCGCGTAAGCCGATGGTGCTCCCGGATATTTTTGTACAGCATCTCACATGGTTGGTGATAATAAACTGTGTGGGATCAACTTGATTTTTAATTTTGATTTGAATTACAGAATGGGGTCATAGCGGCAATGGATGGTGTTTGAATTGCTAGACCTTTTATCTGCAGTGAACATGCAACTATATGTGTGTCGTAAAAAAATTGGAATTGTTCAGGGTTCCTTTGGACATTTTTATATAGTAACTTGGTTTTCTAGGCATTTCAGGTGCACAATTCAAAATTAAACCACATCCTCCAGTACATAAAAACGGGTTGCAAAATCAAATGTTTGTCCTTGGTTGCAAGCTTAGGTCACATGCAAGAAATGAGAATGAATGTCAAACACCTTGACATTGTCGCTCAGCCGCTAACATTGAGATACATGCTTTTAACAATCAAGAACTCGTCTGGAATTCATGAAACTTGATAAGATATCATGCAACGGCAGCAACATGCCGTGGTAAAATTATTGTCCCATTTGGGGCAGGTGTGTGTTGACAACTGATTTTGGCAATATACAGAGTGAAAGGGTTTTCAGCATGAGAAAGTTTCGTATCGTCGAGTGGAACAACTTTGATGTTTAGGCTATCGCCATTCGACCTCATCTCAGTGGCCGAAGCTATACTCCGAGTGACAAAATTTAATGTTCTGAGTGCTTTTCGGCCGATTACGCCCTCAATATGAACTCAGATGAAGGAGTGCTCTAAAGGAATTGTCTTCGTCTCATCAAGACAATTGATTCTCATATATAAATCATCTCAATCCGAGTTCATATGCAAAAGTTATAGTCAATACGGTCTGGACAGGCCAGAGACCAAAATATTACGCTTGACATCAGACACATGTTGATGAGTGTTTGATGCAATGCGTGAGCAATTCAGCCCTCAAGACGGCCTTTAATTGAAAAAACTTCAACACGAGAAAGTTTCGTCTCGTCGAGCCGATCGATTTTCACATATAATTCGTCTCAATCCGAGGTCATATGAGACTTGGGGAGACAAATCAATTTCAGGCTATGTTTTTGGTCGAGTGAAAACTCACCGGTCGAGTGAAAACCTACCGATCGAGTAAAAGGTCGAGTGAAAACCTACCGATCGAGTAAAAGGTCGAGTGAAAACTCACCGGTCGAGTGAAAACCTACCGATCAAGTAAAAGGTCAAGTGAAAACTCACCGGTCGAGTGAAAACCTACCGATCGAGTAAAAGGTCAAGTGAAAACCCACCGATCGAGTAAAAGGTCAAGTGAAAACCTACCGATCGAGTAAAAGGTCGAGTGAAAACCTACCGATCGAGCAAAAGGTCGATCGAGTAAAAGATTATCTTCCGACTGAAAATGTGGTCATCATCCGAGTGAAAGATTGTCTTCCGAGTGAAAATATAGTCATCCGAGTGAAAAAGTCCAGTCGGACCATCCGAGTAAAAGACTCTAATATCCGAGTGGATGAGCTCAAATCCGAGTGAAACTGAACATGTGCCCAAAAGTCTATCAAGATGGTCTCGGATGAAGAAGTGTTCAATACAGAAGTTGTGCGTATCATCAAAACGTTAAACTTTGGTTTTGGAGTCATCGTCATAAGAGATAGTATATGGCCTGCAAATTTACTACAAGACTCGGATAATTCAGTCTACCGCAAGACCGAGTCCGACTGGAAGGTAAAGACGACCTCGAAAAGTATTCAAGATGGCCTTATTTGAAAAAGTGATCAACATGAGAGTTGTTCGTATCGTCGAGGCGCACAAGTTTGGTATTTGGGCCATCTTGA
Source organism: Triticum dicoccoides (assembly GCF_002162155.2). Taxonomy (NCBI): domain Eukaryota; kingdom Viridiplantae; phylum Streptophyta; class Magnoliopsida; order Poales; family Poaceae; genus Triticum; species Triticum dicoccoides. The sequence continues at coordinate 141,156,935 of NC_041389.1, forward strand.
TCGGAGGTCATATGGAGGCTCGGCGGCCTGCACAAGGAGGAAGACAGAAGTTGGGCCAGATTCAGACTGAATCCGAGTTGAAATAGAACTAGGACTCTAGGACGCGAATTGTTGTAATTTTTCTTGTAAGGAAAGCCTAGATGAATCCTTTACTTGTACGGGAAGTCCAGCCGCCTCTTATATATGTTGGGGGTGACGGCCGATTGAACAACACACAATCGAACAAATCAATATACTACTTTTTTATCTACGTTTTATCTCTCCACCGTTTTTCTCTCTCGTTCTTCGCTGTTCTTTGTTGAGATCTGCGAATCCCGGGGCTCTAGGGGCGAGCGAATCGACCTAGGGCAGCCCATAGCCGCCGCTATCCCTGACGGGGTCCCTCCCGGGTGCGCGGGGTTTCGGGTCTGCAAAAGCACCCGCCGACTGTCTTGCGTATCGCGCTGTCGGTCGGGTCTCCTTCGACGTGAGCTGCGGTGCATCACCCCCGGCGTCGAGGGTACACGTGACGTGTTCGTGTGTCAACAGTGTGGGGTATAAGCTTCTCGCAAACCAGAGCTTCTCTCAGAACAAGCCTGATGGTTTCAGTAGGGTACGTGCCACCTTGGGGGAGAAAACGATATTTGTTGCCTCTTCTTACTTTCAAAATGTTTCTCATGTCAACATAGAACAACACGAGTGTTGTGTCAATTTTTGGAATTTTTGGGGTTCGTTTTGACATTTTCATGCATTAATTGCGTTTTCAATGGATTTATGAGCACAGTTCGAATTTGAACTACATGCACATGCTCTAATGCATATAAATTGGTTCAAAATTCAAATCTGTGTCCTTGGTTGCATGCTTAGGTCCCATGCAAGAAATGGGAATGAATGTCAAACACCCTGCCACCGTCACTCAGCCGCAAACATTGAGATTCCTGATTTTTAAATTCTGGTAAATCCAAAACTCGTTTGAAATTCATGAAACTTGGCATGCTATCATGGTGCCATGGTAAAAATATTGTCCCATTTGGTGCAGGTTTGGGGATATGCTTCTCACAAACCAAAGGCTCTCAGAACAAGCTTGATGTTTTCGGTAGGGTACGTCCCACCTTTGGGGATGAAACAATATCTGCTGCCTCTTATTGCTTTCAAAAATTTTCTAGTGTTAACATAGAACAATAGGAGTGTCGTGTCAATTTTTGGGGTTTTTTGGGGATCGTTTGGACATTTTTATGCATCAATTGCATTTTCAATGCATTTATGAGAACAATTCAAATTTGAACTACATGCACATGCTCTAATGCAAATAAATTGGTTGAAAATTCAAATATGTGTCCTTGGTTGCATGCTTAGGTCCCATGCAAGAAATTGGAATGAATGTCAAACACCCTACCACCGTCACTCGGCCACAAGCATTGAGATTCCTAGTTTTTAAATTCTAGTAAATTCAAAACTCGTCTGAAATTCATGAAACTTGGCCTGCTATCATCAAGGGACATCAACATGCCGTGGTAAACATATTGTCCCATTTGGGGCAGGTTTGGGGATAAGCTTCTCACAAACCAAAGGTGCTCACAACAAGCCTGATGGTTTCAGTAGGGAACGTCCCACCTTTGGGGATGAAACGATATCCGCTGCCTCTTATTGCTTTCAAAAAATTTCTAGTGTCAACATAGAACAATATGAGTGTTGTGTCAATTTTTGGGATTTTCGGGGTTCGTTTGGACATTTTTATGCATTAATTGAGTTTTCGATGCATTTATGTGCATAATTCAAATTTGAACTACATGCACATGCTCTAATGCATATAAATTGGTTGAAAAATCAAATCTTTGTCCTTTGTTGCATTCTTAGGTCCCATGCAAGACATGGGAATGAATGTCAAACACCATGCCACCGTCACTCGGCCGCAAACACTGAGATTCCTGGTTTTTAAATTCTAGTAAATCCAAAACTCGTCTGAAATTCATGAAACTTGGCATGCTATCATGGAGCGGCATCGACATGTCGTGGTAATTTTTTTGTCCCATTTGGGGCAGGTTTGGGTATAAGCTTCTCACAAACCAGAGCTTCTCACAACAAGCCTGATGGTTTCGGTAGGAATGTCCCACCTTCAGGGACGAAATGATATCCGCTGCCCCTTATTGCTTTCAAAAAATTTCTAGTGTCAACATAGAACAACAGGAGTGTGTGTTAAATTTTGCATTTTTTTTCAGGGTTTTTGGACATTTTTATACATTAACTGGGTTTTCTAGGCATTTTATGTGCATAATTCAAATTTGAACTACATGCACATGCTCCAGTGCATATAAATTGGTTAAAAAATCAAATCTTTGTCCTTGGGTGCATGCTTAGGTCCCATGCAAGAAATGGGAATGAATTTCAAACACTAGGGCATTGTTGATTACCGGCAAAATGTTAAGATACTTTATTTTTAAATTCTAGTAAATCTAAAACTCGTCTGAAATTCATGAAACTTGGCATGCTATTGTGGAATGGCACCCGACATGCTATGGTATTTTTCATGTCCATTTTGAGAGAAGAAGCACTCGAATAACAGCTAACAAAGGCATTTTCAAACAAATAGCTGCCACTCTAACCTTGCAAACGTTTGTATAATTCAAATTGTGTGCGTTGTGTTAACTATTCACGTGATGCCACATGTCTTCATTCTAATGGCTATAGGAGGTGTCGTGGAGACAGCTGCTTGACCGAACGGGAGGTGTGCGAGCGCAGTCCTGTGTGCAGGCTGACTGAGAGGCATGCAAGCTGTCCTCCAATGCGTAGGCTCACTGGGAAGTGTGCAAGTTGTATGCTGTGCAGGCTCACTGGGAATCGAGCCCTTTGACTTCCATGGCCGCCCGCCTTCCTCTCCATTAATGGCGCTTGGGCCGCTGCTTCATACGGGCAGCCCTACTGTTCGCCTCCCATTGCCCTCCGTCCAGCAGACCTCCACCAACGCCATGGCGCAGAAGGATCATCTGCCACTAGTCTTCAAGTTTGGTGAAGTCGACTCCGAGCCCGAGGAGATAGAAAATAAGGAGGAGTGGGGCCTCATGGACATGGCCCAGAATGAGCTGGCCGCGGCTGTTACTGCCCCCGCTCCCGTCCCAGCTCCCATCCCCGCGCCCGCGCCAGCGACCATCCCCGTAGCATTGACGGGCTGGTCGCCGAGCACTATCGCAGAGCTAGAAGCCGCGGGCGTCACCGAGGTCTCCGCGGACCCACTCGAGCTCTTGTACATGCTAGCGCCAGCGCTCGTGCCCGTGCGTGCCCCTCCACCCACCGCGGCGCCGGTCCCCGTGCGTTTGGTGGCCACCGCGCCTGTGCCTATGCACACACCCCCCTAGCGGCATGGGATGCCGCCGTCGACCGCTACCTCTCAGCGCCGCCAGCTGCCGTCCTCCCGTGCCCCGCCCGTCGATCGCGCGACGACATGATGTTTGATTTACAAGTGAAGAATATTCTGAGCTGCCTTGAAGACTTTAACAATAGCGTCTCGGAGGACGACAACGACAAGGATGGCGCGGTACGCCGCCTCCGCCACTGCCGGAAATAGTATTTTTCTTTGGTTTAATATTGTATCTCGATCGCAAATGCTTTAGTTAGAACACCTGTATGCAAACCGACAACTTCCCCAGGAAGCCAAGGGAAAATGTGCCGAGCAGGATTTGTGCAGCTGTTGATCGCAAACGTTTTAGATAGAACACCCATATGCAAAGCGAGAGCAGGATTTGTGCATCTGTTCAACGCAAACGTTTGTTTTGGATGACCCGTGTGCAACCACTTACAAACAATTTGGTAAGATTTACATCTGTCATATTGGGTATGTTTCCATTTGTCAAACTTGAAAGATTGACATTTGTTGATCTAGTAACATTGCCATTTGTCAACCTTATAACACTGCGATTTGTCAAAATATGTAGCTAAAAATCACTAGCACTATCTAATTTTGCAACTAAAATTAAGTAATTAAGCATAGATTTCATTCATAGATTAAGCAGTCATGCTTAATTTATACAAACAGTTCAACTCGGTAGCTGAACCGACCAAACTTTTCCCCAATTGTTGCCAACCACATACTGAAATAGCTAGTTCTACTTTATATACTAGCTAATTTTAAGTATGTTGTACAGTTCCACCACATCTATAGTCAGATGAACTGAACAAAATAGCCCCTAAATACTACTACTACGGAGGGGCTTTGTACTACTTACGGCAGCCTCTCCTCTGCCGAGCGTGCTCGGTAAGAGGCAGAGGAGGAGGATCCTACCGACGAGCTGGCTGATGCACCTTCAGTGATGCTCACCTTGAACGCCCTCTGCTGCTCCAGACGACCCCTCTCAAAGAGGTGGTTCTCCTCGTAGATCTCCTGATTCCTCGCCTCTAAGGCGGCGTGTGCCGCGGCCATGGCGGCGGTAAGGCTCTTTGCATGCTCGACGAGGCGCTCCTCCTCCCGCAGGAACTCGGTGTAGCATGCAAGGTCGCCGACGCACGTGCCTGCATCCACCTCCGCCTGCCGCCTTCGGGCAGTGCTGGCGGAGCGGGTGATGACCCCAGCGATCGACGGTGGGCTGGCGGCCAGGGCGGCCGACGATGGGGTGGCGGCCACGAGCACCACCGCCTTCAGGCCGCAGTGGCACAGCGGGTGATGGCCACGGTTGCCGGCAGTGGGGTGGCGGCCACGACGGCCATCTCCTGCCTTCGGGCCGTGGCGGTGAAGCGGGCGATGGCCCTGACTTTCGATGATGGTGTGGCGGCAACGGCGGCCGGCAACAGCTGTCGACGGGCACCGGCAGCAGAGTGTGTGGTGGGTGTTCCGCGTAAACCCAACAGGGACGCCAGGCGCACTACACTATGTCGGGGACTGCACCGCCGCCGCCGCGGTGTAGCCTCCCAGCTGGAGCTATCGTCTAATGACGGTGGAGTGGCTGAGCGACCACTACGGACCGTTGCAATTACCGATTGTGGGAGAAGCATATGAGATAAGCTACAGGGAGGGAGGGGAAAATGCGACGCAGGACTCGTCGGCCGTGAGGGTTTTTATACCAGGCCAGTAAGCATTGGGATTTTGGGGGATTACACCCAGTCGGGCGGGAAGCTTACGCGGGAACCTGCGAGGTTGCGCGGGAACAGGCTCATCGACGATTCATTGGTGCCACTATTTGGCCAAAAGAACGCTCCCGCGCGCTGCGCAAGCTTGCGCTGTAAGCCTTCTGCAGCAGCGGGGTGACAAGACGTGCGAGAGGAGGATGAAAGGCCACGTACACATACTGTTAAGAAAAAATGTTTGCCATTGAATTACCTACTATACACCCGTCCTGGTTTATAAGTAGTATTTAACTAATAAAATACGAATGCATATCGCTAAAGATTATATAGTTGGATTCGTATTTGAACATAGTTTCCAATTATATAATTTTTATAACATGCATTAACATTTTGTTGGTTAAATTTGATGGCAAAGTATGGCACATGATATAAAGGGGACTATAGACCAGGACGGTGGTAGTAGCACACAACCACTCTCTATGTAGCGACGCAAGTGTCGGCCGACTTGTAGGCAACCATTTCCTGCGTGTTCTGCTCTATGCGTGTGGTTGCTTGCGGTTGAGGCGGCCGCGACGTGCTCTGCTCACGTCCCGCCGTGCGTGCTTTTCCCTCTCGCGTCCCTCAGGGTGCTCTGCCCTCATCCCTCCATGTGCACTGCCAGTGTTTGGGGCTGGCGCACGATCATGCACGTTCGTGTGCATGCGGTTGCGCCAGGCGCGGCTCCACAATGTAGTTACCTGATGCAAAAACTGCCATGCGGACACACCGAGAATCCAGGCCGCCCGGCCCCCATTTATTCATGCGGCCATTTACCTTCATCTCCCGCATCACACGACACAATAAGCACCTCCACGAGGACACATACAGAGAGGACATCCAGCAGTTCCAATGGTGATCCCGTGGCTCCAATGGCGCTCCCAGCGGCCGACGACGACAACAGCGGGTAGTTCAGCATGCATCACGTAGTGGACACCCATGTGAGGGGGAAGGCCCTCTCAGTGGTGTACACGAACAATCCAGTGTCGATGGAGAGCTCCATCCATACTATGGAGCAGTTCATGGTGATGACAAGTACCAAGTGGTCGGCTTCAACCTCAAGTACACCACCGGTCACGCCGGGCACGATCAGAAGGTTGTCGTCGCCCAGTTGTGCGTGCGACATGACGTCCTCGTCTACCACTATGATGTCTACTACACAACCTTCTTCTTTTAGACGTTGTTGGGCCTCCCAGTGCAGAGGTTTGTAGGACAGTAGCAAATTTCCCTCAAGTGGATGACCTAAGGTTTATCAATTCGTGGGAGGCGTAGGATGAAGATGGTCTCTCTCAAACAACCCTGCAACCAAATAACAAAGAGTCTCTTGTGTCCCCAACACACCCAATACAATCGTAAATTGTATAGGTGCACTAGTTCGGCGAAGAGATGGTGATACAAGTGCAATATGGATGGTAGATATAGGTTTTTGTAATCTGAAAATATAAAAACAGCAAGGTGACTAATGATAAAAGTGAGTGTAAACGGTATTGCAATGGTAGGAAACAAGGCATAGGGTTCATACTTTCACTAGTGCAAGTTCTCTCAACAATAATAACATAATTGGATCATATAACTATCCCTCAACATGCAACAAAGAGTCACTCCAAAGCCACTAATAGCGGAGAACAAACGAAGATATTATGGTAGGGTACGAAACCACCTCAAAGTTATCCTTTCTGTTCTATCTATTCAAGAGTTCATACTAGAATAACACCTTAAGACACAAATCAACCAAAAGCCTAATGTCACCTAGATACTCCATTGTCGCCTCAAGTATCCGTGGGCATGATTATACGATATGCATCACACAATCTCAGATTCATCTATTCAACCAACACAAAGTACTTCAAAGAGTGCCCCAAAGTTTCTACCGGAAAGTCAAGACAAAAACGTATGCCAACCCCTATGCATAGGTTCATGGGTGGAACCCGCAAGTTGATCACCGAAACATACATCAAGTGGATCACATGATATCCCATTGTCACCACATATAAGCACGGCAAGACATACATCAAGTGTTCTCAAATCCTTAAAGACTCAATCCTACAAGATAATTTCAAAAGGAAAACTCAATTCATCACAAGAGAGTAGAGGGGGAGAAACATCATAAGATCCAACTATAATAGCAAAGCTCGCGATACATCAAGATCGTGCCATAGAGAGAACACGAGAGAGAGAGAGAGAGAGAGAGAGAGAGAGAGAGAGATCAAACACATAGCTATTGGTACATACCCTCAGCCCCGAGGGTGAACTACTCCCTCCTCGTCATGGAGAGCGCTGGGATGATGAAGATGGCCACCGGTGAGGGATCCCCCCCTCTGGCAGGGTGGCACAACGAACTCCCGAGAGGTTTTTGGTGGCTACAGAGGCTTGCAGCGGCGAAACTCCAGATCTATTGTGTTCCCCGAAGGTTTTAGGGTATGTGGACTTATATAGGTGAAACAAGTCGGTCGGGGGAGCCTCGAGGGGCCCATGAGGGTGGAGCCCGCGCCCTGGGGGGTGGGCGCGCCCCCCTATCTCATGGCCTCCTCGACGCTTCCCTGGCTTGCACTCCAAGTTCCCGGGATTGCTTCTGTTCCAAAATTAACTTTTCCGAAGGTTTCATTCCGTTTGGACTCCGTTTGATATTCCTTTTCTTCAAAACACTGAAATAGGCAAGAAAACAGCAATATGGGTTGGGCCTCCGGTTAATAGGTTAGTCCCAAAAATAATATAAAAGTGTATAATAAAGCCCGTAATCATTCAAAACAGATAATAAAATAGCATGAATGCTTCATAAATTATAGATACGTTGGAGACATATCAGCATCCCCAAGCTTAATTCCTACTCGTCCTCGAGTAGGTAAATGATAAAAGAAAGAATCTATGAAGTGTGAGTGCTATCTGGTGCACAAGTTGGATCAATGATAATTTCAATCACCTTTCCTAGCATGATTATATGTCATAATAGTAGTTCATCTCATAAAACTTCTCAAGATCAAGTAACAAGCTATTCACATGTTAAAGCATAGACCATAAACTTTCTTGAAAACTAGCAAACTTCATTCTTAGTCATCAAACAATTACAATTCATCTTATATTCAGGAATGGTCTATGTCATAGCTTTGATTTTGCAAACTCCACATACTCAACTATCATATAGTCTTCTACAATTGCTAACACTCATGCAATACTTATGGTTATGGAGTTTTAATCAGACACTGAGAAAGATAGGGGCTTATAGTGTTGCCTCCCAACGTATTCACCTTTGGGTGATGTCAACAATAATAGTTCATGCTAACTTACATCCAATTGGATATATATATATATATATATATATATATATATATATATATCAGGATCTTTCCAACACGAGGTGCTTGCCAAAGGATAAAATGAAAAAAGGAAAGGTGAAGATCACCTTGACTCTTGCATAAAGTAAAAGACATAAAGTAAAAGATAGGCCCTTCGCAGAGGGAACCAGAGGTTGTCATGCGCTTTTATAGTTGGATGCACAAAATCTTAATGCAAAAGAACATCACTTTAGATTGCCACTTGTATATGGACCTTTATTATGCATTTCGTCGCTTTTATTGCTTCCATAACAAGATCGTATAAAGCTTATTTTCTTCACACTAATAGATCATACATATTTAGAGAGAAATTTTTATTGCTTGCACCGATGACAACTTACTTGAAGGATCTTACTCAATCCATAGGTAGGTATAGTGGACTCTCATGGCAAAACTGGGTTTAAGGATATTTGGAAGCACAAGTAGTATCTCTACTTTGTGCAAGGAATTTTGGCTAGCGTGAGGGGGAAAGGCAAGCTCAACATGTTTGAATGATCCATGACAATATACATTAACTGAGATGTGAGAAAACATAACCCATTAAGTTGTCTTCCTTGTCCAACATCAACTCTTTAGCATGTCATACTTAATGAGTGCTCACAATTATAAAAGATGTCTAGGATAGTATATTTATATGTGGAATCTCTATTCCTTCAATATTCTTTCATGAATTGTTCAAATGACCAATACGATGCTTGCTAACCTTCAATAAATTTACAACCTCTACTTCTTAGATGTGAAGTCATTACTCCCCATGGGATAAGCCAATGAAACATATATAATTTCAGATTTATGACATTCAACTCATTCAACCATTTACTTATAGGACATAAGTGAAGCACACGAGTAAATGACAAACTACTCTAGAAAGATATGAGTGAAGATCAATGAGTAGCTAAATAATTATGTAACTATGTGAAGAATCTCTCTCATTTAAGAATTTCAGATCTTGGTATTTTATTCAAACAGTAAAGAAAACAAAATAAAATGACATTGCAAGGATAGCACAACTCATGTGAAGAAGCAAAAACTTAGGCTCAACCGATACTAACCGATAGTGGTTGAAGAAGAAAGGTGGGATGCCTACCGGGGCATCCCCAAGCTTAGATGCTTGAGACTTCTTGAAATATTATCTTGGGGTGCCTTGGGAATCCCCAAGCTTGAACTGTTGTGTCTCCTTAATTCCTCTCATATCATGGTTTCTCTTTTTATCAAAAGCTTCATCCACACCAAACTCAACAAGAACTCGTGAGATAGGTTAGTATAAACCAATGCAAAACCTTATCATTTTCTACTGTAACAAATAAATAAAATTATTATTCAACATTGCATACTAAGTTCCTCTGCATATTTAATACTCCTATCCTCAAATAGAGTGATTAAACAAGCAAACATATGCAAACAATGCAAACATAACATCAATCTGCCAAAACAGTATAGTCTGTAAAGAATGCAAGATTCATCATACTTCCCTAACTCCAAAAATTATGAGAAAAAAACTAATCTGTAGACGATTTATCAGAGCTCAATATGCCACAAGTTTCAACATTATATCATGCTCTGAATTTTCTAGGGAATTTTTGCAACAGCGGTAAACTTTCTGTTTTGAAACAGCAACATGTATACTAGCAGAATAAGCATAGCAAAGGCTATCCTTGACATTTTTATTGAAACTAAAGATGCAAAACATTATTATAAATAACAGCAAGCAAATACGAACAAGAGAAAATGACGCTCCAAGCAAAACACATATCATGTGGTGAATAAAAATATAGCTCCAAGTAAAGTTACCGATGAACAAAGACGAAAGAGGGGATGCCATCCGGGGCATCCCCAAGCTTAGGTTCTTGTTTGTCCTTGAATGTTACCTTGGGTTTCCTTGGGAATACCCAAGCTTAGGCACTTGCCACTCTTTATTCCATAGTCCATCGAATCTTTACCCAAAACTTGAAAACTCCACAACACAAAACTCAACAGAAAACTTATAAGCTCCGTTAGTATAAGAAAATAAAAGCACCACTTAGGTACTGTAAGGAACTCGTTCTAAATTCATATTGGTGTAATATCTACTGTATTCTAACTTCTCTATGATTAATACACTCCGATACTACTCATAGATTCATCAAAATAAGTAACCAACATATAGAAAACAGAATCTGTCAAAAACAGAACAGTCAGTAGTAATCTGTATCAAACATATACTTCTAGAACTCCAAAAATCCTACCAAATTAGGAAGTCCTAAGCAATTTGTGTACCAATTAATAGCAAAAAGAATCAGATCATAATCACGTTTCGGTGAATTATAAAAACTAATTTACTGGGTGCAAACGTTTCTGATTTTCAGCAGGATCAACACAACTATCACCGTAAGCTATCCTAAAGGTCTTACTTGACACTTTATTGAAACCAAAAGCTATAAAACATGATTACTACAGTAGAATAATCATGTGAACACACAAAAACAGTAAGGGTAAATATTGGGTTGTCTACCAACTAGCGCTTTTCTTTAATGCCTTTTAACTAGGCATGATGATTACAACGATGCTCACATAAAAGATAAGAATTGAAACATAATGGGAGCATCATGAAGCATATGAGACCAGCACATTTAAGCCTAACCCACTTCCTATGCATAGGGATTTTGTGAGCAAACAACTTATGGGAACAATAATCAATTAGCATAGGAAGGCAAAACAAGCATAAGTTCAAAACTTGAAGCACATAGAGAGGAAACTTGATATTATTGCAATTCCTACAAGCATATGTTCCTCCCTCATAATAATTTTCAGTAGCATCATGAATGAATTCAACAATATAACCAGCACCTAAAGCATTATTTTCATGATATACTTGCATAGAAAATTTATTACTCTCCACATAAGCAAAATTCTTCTCATGAATAGTAGTGGGAGCAAACTCAACAAAATAATTATCATGTGAGGCATAATCCAATTGAAAACTAAAATCATGATGACAAGTTTCATGGTTATCATTATTCCTAATAGCATAAAAGTCATCACAATAATCATCATAGATAGCAACTTTGTTCTCATAATCATTTGGAACCTCTTCCGAAATGGTGGATTCATCACTAAATAAAGTCATGACCTCTCCAAATCCACTTTCATAATTATAACCATAATATTCAACATCCTCCAAAATAGTGGGATCACTACTTCCTAAAGTTGACACTCTTCCATACCCACTTTCATCAATATAGTCATCATAAATAGGGGGCATGCTTTCATCATAATAAATATTCTCATCAAAACTTGGGGGACAAAAAATATCATCTTCATCAAACATAGCTTCCCCAAGCTTGTGGCTTTGCATATCATTAGCATCATGGATATTCAAGGAATTCATACTAACAACATTGCAGTCATGCTTCATCATACAAAGATCTAGTACCAAACATTTTAATGCATTCTACTTCTAGCACTTGAGCACAATTTTCCTTTTCATCATACTCACGAAAGATATTAAAAAGATGAAGCGTATGAGACAGACTCAATTCCATTTTTTAGTTTTCTTTTATAGACTAAACTAGTGATAAAACAAGAAACAAAAAGATTCGATTGCAAGATCTAAAGATATACCTTCAAGCACTCACCTCCCCGGCAACGGCGCCAGGAAAGAGCTTGATGTCTACTACACAACCTTCTTCTTGTAGACGTTGTTGGGCCTCCAAGTGCAGAGGTTTGTAGGACAGTAACAAATTTCCCTCAAGTGGATGACCTAAGGTTTATCAATCCGTGGGAGGCGTAGGATGAAGATGGTCTCTCTCAAACAACCCTGCAACCAAATAACAAAGAGTCTCTTGTGTCCCCAACACACCCAATACAATGGTAAATTGTATAGGTGCACTAGTTCGGCGAACAGATGGTGATACAAGTGCAATATGGATGGTAGATGTAGGTTTTTGTGATATGAAAATATAAAAACAGCAAGGTAACTAATGATAAAAGTGAGCGTAAACGGTATTGCAATGGTAGGAAACAAGGCATAGGGTTCATACTTTCACTAGTGCAAGTTCTCTCAACAATAATAACATAATTGGATCATATAACTATCCCTCAACATGCAACAAAGAGTCACTCCAAAGCCACTAATAGCGGAGAACAAATGAAGAGATTATGGTAGGGTAGGAAACCACCTCAAAGTTATCCTTTCTGTTCTATCTATTCTAGAGTTCATACTAGAATAACACCTTAAGACACAAATCAACCAAAACCCTAATGTCACCTAGATACTCCATTGTCACCTCAAGTATCCGTGGGCATGATTATACAATATGCATCACACAATCTCAAATTCATCTATTCAACCAACACAAAGTACTTCAAAGAGTGCCCGAAAGTTTCTACCGGAAAGTCAAGACGAAAACGTGTGCCAACCCCTATGCATAAGATCATGGGCGGAACCCGCAAGTTGATCACCAAAACATACATCAAGTGGATCATGTGATATCCCATTATCACCACAGATAACCATGGCAAGACATACATCAAGTGTTCTCAAATCCTTAAAGACTCAATCCGACAAGATAACTTCAAAGGGAAAACTCAATCCATCACAAGAGAGTAGAGGGGGAGAAACATCATAAGATCCAACTATAATAGCAAAGCTCGCGATACATCAAGATCGTGCCATAGAGAGAACACGAGAGAGAGAGAGAGAGAGAGAGAGAGAGAGAGAGAGAGATCAAACACATAGCTACTGGTACATACCCTCAGCCCCAAGGGTGAACTACTCCCTCCTCGTCATGGAGAGCACCGGGATGATGAAGATGGCCACCGGTGAGGGATCCCCCCCTCCGGCAGGGTGCCAGAATGGGCTCCCGAGAGGTTTTGGTGGCTACAGAGGCTTGCGGCGGCAAAACTCCAGATCTATTGTGTTCCCCAAAGGTTTTAGGGTCTATGGACTTATATAGGCAAAAGAAGTCTGTCGGGGGAGCCTCGAGGGGCCCACAAGGGTGGAGGGCGTGCCCAGGGGGTGGGCGCTCCCCACTATCTTGTGGCCTCCTTGACGCTTCCCTGGCTTGCACTCCAAGTTCCCGGGATTGCTTTTGTTCCAAAAATAACTTTTCCGAAGGTTTCATTCCGTTTGGACTCTGTTTGATATTCCTTTTCTTCGAAACACTGAAATAGGCAAGAAAACATCAATCTGGGCTGGGCCTCTGGTTAATAGGTTAGTCCCAAAAATAATATAAAAGTGTATAATAAAGCCCGTAATCATTCAAAACAGATAATAAAATAGCATGAATGCTTCATGAATTATAGATACGTTGGAGACGTATCACACTACCACCTGGCCACAAGGCCTTGTGAGCGTTTCTCCAGTTTTATCAACAACTCCGACTACAAGTTTGTTGCGGTGGACACCACCAACAATCTAAAAGCGCTCAAGGTTTCGGGCTTGAAATGCCCGAATCTTGTCAACATCCAGGACCACTATAAGGTTTGGGGCAGCGCCAAGAACAAACTGAACTCCCTGGTTGTCCTCGCCTCAGCCATCATCGACCCCTACTACATGAAGATGTAGGATAAGATCAAGAAGGACAATGACCCTGGCACAGTGTTTGGCATTAGAGACTGGATGAAGAACACGTCAAGTACACGGCCAATGACGCGTACACAAGCTACGAGATGTACAGGCGGATTATTGACATGAGGAAGTGTCTTGTTCATGACCAATCCGAGGGATCGAGCCACAGAGCAGTGGCGGGAGCGTCACAAGAAGTAGATGACTAGACGATCATTTCTCCTACTTTAGAATGCATGCAATTGTTTATTGAGGTGTGTGCGAATGATCTGTATAGTCACTTATGTAATTGGATGTTTATTTTAGTTATATATATATATATATATACATGTTATCTTCTGTAGACAGAGCAAATCACACGGCTTATTAGCAGCAATCGTCTGTCTTATTATTTGTCTTTGCACACATTTCTGATCACGGACCTGTTTGTCACGTATCACACACATAGTTCAGTTGAACCGTTTCCATTGTGTTGCACAATAAAGGCTGCAAAGAGGGATCTACAGCAGCAAGGACTAGCTTCCCTACCGATAGCTCATCTAACAGTACTCCCAAGTTAAGTGTGCTGAGGCTGCAGTGGTCATGAGATGGGTGACCGGATGGGAAGTGGACTCAATATTAACTAGTTAGATGGGCAACTGCAAAGGTTTATTATACACATTTGTATTATAAACCTTTGTACTGACCCATCCCATCTAGTTAATATCGAGATCTTTGTTTTGTAATTTTTGACATTTTTTTGTTTTCTGAACATATGTTGATTGGCTTGAAGAAGGTCTATCTCGTTACTTTTTGATAATTGTTTATACGCAAGCAACTAGTTTGCATTTTTCAAAGTTTTTTCTACGAACAGAATCACACACGAACTTACTATAGTAACCGTCTGTGTTATAATTTCTCATCGTAAACAGTTCATCCGAGTGGGTTGTTTGCTGCGTATCACACACATCTGGTTTACTCGAATCGTTTGTGTTCTTTAGGTTGATCGCAAATGCTGCATATGACACACATCTTGTTAAGATGAACCGTTTCCGTTCTCTTGCCTAATCAAAAATAGCTTGTCCGAGTGAACGTATGACGTATATCACACGCACACCTTGATCTAGATGACCGTTTATGTTGCATTCCCTAATAGCACACAGTTCATCAGAGGGAACTGTATGCCGTATATCGCACACACATTGATATGGCCGCCCGTTTCTGTTGTTCTTCCTCATCGCAAATAGTTCTGCTGGATCAATCTTATGCCCTTCATCGCACACAACCCTAAAATCGGAACCATGTTTGATGCATCGGTCATCGCAAATGTTTTGGACATTTTTGACGGTTCTCTGACACCACCGTTTGCGATTATTGCATCGCACATAGTTTCTCGAAGGGCCTCTGATCGTAGTGTCGCGTTAGCAGCATCCTACGGTAGTGTTTTAAAATGGTTGTGATGTGGTATGATAGGATTGTATCCTCCTTTGAATGATTCGAGTGTCTTGACTTGGCACATGTTCACACATGTAGTTGAACAAAATCAACATAGCTTTCACGATATTTATGTTTATGGTGATTTATATCCTACTCATGCTTGCATCCAATGTTGGTTAATCTCAATGCATGTTTATGACTGTTGTTGTTCTCTAGTTGGTCACTCCCCACTCTTTTTCTAGCCTTCACTTGTACTAAGCAGGAATACTGCTTGTGCATCCACTTCCATAAACCCAAAGTTGTTCCATAAGAGTCCACCATACCTACCTATATGCGGTATTTACCAGCCGTTCCAAGTAAATTTGCATGTGCCAAACTCTAAACCTTCAAATGAGTATCTGTTTTGTATGCCTGAATCACTCATGTAGCAACTGGGGGTTGTCAGTATCTTCCATGCTAGGTGGTTTATTCTCACGATGAGTGGACTCCGCTCATCATTCACCAGAAAATGGCTGGTAATGGGGATGCCCAGTCCCATGCTCAAATCAAATCAAAATATAATTGCAAACAAAACTCCCCCAGGATTGTTGTTAGTTGGACGGTACCCGTTGTTTCGAACCAGCCGTGGAATGTGCTTGTTGGTGGTGGGGGAGTATAAACTTTACCATTCTGTTTGGGAACCACCTATAATGTATCTAGTATGGAAGATACCGAGATCTCTTGGTTGTTATGTTGACAATGAAAGCATGCCGCTCAGAATATTATTCATCTCTGTTTTAGAAACTCGAGCTTTGGCACCTCTACAAATCCTTGCTTCCCTCTGCGAAGGGCCTATCTATTTACTTTTATGTTGAGTCGTCATCCTCTTATAAAAAGCACCAGTTAGAGAGCACCACTGTCATTTGTATGCATTTTTATTAATTGATATTAAGACTGTGACTGGATCTCTTTTTCCATGAATTACAATGTCTAGTTAGTCTTTGATCTTCAGGGGTGCTCTGCATTTATGTTTTGCGGTCTCAGAAAGGGCTAGCGAGATACCATTTTGTTATATCATGTCATGACTGTTTTGAAAATGTGTTGTCATCCGAGATTTATTATTATTGCTGCCAGTTGATTATGCCATTGAGATGAGTAAATGTGAGACCTAAATGTTATTGTGAATATGGTTAGTTCATAATCTTTGCTGAAAACTTGAATGCTGGCTTTACATATTTGCAACAACAAGATCAAATAGAGTTTGTAAAACTTTTTCTTTATCACTTTCAGTTTGTCAACTGAATGCTTGAGGACAAGCAATGGTTAAGCTTGGGGGACTTGATATGTCCCCATCGTATATACTTGTCCAAACTCTTTTGCCCTTGTTTTGGACTCTAATTTTCATGATTTGAATGGAACTAACCCCGACTGACGCTATTTTGAGCAGAATTGCCATGGCGTTATTTTTGTACGGAAATAAAAGTTTTCAGAATGACCTAAAACTTCATGGAGAATATTTTTGGAGTAGATAAAAAATATTGGCAAAAGCATCAACCAGAGGGGACCCACCACCTCCACAAGGGTTGGGTCGTGACCTACCCCCTGGGTGCGCCCCCTATCTTGTGGGCCCCACGAAGCTCCACCGACCTCAACTCCAACTCCATATATTCATGTCCGGGGAAAAAAAATCAGAGAGAGAAGGATTCATCGCATTTTACGATATGGAGCCGCCGTCACTATCGGTGTCAAAACCGGCGGATCTCGGGTAGGGGGTCCCAAACTGTGCGTCTAAGGTTGATGGAAACAGGAGACGGGGGACACGATGTTTACCCAGGTTCGGGCCCTCTCTATGGAGGTAATACCCCTACTTCCTGCTTGATTGATCTGGATGAATATGAGTATTACAAGAGTTGATCTACCACGAGATCGTAATGGCTAAACCCTAGAAGTCTAGCCTATGGGATTATGATTGTCCCCTATGGACCAAACCCTTTGGTTTATTTAGATACTGGAGGGGGCTAGGGTTGTACAAAGTCGGCTACAGAGAAAGGAATCTATATATCGAATCACCAAGCTTGCCTTTCACGCTAAGGAGAGTCCCATCCGGACACGGGAAGAAGTCTTCTATCTTGTATCTTCATAGCCCAATAGTCCGGCCCACGCATATAGTCCGGCCGTCCGAGGACCCCTTAATCCAGGACTCCCTTAGTAGCCCCTGAACCAGGCTTCAATGACGATGAGTCCGGCGCGCAGATTGTCTTCGGCATTGCAAGGCGGGTTCCCTCTCCGAATACTCCAACATAGTCTTCCAACATAGAAAACGTGTCCAGATCTGCAAAACAAGTACCACACACGACCGTAGAGAGTATAATATTTCACGAGTCCAATCCACTGACAACTTTTTTTAGCGTGACATCACGTCACCGCCCGGCCATTATTCGAACCGTTTTCTATCCTGCCGCTCTGTATTTCGAGGCACGGTTTCACTGGCACGTCTTGTCAAAGCAGAGATCATGTCCCCTTATTATGGGATTCTCATCAATACGGTCATGGGTAACCCAACCGTGCCATACGCACTGCCCTTGGGGAATAGACGAGTTTTAAGGCGAGTGGGGAGGCGCATAATATTCACTGCCTTTATAAAGGGATAAAGATCCACCCCTTTTCACCCACGCCTTCTCCTTCCTCTGTCCATCCATTCTCGAGCACCAGTGCCCAAGCTCTCACCTTTTCCATCCAAAAAAGCACTCCCACCATGTCCGGACCCGGAGCAGGAGGCAAGTGGATGGCCTTCTCTGTCAAGGAGAAGGACATCACGAAGCTCCGGGAGGCCGAGTACCTGGCCAAGGAAATTGCCCATCGACTTCCGGCCAAGGGACAGATCATCCCCACCACGGAGCCCCAGGAGAGGGTGGTGCTCATATCACACTTCGTCCGCGGTCTGGGATTACCCCTCCACCCGTTTGTCAACTATAGGTTTTAGCCCTCCATTTGCTGGTCGCCAAAGACGAGAGCTTCGCCTTTGGAAGAGCCAGTAGCGTAGGGCGACCGGGCCAGCCGAGCCCCTCTGAATTAGTTGACGGCTTTGATGACTCGTTCTGAGAGTGGTCTCTTTTATTTAAGGTTGCATATATTGTCGGAGAAGGGAGGGATCCAGGCCAGGTCTAAAAGTGTCGAGTTGGGTTTGGGACAAGACCAGGAAATAGTGAATCTTATATAGTGGGTGCCAACTTGATTGCTGCTGGGATTGCTTGATAGGAAACTTTGATTGATACGAGCATATGTGAATGAATTGAAATAGTCAATAGTGGTGATATGATCCCGGTATCTACACTCGTTTCTACTTCTGCTACCGAGACTACTGCTACTGTAAAAGCATCAGGAACGTGTCAATTCACTGAATAAAGTGCTCTTTCCATTGTTTTATGGATGAAATGACGAAAAAGAGAAGGAACCACCAATTCTGCATCAAAAACAGGGGTTCTGGAGCCAGTTTCTCAAATCGTAAGTAGATCCAATCCAGGGCAGTTGATAAGTGAGGTTCTCCGGTCGAATGCAAACAAGCCAGAGCGTATCTCTTGTTTCGAGGAAGAAACAAACATCCTGGTCTCAATAGATCTTGATTCTATGCATGCGTCAAACACATCGAGCCGGAACAAACGAGTGCTTTCAACTCATGAGCCGGAACATACGAGTGCTTAGTATTCCCGCATGTAGCTTTGAAAAGGGCGAGGTGTTGTTCAGGGTTCCCTACCCCATTCAACATTTTTCATTCTGGCGCATTATAGTATACCCCTTCCTTGGGGTACGGTACCATATCAAATTCACTAGGGCCTCTTTCCTCTCTTTTTGTTGGCAACCCCTGTCAATGTATGTACATGTTCCTACGGCTCGGATGAGTATAGTTATTTATATCGCGAAAGCTATAAACAGTTCCTTGTTCCCATTAAAAAAACATCCCCTTTTTCTTCGCTCTTCCGAAACCGGTACAGAAATTCCGCGGACTTATGTTCTACTACGGGCTGGACTTCCACGACCTGGCCCCCAACTCTATCCTCAACATCTCGACATTTATTGTCGTGTGAAAGGCCTTCCTCCGCATCCCACCTCACTTCAGCCTATGGCTGAAGACCTTCAATGTGAAGCCAAAGGTGGTGAGCGGCCAATAAGCAGAGTGCGGAGGTGCCATGGTGGGCAAGATGCCCAATGTCACATGGCCCAAAGGCTCCTTTGTGCAGACTGTCAAAGGGTGGTAGTCGGGGTGGTTTTACATCACAGAGCCGCGCGTCACAAACTGGGCAGCGGCTCCCGCATTCCTGTTCGGAGTCCCGATGCGGCTTACCTCCTGGCAAGAGAAAGGCCTGACCTGGTCTTCCCCGAACGAGCTGACGGGGCTCCAGACATGTGCCCAGAACATGATAAACAAGAGAATCAAGCTCGTCAACGTGATCCAGGTGATGCTAGTTCACCGAATCCTTCCGTGCGAACGCCGGACTTGCCATCTATGGGAGTTCGATCTGGCCAAGCACCGGACCCTATTGGAGCTCTTCGGCACGATGCACGAAGATATCTGGAAGGTGCTCTTCAAGGCCAAAGAGGCGCCACCCCCCACGACCGAGGATCACGGGCATGACTTGACGCACCCTGCCAGTCCGGTAAGTTATTTGATGCTTTCAAGGTATACCCTTTGCATACTTGAGGAAGGCATCTAAGCCTCCCTATTAATTTTTCCCGGCCTGGACAGAGATGGCAGAGCAGATTAACTGTCTGGCTCCGCTGCCCGAAGACGCAGAAGTTCCACTTCGGACAAAGATGCTGGTTCCGGCGCCTTATCAGGTGCCAGAGAAGAAGGCCAAGAAGAAGGCCAAGGGGACCAGAGGTGGTCTCCGTCGCAAGGGCACTTCGGACGCGATGTCCGAAGACGCCGAGACTCACTCCTTCATCGCCGAGGACGAGGAGGCGGAGGAGGAAGAAGAAGAAAGTCGTCCCCCCTATAGGGGGGAGGAAAAAGAGGCCGGCCTCCACAAATCTGGAGGCCGAGGCGTCCAAGAAGGGGAAAGCCTCCCTTCGGGACAGCTCCACAGTGGCCACCGACAGCAGCTGGGAGTGGGAGCCCAGGGACAAGCCCCTGGCCAAATCGTAAGTGTCCGGACACGTTCATGTATCCGGCCCCTTTACTTCATTGTTTTAATGTACTGAATTATGCATTTGCAGTCCATCTCTGTCCAACCTCAAGCGGTCCTTATCTTCGGAGGATTCCCTGTACCCGGACGCGATGGACAGCGGGACCCTTCCCGCGGCCTCCTCTCCCAAGGACACGAGTGGCACCGAGGCGTCGTCCTGAAGGATCCCAGGCCCGGGAGAGAATCCGAAGGCTGCCAGGGAGGCGCCGGAGGGTGAAGCCTTGGCTGCCGGACACATGGGGGAGCAAACCCCCATGGATACTGATGATGGGGGCCATATCCCATTCGGCCCCCAACCGAATATAATTCTGGAGACCCATATGGCTCCGGAATCAGCAAGCACCCCTTTTCGAAGGAAGGGGGCATGCCTATTCCGCCGGTGACCTCTGTCCATCCAGAGGCGCCAGACACTTTGCTGGAAGCGCTGCAAGGCGCTTCCATTGTCGAGGAACACCGTACCCTTATGGGTATGGTGATTGAGAGGATCTAGTCCGCAAAAAGCGGACTGACCAAAGCCTGCACTAGTCTTCTAATAGGCTTTGAGGTAAGTAATGTAATTGTGTAAAAATAATGTCACAGTATAGACAGTAGCCCTGAGACATTGTCCGGTGTTCGAAAGGACAAGCCGGATAGAGGATCCAATAATTTTCGCGGGAGACTAATCTAAAATGCCTATGTGAATAAGCAAGCGTCGCTGCTTGCTGCGACCTCTCACACTGCGGAAGTATCCAAGCTGAAGCAGAGGCTGGAGCGGGCCGAGGAAGTGCTCGGCCGTGTGAAGAAGAGCTGGAGGACAGTCAAGGTATGCAGTAACCTTGTATATATTCAGGAAGGATGAATGATTCATGCTGACTAAAGTGCCATGATATTTATTAGGGGCAACGACCGAAGTAGAGGCCCTCAAGAAGGCGTTGGCCGAAGCCGAGGACAAAGTGGCCAAGGAACAAGCCGCACGCGAAAAGCATGAGACCCGAATCAGTGAGCTTCAGCAAGAGCTCCAGAACACCGTCAAGAAGTGTGAGTCCTTGGAGCACGACTTTAAGGATCAAGAGTCCGAGCTCTCCAAGGCCCACCAAAACGCACACGATGCCCGCGCTGAAGCCCAGGGCGCCCTCCTTGAAATCCAGGAGGCCAAAAAATCGCGGCGGGTAAGGCCTTTATTATGCAGAGCAAATATGTGAAGAAAGGGTTCCTATTACTGACCCGGATTTGGAGTTCTCCAGGAGCATTTGCAGATCTGCCGTGCAGCATTTCTGATGCTGCGGAATTTTTCTGAGTCGAAGAGGGGAGCTCTACGAAGGCACTATTTTGGTTGCAATACCTTGCGCCAGAACATCTGGTGCCCTTTAGCGATCAGCTGAAACAGCTGGTCGAGCTGCATAAGGCGACTGAACTAGCCATGAAGGATTTAATGATCCGGCTATGGCCTGTCGAAGCCATTCCCAACAGCTACTTCAGACTCGTGAAGCAGCTTGTAAGTGCCTGCCCTCGGCTTGATGCTATCAAGCGGTCGGTCTTTATCGAAGGCGCGGGAATGGCCTTTGCCCGCGCCAAGATGCACTAGGCGAAGATGGACGCCACGAAACTGATGACCGAGGGACCGCCCGCGGGCAAGGAGCATCATACACCCGAACTGTATTTTGATAGTGTCCTGGAGGGGTCCTGCCTTGTGGCGGAGCAATATGCTAAGGATGTCATTTTCCCATGAATGCTCTCATGTTATCATGTCCTGTACTAAGAAACAGATCCGTTATGTAATATAATGTCTGTTATCTAAACTTTTACCTCCTGTGCGGCCGTATTGTGAAATCTGAGAGTTGGCCAGTCGTCGGCTTCTGCCCATGTAGGTAGTATAGGGGTGTTCGGGATAAATCTAAACACTCTTTACTCCAAAGTTTGGTCCTTAAAAGAGGTGTTTAGTGCAACGAACAAGGCAATCGGACAATTCGACTTTATCACCCTAACTTAGCCATAGGAGTTTGACAAGAAAAATTTAGGCGCAGCCCCTAGTGTTCAGAAGTCCAAACTTGGGGCGCTATTGTAGCGACCATACCTCAAACAGTCTGATCTCTGTGCATCAGTGTCATCCCTGGATCGGCAATGCTGACACGCATAGTACTCGAGGATTTATAATAGAGTAGCAATCACACAGTTATTACATCGAATGTCTCAAAAGAGAACTTATTACAATAATATGGCTTAAGGCCATCTAAAAATGGTAACAACATAAGGCTTGGAAGATAAAGTGAATCCATCAACTCCAGCGGTATAGCTGAGTGAAATACAACGACCTATGGCACCTTACTCATCGTCTAAAAAGTTTGCAACATGAAACGTTGCAGCCTGAAACGGGTCAGCACATGGAATATGCTGGCAATGTAACACATAGAGTAATGAACAGAATAATTACTATCACTACATGCATATATGGCTGGTGGAAAGCTCTATGGTTACAGTTTTGCATAAAGCCAATTTTTTCCTACAACAGAGGAATAAATTTTATTTAACTATCATGGTGGTTGTTAAACATTGAGAAGGTTCCTCCAACTCAATCCCAATTAATCATCATCATTAACCCCAACAAAATAAATTTAGAGTGACAAGATCAACATGATAATCCAAGAACCAGATACTCAAAACGTCCATAACCGGGGACACGGCTAACCATGATTAGTATGTACACTCTGCAGAGGTTTGCACACTTTTCCCCACAAGACTCGAATACATCCATGGTCGGAGATTCGAGACATAGTCTTTCTGAAACAATAACTCTTTACTCTGGGTGGACGGTTACACCTACTTTCCCCTACATCTGCTAGCCCACCACTGAAAGAGGTCATGCAACATACTCAACTATGGTAGAGCCCATAATAGCTTGTGGCTGCACACGGAAGTTTCTAGCATGAATAATCTTATGATCCCTTGGAGCCTGGGTGGTGAACCGTAGGATGATCACACGGGTACTCCGGGATATCCTAGGACAACACTCGATTCTCCAGGTGCCCGCAACCAATCCACCCAGATGTATATTTAAGTAGCCACCTTAAGTTAACCATTAATTAACAATACTCACATCAGTCATGGATACGCTCACCCAAACCACGTCTACGAGCATAGCATAGCAATATAAGCATAACGTAGAAGTAACTCCTAAAGGTTTGATAATAAACAGGGCAATAGGTTCTACCTCATCATCTACTTCCCTAAACCCGCATATTAATCAGATCCTAACCATGCAAATGTTTGAGGGTTGACCTAATGCAGTAAAACTGGGTAGTAAAGAAGTATGATCAAAGTGTTACTTGCCTTGTTGATGATCCGTGAAACCTAGAGACTCGTAGTAGCACGCTTCGCACTCCGGGTACTCTATCGCAAACAAACAAATACATACATAAGCACTCAACTAGAAGCACGGGTAAAACTTCAAATAAGAGAAACTAACCAGAAAGTTCAACTTAAGAACTCCGGTTTGCAAAAAGAATCAAATCAAACGAAGCAACGAAACTCAAACTGCGAAAGAAACAAGATCCATTTACTAATCTGGACTAAAGTTAAATATTACATTACCAAAACCTTGTTTAACTTGGTTAATCATAAAGAGGGCTTCGAGACGAAGAACTAGGCGCTTGAATCACCTGATTCTGATAAACGAGCAAAAAGATAAACTAAAACGAAGATCAGGGAAGAAATCGCGGAAAAACCCTGGAAAAAGAAAACTGATGAACAGACTAACGAACGAACGTTTGCTGTCTGCGGCTAACGAGTGAACACCATTCATTAAAACAAACGTAAGGATGAACATCCCTATTAAACTAAACCGGAAGAACCGAACCGATCTAATCTAGAAAAATGAAACAAGGGTTTTAAAAAACACAGGGTTTTTACCTAAAAACCAAAAAAACGGCGGCAGATCGGATCGGGACCGGCGGCTCCGGCAGCGTCTCTGACAAGGCGGGGCGCTGCTGGGCGACAGCTGAACACGACGGCGGGGCCAAGACCCTCCGTGGCTCCCTTGAAGACCATTCAAGAACAAAGTACCCAAACCAAGGCCCCGGCAAGAGGAGCTTGCTGGGAAGGCCAACCCAGGCCCCGGCAAGAGGAGCTTGCCGGGAAGAGACAAGACCCCGGCAAGAGGAGCTTGCCGGGAAGGCTACTCAAGGCATACCAAGAAAGCTTGCCGCGACGCGCCCTGCGTCCCGGCAAGGCCCGGTGAGCGACAAGCTCCCAAACACGACAAGACGACGACCGCGGCAAGGAGCTTGCCGCGGGGAACCCCCACTTCGTGCCCGCGCTCCAGCACACCTGCTAACGTGTCGCTCTAGGACTCCCCCAAGCACACGTGGCAGGAGGCTGTGCAGCTAGGGGTGCGCGGTGGCAAGCGGAGGTGAAGAGAAGCCATCGTGGCAAACGGTGGCGCTCCTAACGGTCACTTTTTGCACTGTTTAAGCAACTCAGACAGGCATTTAATGCCCTTGTCCCCTGCCGTCAGAGTTAGGTAGGGTGCACTGTATCCACAGTAGCGGTAGCTGCACCTACCGCATCCTTTTCCATTTTTACCCTTCTTGTCTACGTTGCCCCCTATCGGTGACCCCTTGAGAGTATAAAAGGAGGCCCAGGCGCAACGTAGAAGGGGTTCAGCTGGTTGAGCTGGTTGAGCTAGTTCGGCCGGTTCAGCTGGTTCTGCCAGTTCGGCTCATTCAACACCAGAAACACTCTCACGCTCAGTCTGGAAGCGTCCGTCGCTCCTGAGCAAGAATTCAATACACACAAACAAGCAGCAGTAGGGTTTTACGCATCCGTGCGGCCCGAAGCTGGGTAAAAACCGCTCGCGTGTACCGCCTTGATCCGCTCTTTGTGCGACCTCCGCCCCCCGCCGAACCGAAAGGGGCCCTGTCCCCATAGGTGTTGGTGGAATCAGCCTCCCCGATAGAAAGGGAGCTGAAAATCTTGTAACTGGTAATTTTTCTAGGATGGAAAACATAACTTATGATCCTTTTACTGTTAATGATAATTTTTCGGATGAGAAATTAGCTATTAGTAATGCTTCCTCTCGTGAAAATCCCTGGTATGCTAATTACGTAAACTATATTGTTGCCAAATACTTGCCACCTAACTTTACCTATCAAAAAAGGGAAAAATCTTCTTTGATTTAAGACAATACTTTTGGGACGACCAACATTTGTAAAGAAAGAGTAGATGGTATTATTAGACATTGTATAGTTGAGCACGAGCTGAAAAAATCTTGAGGAAGTGTCACTCCAGTCACTACAAAAAAAGACACATCTGTGACATTTTGGGTCGAACGATTTTTTTCCATCATGCTTAAGACACTTCTATGACAATAATTGTGACAAAACCCGGTATCATCATAGACGTGGTGGGCTCCTACTTCTATGACAAAAAATCATGACATAAAATGGGCTTTTCGTCCTGGGCGGGCCGAAGAAGTGGCTGCATGACATTCTTTGGGCCGTCCATGACGGAAAAAATTGTGGTAGAAGTGAGGGCGAGGAAAATATTGGGGAATTCCCAATTACGGTGGGTGGTCGGGGCCGAGCGATGCGCGTTTCTCTCATACACGTACGCGCCTGGTTGCGAGGTGTTGGGCCCTAACTGAACCCAAGCAAGGCGTTCGCCTACTGAACCCGAGCGAGGCATTCGCCTACTGAATCCGAGCGATTGCATTGCAGGCTACGCGTTACTGAACCCGAGCGATCGATCGATCTAGCTGTTAACTGAACCCGATCGAGCGATTCCTTTCCTACTGCTGCTAACTGAAGCCGATCGAACTTGCTGCCTCTTGATGAACAGTGAGCATTGTTGGGGGTTGGATGAACAGTTCACGATGGGGGTTGGATGAATAGGACCCCATGGTAGTAGAGGTCCTTGTTGATTGTAGCGACCAGACCTCAAACGGTAAAGTCTCTGTGCATCAGTGTCATCCCTGGATCGGTAATGCTGACACACACAGTACTTGAGGAATTATAACAAAGTTTCAATCACACACTTATTGCACCAAGTCCTCATAAAGAGTTATTATATAAATAAATCATGGCTGAAGGCCATCTAAACTAGATAACAGCGGAAGGCTTCAAAGGTAAATGAGTCCGTCAACTCCAACAGCATAGCTGAGTGCAGAACAATGACTTATCACACCTTATTCGTCGTCTGAGTAGTCTGCAACATAAGACGTTGCAACCCAAAATGGGTCAGCACATGGAATATGCTGGCATAGTTACAATGTAAAGCAAAGATAATGCAAGAACTATATCTACATGCAATATTTGGCTGGTGGAGGCTGTAAGTTTCATGATTTTGCATAAAGCTAGTTTTTCCCTACAACAAAGGAATAAATTTATTTAACTACTCCCAGGTTGCCCATTATTTGCGAAGGTTCCTCCAACTCAAATCCCAATTAAAAGTATCATCATTAACCCATCATCATAATTAATTAAAGTAACGTGATGAGATCACATCAATAGATTCAAGTACTAGATACTCAAGATGTCCATAACCGGGGACACGGCTAACCATGATTAGTTTATACACTCTATAGAGGTTTGCACACTTTTCCCCAGAAGACTCGACCGGATCCATGATCGGATGATCTAGACATAGCCTTTCCGAAGCATTAGCTCTCTACTCCGGGTAGACAGTACCACCTACAACCCTCTACATCCGCTAGTCTACCTCTTCAAGAGCTCACGCAACTTACTCAACTATGCCAGAGCCCATAATGGCTTGTGCCTGCACACGGAAGTTTCTAGCATGAATAATCTTATGATCCAGTTGAGCCTGGGTGGCATTCTATAGGATAATCACACGGGTACTCTGGAATTTCCAAAACAGACAACACTGGGTACTCCAGGTGCCTCAACCAATCCACCTAGATTTGTATTAAAGTTGCCACCTTAAAGTTATCCAATTAAAATAACTCTCAAACTTCCATGTGTGAATCATGATCCAATCCCCGTCTACAGGCATGGCTAAGCAATAAGCATAACGTATATTCCAGGGGTGATCAAAAGGTATTAGGTTCCTACCTCAAACACTACAACGAAAACCACATGTTCCCAATCCTACCAATGCAAATATTTGTAAAAACTGGGTATAAAAGAGTATGATCAAAGTGTAACTTGCCTTGCTGACGATCTGCAAACTCTAGAGATTCGTAGTAACAAGCTTCGCACTCCGGGTAATCTAGCATAGACAAACAATAGCATACATAAGCAATCACTCAATTGAAACACGAGAAAACTCAAGAAAAAATCCAAATCGAACACAAAACAAGCAACGGCTTAAACTAACAAGAGTCAAAACCTAACAGCATAATTAACATGTGAATTAGATCTTAACAGAAAGTACATGTGATTAGCTACGATTTGCAAAACGATTCAACTCAAACGGAGCAACGAAACTCAAAATATGAACAAACAAGATCGTTTACTAATCTGGACTAAAGTCTAATTTTATGGTACCAAAATCATGTTCGAGTTGATTTATTGAAAAGAGGGCTTCTAGACGAAGATTTAGGCGTTGGTTTCATATAATTTCGATAAACGAGTAAAAAGTTATACTAGTTTAAAGATCAGGGGCTGAATCACGATAAAAATAATCGCAGATAAATCCCTGGCGAAAATAAAATAAAAAGAAAATACTAATGAACGAGCGTTCGCTGTCTAAACCTAACCGGCGAACAACGTTCATTAAAACGAACGAACGAACGAACGTCCGCTAAATAAATTAACCGATGAAAACTGAACCGATCTAATGAAAAAAAAAACAGATCTAGGGTTTATAAAAAACTGAACGGTTTTTATACCTAAACCAAAAAAAGACCGATGGTGACGGTGGCGGCTTTCGGCCAGTCCGGCGAGGCGGGTCGGCGTCAGCGACGGCGGTGTGGCGCGGGGCGTCGGTGCGAATGGCGGCAGGTGGTGGCGGCAACGAAGCAGCGGCGGCGGCTTCGGCAGGCGGCGGCAGTGCTGTGGTGGCAGGGTGCGGCGGGGCGGGACGAGGGCTTCCGAGGGGTGGTTATAAAGGGGGGTGCTCGACTTGGCCGAGGGGCCAAGCGGTGGCGGCGGGCGGCTCCCGGACTCCTGCCGGAGTCTGGCTTGGGCGCGACACAGCGCGTGGGGGCGGTGGCGCTGTGGGCCGGCTGGGCCAACAGCCCAGTTCGGTCCGGGAATATTTTTTTTAAATAATTCGCCTGGAAAAGAAAAATCCTAATAAAATATTAAAAAAGTTCTAAAAATGCCAAAAACAATTTTCACCGTCTAAATAAAATATTTAGAACAAAGTGAACATTTTTCTGGCCTAAAAATGCAATTTTGAAAAATGTATATTTTCTAATTCAAATAAAATAGCAAATAAAATACTAGAAAAATCATAATTTGATTTTAAAATTCTTTCTCCAATATTTCTCTGAATTTGAAGAAGTCATTTTATCTTCTCTCATTTATTTTTAATATTGGAAATAATTGGAGATAAAAATTAATAAAACCAAATTGAAACTTTCTTCAAATTTGAAAAAACTCAAATATGAATTTTGTGAAACCTCTAACTCTCTCCGTGGGTCCTTGAGTTGCTTAAGATCTCAACCAAAATGCATGAATAAATATGATATGCATATGATGATCTATGTATAACATCCAAATTGAAAATTGGGATGTTACATTGATGGATGAACAGGACCCCGATCGAGCCGGTTGGGGGTGGATGAACATGACCCCGTGGAGGGCTGGTTGAACAGTAGTCAGTGGAGGGCTGGATGAACAGTAGCCCGGGGAGGGGTGGTTGAACAGTAGTCGATGGAGGCTGGATGACCGGAACCCGTGGATGAACAGTAGCTGGTGGAGGCAAGAGGGAGACGCCATCGATGAGCAGTCGTAGGTGGAGGCTGGAGGAGGTCGACGGTGGATGAACAGTAGACCGTGGAGGCTGGAGTGAGGCAGTAGATGGTGGATGAACAGTAGCCCATGCCGTCCCATTTTGCGGTACGACACACCCCTCCTGATGAACATGACCCTCATTTCGACCGTAGGAGGTCAAAGAGAAGTCCGTTTCCTCTGTTTTGCGGTACGCCACACCCCTCCCGATCAACAGAACCCCGTTTCGATAGGAGGTCCAAGAGAAGTCTATTTTCTCCATTTTGCGGTATGCCACACCCCTCTCGGTGAACAGGATCCCGTTTCAACCGTAGGCGGTCGAAGACAAGGTCATTTCCTCCGTTCTACGGTATGCCATGCCTCGTTTCGGCTATTTCGTCCAAGCCGGTTGGCTTCCGATGAACACGACGCATTATGCTGCCTCCCAATGAACACGACAATGTAGTTTCTTCGTTCCGATCCAGCCGGTTGGCTGCCGATGAACAGGACGCTGTCGCTGCCTCTCCATGTACGCGAGCCCTGGCTGTATGTATACGCGAGTAGGCGTTTGAGACCCCGACCATATGTATGGACGTGGCCGTATTTACTTTCTTGCACCCTGGCTATACGTATGTGTACATGCTACGTCCGCGCCTCTACTACGACACGTGCCCTTCCTTACTTGGCCATGGTTCATCGTTGTAGCCTACAGATAGACCGATCGACCAGTATGTACATACACGTTCGTGACTAGAATGACAACGCTACGTATGCTTCGACCAAGTGGGTCCCGACTGTCAGGGAGGATAAGGAGGCGCTTCCTTGTGTGCGAAGATGTAGCTGGTGGGTCCTAGCACAAGGGGGATTTTTTTTCATGAAATACGATGGCCTGCCCGGTGGGTCCCTACTATCAGGTGGAGGAATAATTCCTTTATGCGCAATAAGGTTGCACTTCCTTGCTGCGGCCGTGGACCCAGCTGTCACCCTCTCCATGTACTGTACTCTTCCGATAGAAGTCATTCCTTGACCACATTGACCATGCCGCACCGAGAGCACCAAGGCGGTGGATGACGGCGAGGCCTAGGAAGGGGACGGCGCGGAGCCAGGAAAGACGGGACAGTGGATGCCCACGCAGAGAGGATTATGAGGGTTGACAAGTTCGGCTGCGGTGTGAGGCTGCCGTCGCCGCAAAATAATAGGGGGTGGGTGATTAGAGGGATGGCCTCGCCAGAGGTTGGAGTAGGGTGGGGTGGTCAGGCCTCCGAGGCAGCACAGCCGGGCACGGGCAGCTGGGGCAAGAAGACCAGAGGTTAAAGAAGCACTATGGCCGTTGGATGGACATCGTACGGTCCCTAGAGCTAGAATCGTTCTGATTGACTAAGTTGACAAAGCCCTCCGTCCGCGTCAACTTCGTAGGCCCACAAGTCAGCCTCCCACTATGGCGGGTCCCACCTAGCAAGGGGAGTATTCATTTTTTTGTGTAATATGGAGGCACTTCCTTGCGTGCGAAGATATATCTGGTGGGTCCCAGCTGTTAGATGGAGGAATCATTATTTTGCTATTAATAAGGAGGCATTTCCTTGCGTGCAGCCATGGACCCAGCTGCCAGCCTCTCCACGTACAGTCCTCTTCTAATGGATGTCGTTCATTGACCACATTGACCACGCCGCGCCGAGAGCACCAGGCGATGGACGACGGCGAGGCTTAGGAAGGGAACGACACAGAGCCAGTGAAGACTCGGTAGTTGTTTCCCACGTGGAGGGGAGTATGAGGGTTTACTGGTTCATCTGTCATCGCAGGAGAATAACAATAGGTGTGGGTGAGTAGAGGGATGGCGAGGCCAGCGATGGGAATAGGGTGGGGTGGTGAGGCCTGCGCGACAGCACAGCCGGCCACGGGAGGAGGGAGCAGGCAGTACCGTCGATGCTTGTTTGAGCGGCCGGAGCAGGAAGAGCAGAGATTGAAGAAGCACCATGGTCGTTGGATGGACATCCAACAGTTACTGCTCTCGTGTGTTGACTAAGTTAACACGGCGTTGCGTGTGCGTCAACCTTTTTTTAGGAAACCGTACGCGTCAACCTATAGTAGGCGCACAAGTCAGCCTCAAATCTGTGGAAAACAGCATACAACCTATCTGCCATTATTTCTAATAATTTACAACCAATTTGCTAATTCTTAAGGTTTTTTGGAGCCCATATTCTTTTTCTTAGCATTACAGCCCATATTGTGGCCATAGTTAAAAAAATATGAAATTTTGTATATTTTGGTGCGGTTCCAAACTGTTTTTAATCCCGAAATTTCGAGACGCATTCAAACTAATTTTAAAAATAATTTTATATCAATATAAAATCCAACAAATTGTCCACGCATAAAAATCAATAGAATTTAAAATCTTGAAATGAAAAATAAATAAATTTGAAACTAATTGCCGGTTTGATGTGTTTTAAAAAATGTACAGCCCATTTCTCATTACCGATAGCCCATTTTCTAGGCAAGCCGGATGAAGCTCTCCTCGTCTTGAAAGATTTGCAGCCCGGCAGGGCTGACAAAGCAAGTAGGCGTCGGTTGGGTATTCTACAAAAGAACAAAAAAACTGGGCTAGCCATTTTCAGAAAGAAAAAAACTACTAGGCTGGTCTTGTGGTAAACATAAAAGAAAAGGCTGGCTAGAAAGGCCAGAGTGCCCCGCACAGCCCAGTTGACACCCTACTTCCATCTCAAAAACAAAAATAACTGGGCGAGCTGCTGGGTCCCTGGTGTCAGCCGCTCGTTGTGCAATTATCTTGTTTATTGACTGCATTGACAATGGCATGTGTCGTGGATTTACCACGGCAGATGAGTGTGAGGACTTAGTCGTGAGGCCAACGCATCCATGTGATAACTTGAGAGGGGTTGAGTGGGATGAGAGATGCGAGGGTTTTTACCCAGGTTCGGCCCCTCACGGTGGAGGTAAAATCCTACATCCAGCTTCATTGATATTGATGATGATGATTCTCACGATTACAAGGGTGCTCTTTCGCTACCTTTATCTCGAGAGCTATTGACTTGTCTGTCTTAACTTGTGAAACATGTCCAAAACTTCCCTCTTGGGATGCCCTGTGATAACCCACAAGTATTCTTGAGTATTAGCAGCTGAGTTGTCAATTAAACCACACATGAAAGACTTAATATCGGCAGCAAAGTATTTAGTAGCAAAGTAGTATGGAAGTAGCGGTAACGGTGGCAAAAGTAACAGTAGGAGTTTTGTAGCAATCGTAACAGTGGCAACGGAAAATTAACTTAGCAAAGATCAATATATGAAAAGCTCATAGGCAATGGATCAATGGTGGATAATTATGTCGGATGGCATTCATCATGCAACGGTTATAACATAGGGTGGCACACAACTAGCTCCAATTCATCAATATAATGTAGGCATGTATTCCGAATATAGTCATACGTGCTTATGGAAAAGAACTTGCATGACATCTTTTGTCCTACCCTCCCATGGCAGCGGGGTCCTATTGGAAACTAAGGGATATTGAGGTCTCCTTTTAATAGAGTATCGGACCAAAGCATTAGCACTTAGTGAATACATGAACTCCTCAAAGTAAGGTCATCACCGGGAGTGGTCCCGACTATTGTCACTCTGGGTTGCCGGATCATAACACATAGTAGGTGACTATAACTTGCAATATCAGATCAAGAACACAAATACATTGAAAGCACAAGTGCTCCCTGGGTGATTTTGGTAATTAATGTCAACATATCTCTTGTTGGACTAACACTTTTACCTAGTATGTTTCGGATGATTTCAACAATGAAGTGGCATGGACTAAAGGATGTGGAACCCCTTCAAGATGCTAAGGACAAAGGATTGGCTCAAGCTTCAAGCACAAGACTCTACATTTTATATTTTAGTGATCCAAGATCACATTGAGTCTATAGGAAAAGCCAATACTATCAAGAGGGGATGAGGTGTTGCTTAATGGCTTACTTGCTCAAGGTGCTTAGTGATATGCTCCCAAGCCCTCAACTACTTTCTCACATCCACATATGTCCTAAACCAGAAGTCTAACTCGGCCCTACTGATTCTTTCTATCCGGCGCCACCGAGTTCAGATGTCATAGCCACTACCACAAACCCTAGGCAAATTGGTCTCACCGATAGGGATCTCGATCTCATCGAGATGGGATTGTAATCTCTTTGTTTCCCTTCGTAACGTTTCAGTACCACCGAGATGAGCGATCGGTCCCACCGAGATTGCAATGTAAACTCTCTATTTCCCTTTCGTAACATTTCGGTCTCACCGAAATGAGCGAACCGGTCCCACCGAGTTTACCTGACCAACTCTCTGGTTAGCTTATTACCAAAATCGGTCCCACTGAGTTTGTTTAATCGATCTCACCGAGATTATGTTATGCCCTAACCCTAACCATATCGGTCCTACCGAGTTGCATGTTGGTCCCACCGAAAATCCTAACGGTCACTAGATTTGCTGAATCAGTCCGACTGAGTTTATCAATTCGGTCCCACCGAGTTTGGCAAGTTGTGTGTAACGGTTAGATTTTGTGTGGAGGCTATATATACCCCTCCACCTCCTCTTCATTCGTGGAGAGAGCCAACAGAACGAACCTACACTCCCAACTTGCATTTTCTGAGAGAGAACCACCTACACTTGTGTTGAGACCAAGATATTCCATTTCTACCATATGAATCTTGATCTCTAGCCTTCCCCAAGTTGCTTTCCACTCAAATCTTCTTTCCACCAAATCCAAATCCTGTGAGAGAGAGTTGAGTGTTGGGGAGACTATCATTTGAAGCACAAGAGCAAGGATTTCATCATCAACACACCATTTGTTACTTCTTGGAGAGTGGTGTCTCCTAGATTGGCTAGGTGTCACTTGGGAGCCTCCGACAAGATTGTGGAGTTGAGCCAAGGAGTTTGTAAGGGCAAGGAGATCACCTACTTCGTGAAGGTCTACCGCTAGTGAGGCAAGTCCTTCGTGGGCGATGGCCATGGTGGGATAGACAAGGTTGCTTCTTCGTGGACCCTTCGTGGGTGGAGCCCTCCGTGGACTCACGCAACCGTTACCCTTCGTAGGTTGAAGTCTCCATCAACGTGGATGTATGATAGCACCACCTATCGGAACCATGACAAAAACATCCGTGTCTCCAATTGCGTTTGAATCCTCCAATCCCATCCCTTTACATTCTTTCAAGTTGCATGCTTTACGTTCCGCTGCTCATATACTCGTTGCATGCTTGCTTGTTATGTATTGTGAAGGTTAAACTTGTGCCAAAACTCCACTTGAACTTAAAGAAGTTAAAAATTGCAACTTTTGGTACTTAGTGTCTAATCCCCCCCCCCCTCTAGACACCTCTTCTTGATCCTTTCATATATTCATGAAAACATAATAGGTTCAGATCTAAAATCATGGCACTCGGGCCCAAGTGACAAGCATTAAGCGTAGCAAAGTCATAGCAACATCAATCTTAGAACATAGTGGATACTAGGGATCAAACCCTAACAAAACTAACTGGATTACATGATAAATCTCATCCAACCCATCACGATCTAGCAAGCCTACGATGGGATTACTCACGCAAGGTGGTGAACATCATGAAATTGGTGATGGAGGATGGTTGATGATGACGATGGCGATGGATTCCCCTCTCCGGAGCCCCGAACGGACTCCAGATCTTCCTCCCGAGGAAGAACAGGGATTGGCGACGGCTTCATATCGTAAAACGCGATGAATCCTTCTCTCTGATTTTTTCCCCAAAAGAGAATATATGGAGTTGGAGTTGAGGTCGGTGGAGGTCCAGGGGACCAACAAGGCCGGGTGGCATGCCCCAGGGGGGTGGGCGCGCCCCCACCCTTGTGTCCAGGGTGTGGTCCCTCTTCACTTGATTTTTTCGCCAATATTTTTTATTTATTCCAAAACTGATCTCCATGAAATATTAGGTCAATCTAAGAACTTTTTATTCTGCACAAAAGTAACACCATGGCAATTCTGCTGAAAACAACGTCAGTCCGGGTTAGTTCCATTCAAATCATGCAAGTTACAACAAGGGCAAAAGAGTTTGGAAAAGTAGATATAATGGAGACGTATCAACTCCGCCAAGTTTAACCGTTGCTTGTCCTCAAGCAATTCAGTTGATAAATTGAAAGTGATAAATAAAAACTTGTACAAACTCTGTTTGATCTTGTTGTTGCAAATATGTAAGGCCATTATTCAAGTTTTCAGCAAAGATCATGACCTAATCATATTCACAATAACATTTAGGTCCCACATATACTCATATCAATGGAATAATCAACTAGCGAGCAATAAGAATAAATCTCGGATGACAACACTTTTTCAAAACAATCATGATACGGTATAACAAGATGGTATCTCGCTAGCCCTTTCTGAGACCGCAAAACATAAATGCGGAGCACCCCTGAAGATCAAGGACTGACTAGACATTGTAATTCGTGGTAGAAGAGATCGAGTCACAATCATACTCAATATAAATTAATAACAATGCATGCAAATGACAGTGGTGCTCTCTAACTGGTGCTTTTATAAGATGATGATGACTCAACATAAAAGTAAATATATAGGCCCTTTGCAGAGGGAAGCAGGGATTTGCAGAGGTGCTAGAGCTCAAGTTTTTAAAGCAGAGATAAATAATATTTTGAGCGGCATGCTTTCATTGTCAACATAACAACTAAGAGATCTTGGTATCTTCCATGCTACATACACTATAGGCGGTTCCCAAACAGAATGGTAAAGTTTATACTCCCCCACCACCAACAAGCACACTCCACGGCGGGTCCGAAACAACAAGTATCGTCCAACTAACAACAATCCTGGGGGAGTTTTGTTTGCAATTATTTTGATTTGATTTGAGCATGGGACTAGGCATCCCGGTTACCAGCCATTTTCTCATGAATGATGGGCGGAGTCCACTCATCATGAGAATAACCCACCTAGCATGGCAGATATGGACAACCCTAGTTGGTACATGAGCGATTCGAGCATACAAAATAGATTATCATTTGAAGGTTTAGAGTTTGGCACATGCAAATTTACTTGGAACGACAGGTAATTACCGCATATAGGAAGGGATGGTGGACTCATATGGAACAACTTTGGGTTTGTAGAAGTGGATGCACAAGCAGTATTCCCGCTTAGTACAAGTGAAGGCTAGAAAGAGACTGGGAAGCGGCCAACTAGAGATCGACAACAGTCATAAACATGCATTGAGATTAACCAACATTGAGTGCAAGCATGAGTAGGATATAAATCACCATGAACATAAATATTGTAGAGGCTATGTTGATTCTGTTTCAACTACATGCATGAACATGTGCCAAGTCAACCCACTCGAATCATTCAAAGGAGGATACCATCCTATCATACCGCATCACAACCATTTTAATTTTCATGTTGGCACGCAAGGTAAACCATTATAAACTCCTAGCTAATTAAGCATGACATGAGTAACTATAATCTCTAATTGTCATTGCAAACATGTTTGATTCATAATAGGCTGAATCAGGAACGATGAACTAATCATATTTACAAAAACAAGATTGGTCGAGTTCAACCAGCTTCTCCTCATCTCAATCATTTCGTCATATATCGTCATTATTGCCTTTCACTTGCACGACCGAACGGTGTGTGGATAATAATAATAATGCACGTGCATTGGACTAAGCTGAAATCTGCAAACACTTATTCAAAGGAGAAGACAAGGTAATATGGGCTCTTTGTTAGATCAACAGTAATGCATATGAGAACCACTCAACATGTTCATCGTGGTCTTCTCCTCTCAACCCCCAAAGAAAAGACAAGAAATTCAAAGAAACACACTGAAATATTTTTGGAGCTTTTCTTTTTCTGAAGAAAGGTAAAACAAGAACAAAAAAATAATTACATGGGAGAGCTCCCAACAAGCAAAAGAAGAACGAGAAATCTTTTTGGGTTTTCTTTTAATATTACTACTAAGCATGCATATAAAGTAAACTAACTACAACTAATTTTTTTGGTTTTTCTCTTAAGATTTTTCAAACTTACAAGAAGAAAGCGGAAAAAGAAATAAACTAACATGGATAATACAATGCAAAAGTATGAGCACCGACAACTGGAATGAGTGTGTGAACATGAATGTAATGTCGGTGAGAAATACTTACTCCCCAAGCTTAGGCTTTTGGCCTAAGTTGGTGTAAGGCCACCACTGGCTGGATGATATCCGAGATCATAGTTGGGGTTGTATTGTGCTGCTACAGCTGCTGCTTGGCGAGCTACTTCCTGAAGGCGAGCAGCCTCCGCTGTTCTCTCAGACTCATTTGCCTCCTCTCTAGTTATAAAATAGCGCCCATTTTCCTGAAAGTTAAAGAAGGCAGGAGCAGGAAGGGTAACAAGGACAGCGTGCCGTCTATCAAAGATTAGTCAGTACTCGAGGAACTATTTGTTCCTCTTAAGAAACTGGTAGCGTACCATAGCCTCATAATCTAGAAAAGCAGATGGCAACTCCATATCATACCCTCTTATGGGTACACCCAAATAATTAGCTAAACGAGTTGCATAAATCCCACCAAATAAATCTCCGTCTTTAGCATTATGGTATAACCTCCTAGCAATAATAGCCCCTAGATTATATCATTTATTGCCTAACACTGCACACTTGAGGATACTGAGATCCGGAACGCAAATGTGGCAATGCTCATGTTTACCATTAATGCACCTACCGATAAAGAGAGCAAAATAATGTGTGGAAGGAAAGTGAATACTCCCTATGGTAGCTTGTGTGATATTTCTACTTCCTCCAACAGTGATGCTAGCAAGGAAATCATTATACTCAGTTTTATGTGGCTTAATAAGACTACCCCATTGTGGAATTTAAAATGCATCACAAAAGTCTTCTAGGTCCATGGTATAAGATTCATCATAAAGATCAAACAGGACAGTATGAGTGCTATGCTTAGATGAAAACCCAAACCTCCGCACGAAGGAATCAGTGAGATAGTGATACTGTAAGCACTTGTTTGATAAGAAATCCTCAAGGCCGGCATTTTGTACGTACTCATAGAATTCATCCTTGAAACCTGCACGTTCCATAAATTCATCCGGTGGCCATTCACATGGCTTCACATGAGCTTCCCTTGGTGGTTCAGGGTCCAGTTTGTGCATCGCACGCCTCGGTACTTATTTCCTTGAATAAACACCTTGGTACATTCTCCTAGACATTTTTCTTTCTCTGAAAAATTTCTAAAATTTTTAGTGACTCAAAATAAAAGTGAACCAAACTCAACAAAATTGATAGCAAATACTCCTACAAGTACCTAGAGGCTATATCGTGCATCGAAACTACTTTTGACCATATAAATTTGACATGCAAGCTCAAGAACAGGGTTACCAAGGCAGCCAAAATTTGCAACAAATAAAGCACTAGAACAAAAACTATTTGGACTATTGGAGGAATCACATACCGAAGAACAATCCCCCAAAGCAGCTTTGTGAATGGATCTTTGAGCAAGGAGATCAAAAATGGCAGCAAGATGAGCAAGAAGATGAGTTTGCGCTATGGAGTGATTTTTTTTGGAGGAAGAAGGAGTGGATGGGTGCTGGAATAAGTGGAGGGGGGCCATGTGGGCCCCACAATGTCAGGGGCATGCCCCACGGGGGTGGGCGCGTCCTCCACCCTTGTGGCCAGCTGGTGGGGCCCCTGGTGTGTTCTAAGTGCCAGAAATTCTAAAATATTATACAAAAAATCATACTAAATTTTCAGGGCATTTGGAGAACTTTTATTTCCGGGGCATTTTTTATTGCACAGATAATTCAGAAAACAGACAGAAAATACTATTTTGGCTTTGTTTAATCTAAATAACAGAAAGTAAAAGGTGGGTACAAAGAGTTGTTCTTTCTAAATTCATCCATCTCATGCTCATCAAAAGGAATCCATTAACAAGGTTGACCAGGTCTTATTAACGAACTTCTTCCGAATGACATGAAACCGGAGAATTTTTGAATGACACTAGGTTACCTCAACAGGGATATGCATGTCCCCAACAATAAGAATATCATATTTATTTTTGCAGTAGGAAGAGGAAATTCAAAACCTCCAATAGTAATAGTTGAATTTTTTCCAATAGAATTGATACTATGAACTTGAGGTTGTTTTTTCGGAAAGTGTACCATATGCTCATTACCATTAACATGAAAAGTGACATTGCCTTTGTTGCAATCAATAACAACCCCTGCAGTATTCAAAAAGGGTCTACCAAGGATGATCGACATACTGTTGTCCTCGGGAATATCAAGAATAACAAAATTCGTTAAAATCGCAACGTTTGCAACCACAACAGGCACATCCTCACAAATACTGATGGGTATAACAGTTGATTTATCAGCCATTTGCAATGAGATTTCCGTAGGTGTCAACTTATTCAATTCAAGACTATGATACAAAGAGAAAGGCATAACACTAACACCGGCTCCAAGATCACATAAAGCAGTTTTAACATAGTTTCTTTTAATGGAGCATGGTATAGTTGGTACTCCCGGATCTCCATGTTTCTTTGGTTTTCCACCCTTAAAAGTATAATTAGCAAGCATGGTGGAAACTTCAGCTTCCGGTATCTTTCTTTTATAAGTAACAATATCTTTCATATACTTAGCATAAGGAGGCATTTTAAGCATATCAGTCAAACACATACGCAAAAAGATAGGTCTAATCATTTTAGCAAAGCTCTCAAAATCCTCATCATCCTTTTTCTTGGATGGCTTAGGAGGAAAGGGCATGGGTTTCTGAACCCATGGTTCTCTTTCTTTACCATGCTTCCTAGCAACGAAGTCTCTCTTATCATAACGTTGATTCTTTGATTGTGGGTTATGAAGATCAACAGCAGGTTCAATCTTTACATCATTATCATTACTAGGTTGAGCATCAACATGAACATCATCAGTAACATTATCACTAGGCTCATGTTCGTCACCAGATTGTGTCTCAGCATCGAAAATAGAAATATCATTGGGATTCTCAGGTGTATCTATAACAAGTTCACTAGCATGCAAAGTCCTATCAGTTTTCTTTTTTCTTTTTAGTACTAGGCCTAGGTGTATCAGTATTAATTCTCTGAGAATCTTTCTCAACTCTCTTAGGATGACCCTCGGGATACAAAGGTTCCTGGATCATTTTGCCACCTCTAGTCATAACCATAACAACATTATCATTATTCTTACTATTCAACCCATTAAGCAAATCATCCTAAAGTTTAAGTACTTGTTCTACTTGAGTCGTAACCATGGAAGCATGTTTACTAATAAGCTTAAGGTCATTAACAATTCTACTCATATAATCACCCAAGTGGTCAAGCATGTAAGCATTGCGTTTCAACTGTCTACTAATATAAGCATTGAAGTTCTG
This sequence comes from Triticum dicoccoides, assembly GCF_002162155.2. Classification (NCBI taxonomy): domain Eukaryota; kingdom Viridiplantae; phylum Streptophyta; class Magnoliopsida; order Poales; family Poaceae; genus Triticum; species Triticum dicoccoides. Next base: position 141,197,726 of record NC_041389.1, read on the forward strand.
TTGTCTAACAATAAAATTATCAAACTCATCCAAGCATTTTCTAGTAGACTTATTATGAGGAATATCACCTTCATCAAATCTACACAGAGAGTTTACCTCTACTACCTATGTCGGGTTATCAAGACCATGTATTTATTTCAATGGGCAGTAAATTTTTAACCTCTTCAGCTTTAATACCTTTTTTCTTTATTTCTTTGCCTCTTGCATATCTTTAGGACTGAGAAATAGAATACCCCTTTTCTTCGGAGTTGTCTTAGGAGTTGATTCAGGAAGTGTCCAATCATTATCATTACTCAATATATTATTTAATAGCAATTCAGCTTGCTCAACAGTTCTTTTCCTGAAAACACAACTAGCACAACTATCAAGGTGGTCTCTGGAAGCATCGGTTAGTCCATTATAAAAGATATGAAGTATTTCATTTTTCTTGAGAGGATGATCAGGCAAAGCATTAAGTAATTGGAGAAGCCTCCCCCAAGCTTGTGGGAGACTCTCTTCTTCAATTTGCACAAAATTAAATATTTCCCTTAAAGCAGCTTGTTTCTTATGAGCGGGGAAATATTTTGCAGAGAAGTGGTAAATCATATCCTAGGGACTACACACACAACCAAGAGCAAGAGAATTAAACCATAACTTAGCATTACCCTTTAATGAGAAAGGAAATAACTTCAGAAGCGAATGTTTTCCTCGTGAGTAAATAGGGTGGCTATATCATTTAATTTAGTAAGATGTGCCACAACAGTTTCAGATTCATAACCATGAAAAGGATCGGATTCAACCAAAGTAATTAACTAAGGATCGATAGAAAATTCATAATCCTTATCAGTAACAAAGATAGGTGAAGTAGCAAAAGCGGGATCATATTTCATTCTAGCATTCAAGGATTGTTCTTTCAACTAAGCTAACAATTTCTTAAGATCCTCTCTATCATTGCAAGCAAAGAAGTCTCAAGCAGTTTCTTCATCCATAACATAACCCTCAGGTACAACAGGCAATTCATATCTAGGGGGAGAATCATAATCTTTATTTTCAATAAAATCATCAGTTTCAGTAATTTCATTCTCTCTAACCCTAGCAAGTTGTTCATCAAGAAATTCACCTAGTGGCACAGTATTATTAAGCAGAGAAGTAGTTTCATCATAAGCACCATGCATAGCAGAAGTGGTATCATTAATAACATGCGACATATCAGAATCAATAGCAGGTGTAGGTATCGCAAGTTTACTCAAAATAGAAGGTGAATCAAGTGTAGAGCTAGATGGCAGTTCCTTACCTCCCCTTGTAGTTGAGGGAAAATCTTGGTTCTTTAATCTTTCAAATTCCTCATAGTGATCAACAGATATAAATCCCAAGTGACTCAAAGAATAGGGTTATGCTCCCGGGCAACGTGCCAGAAAAAGTCTTAATAACCCACAAGTATAGGGGATCGCAACAGTTTTCAAGGGTAGAGTATTCAACCCAAATTTATTGATTTGACACAAGGGGAAACAAAGAATATTCTTGAGTATTAGCATCCGAGTTGTCAATTCAACCACACCTGAAAGACTTAATATCTTTAGAAAAGTATTTAGTAGCAAAGTAGTATGGAAGTAGCGGTAATGGTGGCAAAAGTAACAGCAGCAGGCAATCGTGATAGTGGCAACGGAAAGGTAACTTAGCAAAGATCAATATATGAAAAGCTCGTAGGCAATGGATCAATGATGGATAATTATGTCGGACGGCATTCATCATTCTACGGTTATAACATAGGGTGACATAGAACTAGCTCCAATTCAGCAATATAATGTAGGCATGTATTCCAAATATAGTCATACGTGCTTATGGAAAAGAACTTGCATGACATCTTTTGTCCTACCCTCCTGTGGCAATGGGGTCCTATTGGAAACTAAGGGATATTAAGGCCTCCTTTTAATAGAGTATCGGACCAAAGCATTAGCACTTAGTGAATACATGAACTCCTCAAACTACGGTCATCACCGAGAGTGGTCCCGACTATTGTCACTTTGGGGTTGCCGGATCATAACACGTAGTAGGTGACTATAACTTGCAATATTGGATCAATGTCACATCCCTAGCTTCTGGTAATGCTCTAGGCTAGCTTCATGTGTGCATCATGTCTATATTCCGAAAGTTGAAATGAGGAAATTGAAAGCCTCGGAAATCATTTTAATAAAGGGGCAAGAAACCCTAAAATTGCAATCAGTAAATCCAAAATGCCCTAGAAATAGCTCTGACAATTTTGGCAAGCGTTATAAATCAAACCAAAATTTTGGGACATTTCTAAGGAATTATTTGGGCTCTGATTTTAAATCAATATTTTATTTGAATTTGGAGTTATATTCATAATATATAATGAATATATTTTCAAATGTCCTGAGATATTTTATGTTTATGAGGAGTAGACCTTAAGTGACATAAAATTATCCAGGGGAGTTTTGGCACTGTTTTCAAATTTGTTTGAATTTGAATTCAGTGGCAATTAAATAGAAAACAGAACAAATATATAAAAAAAAGAGAGAAGCCCAGCCACTTACCTGGCGCCCACTTACCTGGCCCAGCTCCTCCAGCGGCCCAGCCCGCCACCGCTACCCTCCCTGTCGCCTTCCTCCTCGCGCCAGTAGGCAGAGGAGGGACACAGCGCACGCGCCCGAGCTCGCCACGCCACCACCCTGCTCGCCTGCATCGCCTGGCCACCGCGACGCCGCGCGTCATCTCCTCGGCGCCGCCCCGACCCCCTGGACCCCCTCGCTCTCTCCCTCTCCCTTGTTTCTCTCCTCTGCTTCCTCTCTCTCACTCGCCCGAGCGCAGCCGCAGCCGCGCCACCGTAACACCGTGGCCACCGTCTCCCCCTCGACCCCTCGCTGTGCTTGCGAGCTCCGTTTCGACGTCCCCGACCTCCTCGACAAGCCACGACGCCACGGACGCGCTGCAACGCCGCCATCACCACCATCTTCATCGCCATGGCCGGAGATCGCCGCCGCTCGATTCGCAGCAACGAGGACGCCCCGAGCTCACCAACCCCTTCGTTCGATCCGCTGTGAGCTGCTGCGTCAATCCCCTCCCTCCCCTGGCACTTTTTCTCCTGCTAGCACCAATATCCACCGGAGCCGAGAGCTCTTCGCCGCCGGCCATGTCGCCGCCGTAGCCACCGTTGCCTAGAGCTGCAACCGAGCACGCGGCCGTGCTCAGTGCAACCCCAGGAGGTCGTAACACCCCCCTTGCCTCCTGCCGTGCTCCCTAACACCGACCCCGAGCTCGCCCGAGCTCCGGCCGCCGCCGAGGTCGACGCCGTGCTCAACTCCGGCCACCTCGCGGCCTCCCGTCCGTTCCTTTGGATGCGGAGGAGCAAGAGCTTCTCCCTAGTGCCCTCAGCGCGCCAAACCACCGCTCGTAGCGCCAAACCCACCACCACCCGAACTCCGGCCACCGCCGTCGTCATGATTGCTGTCGCCTCCGGCCACCCTAGCTTCTCCCGTTTGCCCTGTTAGATGCGCGCGAGCCTGGGCATCCCGTAGAGCCCCTCCGCCGCTCTTTTGGTCATCGGAGGGCGAATCCCGACGCTCTCCGCCGTCCCTGGCCTCGCCGGCGATGAGCCTCGGGTCAACTCCGGCGAGTTTGACCCGGGTTTGACCCCACTGGCCGGTTTGACCCCCCTCTCTCTCACTGACATGCGGGCCCCGCCCGGCTAATTAAGTTAGGTTAGTATTAACTAAGCTAGGTTAGTTTAGTTAGACACTGACACTCGGGACCCATCGGTCAGAGTTTGACCGGACTGTGCCACGTTGACCTGCTGATGTCATCATGACGTCAGGATGACACAGTAATGTTTTCTGGATTTGTTTTTATTCAGAAAATTCCAGAAAATTGTATAAACTTCTAAAAATCATAGAAATTCAACCGTAACTCCAAATTAAATAATTTATATATGAAAAATTATCAGAAAAATTCAAGGAATCCATCTGTACCATTTTCATGCATGTTAGAACAACTTATAGCTGCTGTTTAGCACAAATCAATTAAATGGCATTTGAATAATCACATATGGAGTTTAAATTTGAATCTTGTATTCAAACCAACTTCATTTAATCTGTTGCTAGTTGCATTAGCTCAAAACACATTCATTTTGCCATGTCATGATCATGCATCATATTGTGCATTGCATTGATTGTGTTCCCTTCTATGTTGCCGGTATTTGTCCCCTCTCGATAGACGTGATACCGATGATGTGATCGTTGACACTGATGAAGACTCAATGCTATCTTCAGAAGTGCCAGGCAAGCAAAACCCCCTTGTTCATTCCGATACAAACCCACTCTCTCGCTCCTGCTCTCTTTTACTGCATTAGGACAACAACGATTCATCTGTTACTTGTTGCGGTAGTTGAACCCCTTTATCCTTTGCATGACCTGTCATTGCCACAGTAAATAGATGAAACCCACTAGCATGAGTAGGAGTTGTTTGAGCCCTGTTGTGCCTACTCATTCTTGCTTGTTTGTCATGCCTGCTACTGCTTAGAGTTGTGTCAGGTCTGATTCATCAGGAATGGATCAGAGGTGTGTGAACATGTCCTACCATTGAGAGCTAAGTGTGTGAACACGATTTGGTAAAGGTAGCGGTGAGAGGCCATGTAGGAGTACATGGTGGGTTGTCTCATTGAAGCCGTCCTTAGGAACTGAGTTCTGTGTTTGTGATCCATGACTCAGCTACTACCATATATTGGGCCCTGAAATATGACCCCGCTCGACTTCTTAATCACCCTTGTCCTCTGTCCAGGAGTTGCAAGTAGTTTATGGTGTTTGTAGTATGCTGGAGGCCGTGGACAGCGCTGACCGTAGGGGTGGGCTGTGATGCGGTAGGCACGTGGCCGGGTAAACTGGGCACCCGTTTGGTGTCACGGAACCCTGTTCACATCGTTTGGGGCTGTGAGTGAAACTCCGGCCGGATCTCCTCATGGATGGAACCCGAATAGGCGATAAACCTGGACTAGAGACTTAGGTGTTTAGGTAGGTCGTGGTCTACACCCACGTCGGCTTTCGCTTGAAGTCTGCCGAGCACATGTCGTGTGCAGACGCTAAGTGGTGGAAACATGTATGAAGAAGTACACCCCTGCAGGGTTAACATCATCTATTCGAATAGCCGTGTCCGCGGTAAAGGACTTCTGGGTTGCTTACATCAGTTCATAGACAAGTGAAAGTGGATACTTTAAAATGCGCAAGATAAGCGTGAGTGCTATGTATGGCGTTCTCGTAGGGAGATGGGAGCGGATCCATAGTGGTGTATTGATATGGTGAATATGTGGACTCGTGTGCGCCACCTCAAAAGAGTCGCTTGTAGTCGTAGTTTAGGATAGCCACCGAGTCAAAGCTGGCTTGCTGCAGTTAAACCCCACCATCCCCTTGTTGAAAATGATGCATGTGTAGTTAGTTCTGATGTAAGTCTTGCTGGGTACATTTGTACTCACGTTTGCCTATTTTATGTTTTTGCAGAGAGACTTCAGTCTCACTAGTAGTTCCACGTGGACTTCGACGTTTAGCTTGTTACCTCAGCTACGATCTTGTGCCTCAGCAGGATTTGGTAGATAGTCAGGCTTCTCAGCCTTTTTCATTTATAGATGTCTGTACTCAGACATGATAGCTTCCGCTTGTGCTTTGATATGTATGCTCTGAATGTTGGTTCATGAGACCCCTGTTTGTAATATCTCGCTCCTCGGAGCCTAATGAATAAATGCTTGAGTTGTAGAGTCATGTTGTGATGCCATGTTGTATTTGCACATATCGAGCATATTGTGTGTATGTTATTGAAATGCTTGGTATGTGTGGGATCTGACAACCTAGTTGTTTATCCTTGGTAGCCTCTCTTACCGGGAAATGTCTCCTGGTGTTTCCACTGAGCCATGGTAGCTTGCTACTGCTCCGGAACACTTAGGCTGGCCGGCATGTGTCCTTCGTCGTTCCTGTGTCTGTCCCTTCAGGGAAATGTCACGCGATGAATACCGGAGTCCTGTTAGCCCGCTACAGCCCGGTTCACCGGAGTCTTGCTAGCCCAGTGCTACAGCCTGGATTCACTCGCTGATGACCGACACGTTCGATGCTGGGTCATGGATGCCTGTCCCTGTAGGTTTGTGCCACTTTGGGTTTACGACTAGCCATGTCAGCCCGGGCTCCTTATCATATGGATGCTAGCGACACTATCATATGCGTGTGCCAAAAGACGCAAACGGTCCCGGGCAAAGGTAAGACGACACCCGTGGGAATACCGTGCGTGAGGCCGCAAAATGATATGAGGTGTTACATGCTAGATCGATGTGGCATTGAGTCGGGGTCCTGACAGCGTTGGTATCAGAGCTTGACTGCCTGTAGGATTACCAAGCCAAACTGGTCGAAGTTGAGTCTAGAAATTCTTTAGTTATATAAGGGAATTGATTGTGGGATGGAACGTAAGGCTCTTTTTACTCCTTATACCTCATGCCCTTCTGATCTGAGTCATCTTATCTTTCCTACGGGGATTAAGAGCTAGGCTATCTCTTCTTTCTATCACGATCACGCATTACTAATCCGTAGACTTATAAGATTGTTGGATTTAAGCTTGAGTTCAGTTTCTACTACTTCCATATGTTAATTGTTGATCTCGAAACCTTGATATTGTGCTTCTGTGTGGTTATGCCACCATTTTTGTGAATGTCTCAAAAAAAAAATTTCTAAGCATTTACAGCCGTTATGCTGTCCGAGTCATCCCAGGTTTCTAATTAGTCTGATGCATTTGCAAATTCTCTCTTTTCGTTCCCGATGTCCCTTATGGTCAGAATAAGCACACTAACCGGTGCGTTGAGGTAATTTATTGCCTTGACATATATGTTGGAGCTCTTATTATGACCCTAGGTGTTTTAGGGAGTCACCTAGTAAGCTAGCCATGATTTGTGTCCTAGTGTGATGATTCTGGCCCTTATTCTCGAAAGCATCCCGTGATGCCACTTAGTAGTAGGTATTCTACTCCTTGGGTTTTGAACCCGAGATTCACCCTACTTACTTCATGTTGATAGTGTTTGCTAGTCCCTTTAGGATAGTAGTAACCTTTGCGATAGTCCTCGAGGTTCGTGGTACATCCTTCTTCCAATTACCATGAACCATTCTTGGCAGGAGTTCTTCTGAACCAAAAGATGACAACAAGAGTGCTCTCGATGAGTTCTCCATGCTATATTGTGACTCTGCCAGCTCAACCCTTCTGCATGGGTTATCCGGAAGAATTATGTTGAACTTGGTTCGACATACTAGTCTATGCATCCACAACTCAGAAAGTTATATGTTCCTTTGAGTTGTCCCTCTTTAGTTGTCTACTGACCTTCGTCTATCAATTGATAGTCAAGAGTATGCGTGCGTTCGTTTATCGATGCCTATTACTTTTGTGGTCCGTCAAGCCATTCTATCGCGGAATGACTAGGAGAAACAAATTCCAGTACCTCTTCCATATCTAGGATTGGGTCAAAACAATTGTACTCCGCAGATCAAAATGCCAATCCAGCTTTTGCTCTGTTCTACCTTGGAGTATTACCATCTTTTATATCGGGATTGTTATAGGAATTGCACACCATCCTATGAACTCTTGGTACAGTGATACTTTTGCCATCATTGTTCATTCCTCGGTTCATGTGTTATTGTAACCGGAATGCCGACAAATGAATCATGGCGTGTGAAATCAATACTGCTAGCAACTCTGTTGCTTGGTAGTTAAAGGATAATAATTTCATTCTTAGCGTGTTGGTTCTTGAATCATCATTCTAAGACTGATCGTGCTATCTAGTCCTTATTTCCGGTGCACCCTTCGATCAATGAGTTAGGATTGTGTCAAGTCCTCACTCATTTGATCATATCGTCTTGCCCTGAAAAGCAAGATTGTTCTCGATCTTAGTAACATATCGGTGGTTCGTGATTTTCCGAATATCTTCTCGAAAGTATCACCAGGTTGTCACCTGACTATTATGTTAAGCTCGTGATCAAGTTGGTTTATCCTGTAAACCACCCTTTCTCCAAGAATCCGTGGTGGATACCCCTGAGCTAGTTGGTTAAGCTATGCATCAACTTGGAGAGTTGGAAGATAGAAGCTTGTCCGATATAGTTCATTATAAGGGATGTCTTGTATTTGTGTTGAAGAAAGTTGATATTTTCATCGACTGAACCTCGTGATCAGTTAATGGACCTATCATTTTATCCAACCTTTGATTGGAGTATGGGCTATCATCCAATCAGACCAGAACCAACGATATTCGTAATGTTGTCTTACTCGTGGTTGATCCCTCGAGTATACACCATTATATCTTTTGGGTCTGACCCATGCTATCACTTGTTCACTTAACTATGGAATTCCTTTTAAAAGGAAACCCAGATGAATATCCTTATCTCCTCCATGATTTTATTGGACATTAAGCTAGTGTTGGAAACTTTTGAAAGCATTTTCTTCATGCTAGCTCATGAAGTATTTGTTTGATGAAAGGAGTGACTTCCTCTTATACACGTGCATTTGGTGAAAGTTGCCGCCGTGAATTTGAGAAAGTTAGTTTTGCTTCCTCTGGAATCATCCCAAGTCAGTCATGCATACGTGTGAAGTATTCTGTGGTCTGGAGATTTGCAACCTCCATTCTATATGTATATCCTAGCACACCAAGCCACTGATTGAGTAGTTCAAAGATAAAGGAGTCTGTCCAAGGTGAACTCTTTGGACTTCCACACGTGGAGACTTCGATGTCATTAATGATGGTTCCCCCTCCTGAACTCGGTAGTGTTTTATTATAAGACTACTTTGTGGTCATGCTTGTCTTGGACAACATGTTCACATGTTTGTAGCAGAACCAGCTCATGTTTTGGAGCTTGCTATCGTAGTTCATCTCCCGAGAATCCCGCAACGTCATCTCGTCGATTTGTGTTGCAAACTTTCATTTTTCTTCCTAGACTCGATGAGTCTGGAATATCCTGACACCAACCAGATCTGAATCTCAGGCAGATATGATGGTTTGGAACATTTCCCAAGAACTATAATATTGATCCCTCGAAAACCGGTAAAGTGGATGTCGTGGCCAACACACCCAGCCGGAAGACCTGTTATTATAATATCTTGATTGAGGAAGTTGGCCACCTCCCCATAGGGATTTCGTAGGATTTACTCCCTAGTTGCCCCTATGGATTTTGAGATCCCGAAGTCCGACCTTTTTACTTGATGTTCTAGATATCAAACCATATCTATGAATGGGTTACGCTAGCACATCAAGGAGAACATTAGAAGCGGAGTGCTAAATGTCTCTCGGTCGATCGTCCAGATTTTGTTCCTTGGCTCGCTAAGGTGAAATCTGAGAAAGTGTTATCCTCCTTTGCATCTGCATCGTCCATCGCTATTCATCATGGTAGTATGTTGTGTTGTCAGCATCCTTGACACGGATGTTGGTAAAACCTTGATGATTATGGAAATGCTCAAGTTCTTGAGAGCACGCACAAGCGCTACGTGTTATCATCGGCTCTAACTGGAATTCCTCTCGGTTTCCTCGGCAATGCTATGACCTTTTCAAACAGTGAATCCACTCTCTATTGTTGGGTTCTTCCTTAGTTACCAGAATCATTCCCATCATTTGCATTTTGTTCCCAGCTTGCACCGCCAATGTGCCATTCTACCATGGGTCTCTTCCATTTCCGGTGATAAGCAAATTCATCCATTACGTTGTTTTCAACAAGGTAATCCACATCATCCAAGTCCGAGTATGCCATTCTACCGACCCCCTCCAAATGATCGCTTGTGATTGCCTTAGGCTGGTATGAAGAGTTTCAATGATCTCTGGATCAAAGGTAATTCTTTTTGCCACTTAGGGTAATAATCTATGAATCACCCTCCTCCAGGATGTTTCGTCGTGGTATCATGGCAACTCAACTCCTCGCTACGTTGACAACCGTTCACCACCCTCTTAGGTGTGGAATTGTGGTCTACCTAGTGAACCCTCGTCATCTGCTTCACTCCATTCCTATAGATGTGTGCTTCGCCTCTCAGCTCGAGAGATGTTGCTATGTCTCATTCCGAGAGTTAATCCTGAGTTGTTCGACCTTCGAGAAGATTGATCCTTCTAGAGTTCCCTTCTCCTCTCGTTGTCATGTTGGTTGGAGTTCCCAGAGCAAGACTTCGAGATAATGATGGTGAACGAATCAACATTCATTTGAAGTGCACCCTGGATCGTGCAGATTATGTTAGTTTGCGTTTCCCCTTCATCTTACCCTACGCTTGAATCTCGAGACGAGATTCTTGTTTAGTGGGGGTGAGTTGTCACATCCCTAGCTTCTGGTAATGCTCTAGGCTAGCTTCATGTGTGCATCATGTCTATATTCCAAAAGTTGAAATGAGGAAATTGAAAGCCTCGGAAATCATTTTAATAAAGGGGCAAGAAACCCTAAAATTGCAATCAGTAAATCCAAAATGCCCTAGAAATAGCTCTGACAATTTTGGCAAGAGTTATAAATCAAACCAAAATTTTGGGACATTTCTAAGGAATTATTTGGGCTCTGATTTTAAATCAATATTTTATTTGAATTTGGAGTTATATTCATAATATATAATGAATATATTTTCAAATGTCCTGAGATATTTTATGTTTATGAGGAGTAGACCTTAAGTGACATAAAATTATCCAGGGGAGTTTTGGCACTGTTTTCAAATTTGTTTGAATTTGAATTCAGTGGCAATTAAATAGAAAACAGAACAGATATATAAAAAAAAAGAGAAGCCCAGCCACTTACCTGGCGCCCACTTACCTGGCCCAGCTCCTCCAGCGGCCCAGCCCGCCACCGCTACCCTCCCTGTCGCCTTCCTCCTCGCGCCAGTAGGCAGAGGAGGGACACGGCGCACGCGCCCGAGCTCGCCACGCCACCACCCTGCTCGTCTGCATCGCCTGGCCACCGCGACGCCGCGCGTCATCTCCTCGGCGCCGCCCCGACCCCCTGGACCCCCTCGCTCTCTCCCTCTCCCTTGTTTCTCTCCTCTGCTTCCTCTCTCTCACTCGCCCGAGCGCAGCCGCAGCCGCGCCACCGTAACGCCGCGGCCACCATCTCCCCCTCGACCCCTCGCTGTGCTTGCGAGCTCCGTCTCGACGTCCCCGACCTCCTCGACAAGCCACGACGCCACGGACGCGCTGCAACGCCGCCATCACCACCGTCTTCATCGCCATGGCCGGAGATCGCCGCCGCTCGATTCGCAGCAACGACGACGCCCCCGAGCTCACCAACCCCTTCGTTCGATCCGCTGTGACCTGCTGCGTCGATCCTCTCCCTCCCCTGGCACTTTTTCTCCTGCTAGCGCCAATATCCACCGGAGCCGAGAGCTCTTCGCCGCCGGCCATGTCGCCGCCGTAGCCACCGTTGCCTAGAGCTGCAACCGAGCATGCGGCCGTGCTCAGTGCAACCCCAGGAGGTCGTAACACCCCCCTTGCCTCCTGCCGTGCTCCCTAACACCGACCCCGAGCTCGCCCGAGCTCCGGCCGCCGCCGAGGTCGACGCCGTGCTCAACTCCGACCACCTCGCGGCCTCCCGTCCGTTCCTTTGGATGCGGAGGAGCAAGAGCTTCTCCCTAGTGCCCTCAGCGCGCCAAACCACCGCTCGTAGCGCCAAACCCGCCACCACCTGAACTCCGGCCGCCGCCGTCGTCATGATTGACGTCGCCTCCGGCCACCCTAGCTTCTCCCGTTTGCCCTGTTAGATGCGCGCGAGCCTGGGCATCCCGTAGAGCCCCTCCGCCGCTCTTTTGGTCATCGGAGGGCGAATCCCGACGCTCTCCGCCGTCCTTGGCCTCGCCGGCGACGAGCCTCGGGTCAACTCCGGCGAGTTTGACCCGGGTTTGACCCCACTGGCCGGTTTGACCCCCCTCTCTCTCACTGACATGCGGGCCCCGCCCGGCTAATTAAGTTAGGTTAGTATTAACTAAGCTAGGTTAGTTTAGTTAGACACTGACACTCGGGACCCACCGGTCAGAGTTTGACCGGACTGTGCCACGTTGACCTGCTGACGTCATCATGACGTCAGGATGACGCAGTAATGTTTTCTGGATTTGTTTTTATTCAGAAAATTCCAGAAAATTGTATAAACTTCTAAAAATCATAGAAATTCAACCGTAACTCCAAATTAAATAATTTATATATGAAAAATTATCAGAAAAAATCAAGGAATCCATCTGTACCATTTTCATGCATGTTAGAACAACTTATAGCTGCTGTTTAGCACAAATCAATTAAATGGCATTTGAATAATCACATATGGAGTTTAAATTTGAATCTTGTATTCAAACCAACTTCATTTAATCTGTTGCTAGTTGCATTAGCTCAAAACACATTCATTTTGCCATGTCATGATCATGCATCATATTGTGCACTGCATTGATTGTGTTCCCTTCTATGTTGCCGGTATTTGTCCCCTCTCGATAGACATGATACCGATGATGTGATCGTTGACACTGATGAAGACTCAATGCTATCTTCAGAAGTGCCAGGCAAGCAAAACCCCCTTGTTCATTCCGATACAAACCCACTCTCTCGCTCCTGCTCTCTTTTACTGCATTAGGACAACAACGATTCATCTGTTACTTGTTGCGGTAGTTGAACCCCTTTATCCTTTGCATGACCTGTCATTGCCACAGTAAATAGATGAAACCCACTAGCATGAGTAGGAGTTGTTTGAGCCCTGTTGTGCCTACTCATTCTTGCTTGTTTGTCATGCCTGCTACTGCTTAGAGTTGTGTCAGGTCTGATTCATCGGGAATGGATCAGAGGTGTGTGAACATGTCCTACCATTGAGAGCTAAGTGTGTGAACATGATCTGGTAAAGGTAGCGGTGAGAGGCCATGTAGGAGTACATGGTGGGTTGTCTCATTGAAGCCGTCCTTAGGAACTGAGTTCTGTGTTTGTGATCCATGACTCAGCTACTACCATACATTGGGCCCTGAAATATGACCCCGCTCGACTTCTTAATCACCCTTGTCCTCTGTCCAGGAGTTGCAAGTAGTTTCTGGTGTTTGTAGTATGCTGGAGGCCGTGGACAGCGCTGACCGTAGGGGTGGGCTGTGATGCGGTAGGCACGTGGCCGGGTAAACCGGGCACCCGTTTGGTGTCACGGAACCCTGTTCACATCGTTTGGGGCTGTGAGCGAAACTCCGGCCGGATCTCCTCATGGATGGAACCCGAATAGGCGATAAACCTGGACTAGAGACTTAGGTGTTTAGGTAGGTCGTGGTCTACACCCACGTCGACTTTCGCTTGAAGTCTGCCGAGCACATGTCGTGTGCAGACGCTAAGTGGTGGAAACATGTATGAAGAAGTACACCCCTGCAGGGTTAACATCATCTATTCGAATAGCCGTGTCCGCGGTAAAGGACTTCTGGGTTGCTTATATCAGTTCATAGACAAGTGAAAGTGGATACTTTAAAATGCGCAAGATAAGCGTGAGTGCTATGGATGGCGTTCTCGTAGGGAGACGGGAGCGGATCCATAGTGGTGTATTGATATGGTGAATATGTGGACTCGTGTGCGCCACCTCAAAAGAGTCGCTTGCAGTCGTAGTTTAGGATAGCCACCGAGTCAAAGCTGGCTTGCTGCAGTTAAACCCCACCATCCCCTTGTTGAAAATGATGCATATGTAGTTAGTTCTGATGTAAGTCTTGCTGGGTGCATTTGTACTCACGTTTGCCTATTTTATGTTTTTGCAGAGAGACTTCAGTCTCACTAGTAGTTCCACGTGGACTTCGACGTTTAGCTTGTTACCTCAGCTACGATCTTGTGCCTCAGCAGGATTTGGTAGATAGTCAGGCTTCTCAGCCTTTTTCATTTATAGATGTCTGTACTCAGACATGATAGCTTCCGCTTGTGCTTTGATATGTATGCTCTGAATGTTGGGTCATGAGACCCCTGTTTGTAATATCTCGCTCCTCGGAGCCTAATGAATAAATACTTGAGTTGTAGAGTCATGTTGTGATGCCATGTTGTATTTGCACATATCGAGCATATTGTGTGTATGTTATTGAAATGCTTGGTATGTGTGGGATCTGACAACCTAGTTGTTTATCCTTGGTAGCCTCTCTTACCGGGAAATGTCTCCTGGTGTTTCCACTAAGGCATGGTAGCTTGCTACTGCTCCGGAACACTTAGGCTGGCCGGCATGTGTCCTTCGTCGTTCCTGTGTCTGTCCCTTCAGGGAAATGTCACGCGATGAATACCGGAGTCCTGTTAGCCCGCTACAGCCCGGTTCACCGGAGTCCTGCTAGCCCAGTGCTACAGCCTGGATTCACTCGCTGATGACCGACACGTTCGATGCTGGGTCATGGATGCCTGTCCCTGTAGGTTTGTGCCACTTTGGGTTTACGACTAGCCATGTCAGCCCGGGCTCCTTATCATATGGATGCTAGCGACACTATCATATACGTGTGCCAAAAGACGCAAACGGTCCCGGGAAAAGGTAAGACGACACCCGTGGGAATACCGTGCGTGAGGCCGTAAAATGATATGAGGTGTTACATGCTAGATCGATGTGGCATTGAGTCGGGGTCCTGACAATCAAGAACACAAATATATTCATGAAAACTTAATAGGTTCAGATCTGAAATCATGGCACTCGGGCCCTAGTGACAAGCATTAAGCATAGCAAAGTCATAGCAACATCAATCTTAGAACATAGTGGATACCAGGGATCAAACCCTAACAAAACTAACTCAATTACATGGTAAATATCATCCAACCCATCACCGTCCAGCAAGCCTACGATGGGATTACTCATGCACGGCGATGAACATCATGAAATTGGTGGTGGAGGATGGTTGATGATGACGATGGCAACAGATTCCCCTCTCCGGAGCCCCGAACGGACTCCAGATCTACCCTCCCAAGGAAGAATAGGACTTGGCGGCGGCTCCGTATCGTAATACGCGATGAATCCTTCTCTCTGATTTTTTTATCCCCAAAAGAGAATATATGGAGTTGGAGTTGAGGTCGGTGCAAGTCCAGGGGCCCACAAGGTCGAGTGGCGCGCCCCAGAGGGTGGGCGCGCCCCCACCCTTGTGGCAAGGGTGTTGGGGAACGTAGCAGAAATTCAAAATTTTCCTACGTGTCACCAAGATCTATCTATGGAGAAACCAGCAACGAGGGGAAGGAGAGTGCATCTACATACCCTTGTAGATCGCTAAGCGGAAGCGTTCAAGAGAACGGGGTTGAAGGAGTCGTACTTGTCGTGATCCAAATCACCGGAGATCCTAGTGCCGAACGGACGGCACCTCCGCGTTCAACACACGTACAGCCTGGTGACTTCTGCCATGCCTTGATCCAGCAAGGAGAGAGGGAGAGGTTGAGGAAGACTCCATCCAGCAGCAGCACAATGGCGTGGTGGTGGTGGAGGAGCGTGGCAATCCTGCAGGGCTTCGCCAAGCACCGCGAGAGAGGAGGAGTACTTGGGAGAGGGGGAGGGCTGCGCCAGAACTTGGGTAAAGCTCACATGCGCCTCCCCACTATATATAGGGGTGGAGGGGGCTGGTTTCTTGCCCTCCAACTCCATTGGGGCGTTGGCAAAGGTGGGAGGAAAGAAATCCCATCATTTCCTTCCCCACCGATTGTTATCCCCCCTTTTTAGGGATCTTGATCTTATCCCTTCGGGATATGATCTTATTCCTTCTAAGGGGGGATCTTGGTGCGCCTTGACCAGGGGTGTGGGGCCTTGCCCCCACTACCCATGTTCATGTGGGTCCCTCCATGCAGGTGGGCCCCACTCCGGAACCTTCTAGAACCTTCCCGGTACAATACCGAAAAATCCTGAACATTTTCCGGTGGCCAAAATAGGACTTCCCATATATAAATCTTTACCTCCGGACCATTATGGAACTCCTTGTGACGTCCGGGATCTCATCCGGGACTCCGAACAACATTCGGTAACCACATACAAACTTCCCTTATAACCCTAGCGTCATCGAACATTAAGTGTGTAGACCCTACGGGTTCGGGAACCATGCAGACATGACCTAGACGTTCTCCGGCCAATAACCAACAGCGGGATCTGGATACCCATGTTGGCTCCCACATGTTCCACGATGATCTCATCGGATGAACCACGATGTCAAGGACTCAATCAATCCCGTATACAATTCCCTTTGTCTAGCGGTATAGTACTTGCCCGAGATTCGATCGTCGGTATCCCGATACCTTGTTCAATCTCGTTACCGGCAAGTCTCTTTACTCGTTCCGTAACACATCATCCCGTGATCAACCCCTTGGTCACATTGTGCACATTATGATGATATCCTACCGAGTGGGCCCAGAGATACCTCTCCGTCACACGGAGTGACAAATCCCAGTCTCGATTCATGCCAACCCAACAGACACTTTCGGAGATACCTGTAGTGCACCTTTATAGTCACCCAGTTACGTTGTGACGCTTGGTACACCCAAAGCATTCCTACGGTATCCGGGAGTTTCACAATCTCATGGTCTAAGGAAAAGATACTTGACATTATAAAAGCTTTAGCATACGAACTACACGATCTTTGTGCTAGGCTTAGGATTGGGTCTTGTCCATCACATCATTCTCCTAATGATGTGATCCCGTTATCAACGACATCCAATGTCCATGGTCAGGAAACCATAACCATCTATTGATCAACGAGCTAGTCAACTAGAGGCTTACTAGGGACATGGTGTTGTCTATGTATCCACACATGTATCTAAGTTTCCTATCAATACAATTATAGCATGGATAATAAACGATTATCATGAACAAGGAAATATAATAATAACTAATTTATTATTGCCTCTAGGGCATATTTCCAACAGTCTCCCACTTGCACTAGAGTCAATAATCTAGTTCACATCGCCATGTGATTAACACTCACAGGTCACATCACCATGTGACCAACATCCAAAGCGTTTACTAGTGTCACTAAACTAGTTCACATCATCATGTGATTAAGACTCAATGAGTTCTGGGGTTTGATCATGTTTTTCTTGTAAGAGAGGTTTTAGTCAACGGGTCTGCAACATTCAAATCCGTATGTACTTCACAAATCTCTAGGTCATATTGTAAATGCTGCTTCCACGCTCCACTTGGAGCTATTCCAAATGGTTGCTCCACTATACGTATCCGGTTTGCTACTCAGAGTCATTCGGATAGGTGTTAAAGCTTGCATCAACGTAACCCTTTACGCCAAACTCTTTATCACCTCCATAATCGAGAAACATGTCCTTATTTACTCCAAGGTCAATTTTGACCGCTGTCCAATGATCCATTCCTGGATCATTCTTGTACCCCTTGACTGACTCATGGCAAGGCACACTTCCGGTGCGGTACACAGCATAGCATACTATAGAGCCTATGTCTGAAGCATAGGGGATGACCTTCGTCCTTTCTCTCTCTTCTGCCGTGGTTGAGCTTTAACTCTGAACTTCATACCTTACAACTCAGGCAAGAACTCCTTCTTTGACTGATCCATTTTGAACACCTTCAAGATCATGTCAAGGTATGTGCTCATTTGAAAGTACCATTAAGCGTTTTTATCTATCCTTATAGATCTTGATGCTCAATGTTCAAGTAGCTTAATCCAGGTTTTTCACTTGAAAAACACTTTTCAAATAACCCTATATGCTTGCCAGAAATTCTACATCATTTCTGATCAACAATATGTCAACAACATATACTCATCAGAAATTCTATAGTGCTCCCACTCACCTTTTTGGAAATACAAGTTTCTCATAAACTTTGTACAAACTCAAAATCTTTGATCATCTTATCAAAGTGCATATTCCAACTCCGAGATGCTTACTCCAGCCCATGGAAGGATCGCTGGAGCTAGCATACCTTTTAGCATCCTTAGGATCGACAAAACCTTTCTGATTGTATCACATACAACCTTTCCTTACGAAAACTGGTAAGGAAACTCGTTTTTGACATCCATCTGCCAGATTTCATAAATGCAGCTAATGCTAACATGATTCCGACGGACTTAAGCTTCGCTACGGATGAGAAAATCTCATCGTAGTCAACTCCTTGAACTTGTGAAAAACTCTTCGCCACAAGTTGAGCTTCATAGACGGTGACATTATCGTCCATGTCCGTCTTCTTCTTGAAGATCCATTTATCTCAATAGCTTGCCGATCATCGGGCAAGTCCACCAAAGTCCATGCTTTGTTCTGATACATGGATCCTATCTCGGATTTCATGGCTTCTAACCATTTGTCGGAATATGGGCCCACCATCGCTTCTCCATAGCTCGTAGGTTCATTGTTGTCTAGCAACATGACCTTCAAGACAGGATCACCGTACCACTCCTAAGCAGTACGCGTCCTTGTCATCCTACGAGGTTCGGTAGTGACTTGATCCAAAGCTTCATGATCACTATCATAAGCTTCCACTTCAATTGGTGTAGGTGCCACAGGAACAACTTCCTGTGCCCTGCTACACACTGGTTGAAGTGATGGTTCAATAACCTCATCAAGTCTCCACCATCCTCCCACTCAATTCTTTCGAGAGAAACTTTTCCTCGAGAAAGGACCCGTTTCTAGAAACAATCACTTTTGCTTCCGGATCTGAATTAGGAGGTATACCCAACCATTTTGGGTATCCTATGAAGATGCATTTATCCGTTTTGGGTTCGAGCTTATTACGCTGAAACTTTTTCACATAAGCGTCGCAGCCCCAAACTTTTAAGAAACGACAACTTAGGTTTCTCCAAACCATAGTTCAAACGGTGTCGTCTTAACAGAATTACGTGGTGCCCTATTAAAGTGAGTGCGGTTGTCTCTAATGCCTAACCCATGAACGATAGTGGTAATTCGATAAGAGACATCATGCTACGCACCATATCCAATAGGGTGCAACTATGATGTTCGGATACACCATCACACTATGGTGTTCCAGGCGGTATTAATTGTGAAACAATTTCCACAATGTCTTAATTGCGTGCCAAAACTCGTAACTCAGATACTCATCTCTATGATCATATCATAGACATTTTATCCTCTTGTCACGATGATCTTCAACTTCACTCTGAAGTTACTTGAACCATTCAATAGTTCAGACTTGTGTTTCATCAAGTAAATATACTCAGTATCTACTCAAATCATCCGTGAAGTAAGAACATAACATATCCACTGCGTGCCTCAGCACTCATTGGACTTCACACATCAAAATGTATTACTTCCAACAAGTTGCTTTCTTGTTCCATTTTACTGAAAACGAGGGTTTCAATCATCTTGCCCATGTGGTATGATTTGCATGTCTCAAGTGATAAATCAAGTGAGTCCAAACGATCCATCTGCATGGAGTTTCTTCATGCGTATACACCAATAGACATGGTTCGCATGTCTCAAACTTTTCAAAACGAGTGAGTCCAAAGATCCATCAACATGGAGCTTCTTCATGCGTTTTATACCAATATGACTTACATGGCAGTGCCACAAGTAAGTGGTACTATCATTACTATCTTATATCTTTTGGCATGAACATGTGTATCATTACAATTGAGATTCAATAAACCATTCATTTTAGGTGCAAGACCATTGAAGGTATTATTCAAATAAACAGAGTAACCATTATTCTCCTTAAATGAATAACCGTATTGTGATAGACATAATCCAATCATGTCTATGCTCAACGCAAACACCAAATAACAATTATTTAGGTTTAACACCAATCTAGATGGTAGAGGTAGCGTGCGATGCTTGATCACATCAAGCTTGGAAACACTTCCAACACATATCGTCAGCTCACCTTTAGCTAGTCTCCGTTTATTCCGTAGCTTTTATTTCGAGTTACTAACACTTAGCAACCGAACCAGTATCTAATACCCTGGTGCTACTAGGAGTACTAGTAAAGTACACATTAACATAATGTATATCCAATATATTTCTATCGACCTTGCCAGCCTTCTCATCTACCAAGTATCTAGGGTAATTCTGCTCCAGTGGCTGTTCCCCTTATTACAGAAACACCTAGTCTCGGGTTTGGGTTCAACCTTGGGTTTCTTCACTAGAAGAGCAGCTGATTTGCCATTTCATGAAGTATCCGTTCTTGCCCTTGCCCTTCTTGAAACTAGTGGTTTCACTAACCATCAACAATTGATGCTCCTTCTTGATTTCTACTTTCGCGGTGTCAAACATCGCGTATATTTCAAGGATCATCATATCTATCCCTGATATGTTATAGTTCATCATGAAGCTCTAGCAGCTTGGTGGCAATGACTTTGGAGAAACATCACTATCTCATCAGGAAGATCAACTCCCACTTGATTAAAGTGATTGTTGCACTCAGACAATCTGAGCACAAGCTCAACGATTGAGCTTTTCTCCCTTAGTTTGTAGGCTAAGAAAATCATTGGAGGTCTCATACCTCTTGACGTGGGCACGAGCCTGAAATCCCAATTTCAGCCCTCGGAACATCTCATATGTTCCGCGATGTTTCAAAAAACATCTTTGGTGCCTCAACTCTAAACCGTTTAACTGAACTATCATGTAGTTATCAAAACATGTATGTTCGATGTTCGCAACATCCACAAACGACGTTTGGGGTTCAACACACTGAGCGGTGCATTAAGGACATAAGCCTTCTACGAAGCAACGAGGACAATCCTCAGTTCACGGACCCAGTCCGCATAATTGCTACTATCAACTTTCAAATATATTTTCTCTAGGAACATATCTAAACAGTGGAACTAAAGCGCGAGCTTATGACATAATTTGCAAAGATCTTTTGACTATGTTCAGGATAATTAAGTTCATCTTATGAACTCCCACTCAGATAGACATCCCTCTAGTCATATAAGTGATTACATGATCTGAGTCAACTAGGCCATGTCCGATCATCACGTGAGACGGACTAGTCATCATCGGTGAACATCTTCATGTTGATCGTATCTACTATACGACTCATGCTCGACCTTTCGGTCTCTTGTGTTCCGAGGCCATGTCTGTACATGCTAGGCTCGTCAAGTCAACCTAAGTGTTTCGCATGTGTAAATCTGGCTTACACCCGTTGTATGTGAACGTAGGAATCTATCACACCCGATCATCACGTGGTGCTTCGAAACGACGAACTTTCGCAACGGTGCACAATTAGGGGGAACACTTTCTTGAAATTTTAATGAGGGGTCATCTTATTTACTACCGTCGTTCTAAGCAAATAAGATGCATAAACATGATAAACATCACATGCAATCAAAAGTGACATGATATGGCCAATATCATTTTGCTCCTTTTGATCTCCATCTTCGGGGCTCCATGATCATCATCGTCATCGGCATGACACCATGATCTCCATCATCGTGTCTCCATGAAGTTGTCTCGCCAACTTATTACTTCTACTACTATGGCTACCGGTTAGCAATAAAGTAAAGTAATTACATGGCGTTTGTTCAATGACACGCATGTCATACAACAAATAAAGACAACTCCTATGGCTCCTGCCGGTTGTCATACTCATCGACATGCAAGTCGTGATTCCTATTACAAGAACATGATCAATCTCATACATCACATATCATTCATCACATTCTTCTTGGCCATATCACATCACATAGCATACCCTGCAAAAACAAGTTAGACGTCCTCTAATTGTTGTTTGCATGTTTTACGTCGCTGCTATGGGTTTCTAGCAAGAACGTTTCTTACCTAAGCAAAACCACAACGTGATATGTCAATTGCTATTTACCCTTCATAAGGACCCTTTTGATCGAATCTGATCCGACTAAAGCGGGCGAGACTGGCACCCGCTAGCCACCTTATGCAACAAGTGCATGTCAGTCGGTGGAACCTGTCTCACGTAAGTGTACGTGTAAGGTCGGTCTGGGCCGCTTCATCCCATGATGCCGCCGAATCAAGATTGGACTAGTAACGGTAAGCATATTGAACAAAATCAACGCCCACAACTACTTTGTGTTCTACTCGTGCAAAGAATCTACTCAATAGACCTAGCTCATGATGCCACTGTTGGGGAACGTAGCAGAAATTCAAAATTTTCCTACGTGTCACCAAGATCTATCTATGGAGAAACTAGCAACGAGGGGAAGGAGAGTGCATCTACATACCCTTGTAGATTGCTAAGCAGAAGCGTTCAAGAGAACAGGGTTGAAGGAGTCGTACTCGTCGTGATCCAAATCACCGGAGATCCTAGTGCCGAACGGACGGCACCTCCGCGTTCAACACACGTACAGCCCAGTGACTTCTGCCATGCCTTGATCTAGCAAGGAGAGAGGGAGAGGTTGAGGAAGACTCCATCCAGCAGCAGCACAACGGCGTGGTGGTGGTGGAGGAGCGTGGCAATCCTGCAGGGCTTCGCCAAGCACCGCGAGAGAGGAGGAGTACTTGGGAGAGGGGGAGGGCTGCGCCAGAACTTGGGTAAAGCTCCCATGCGCCTCCCCACTATATATAGGGGTGGAGGGGGCTGGTTTCTTGCCCTCCAACTCCATTGGGGCGTTGGCAAAGGTGGGAGGAAAGAAATCCCATCATTTCCTTCCCCACCGATTGTTATCCCCCCTTTTTAGGGATCTTGATCTTATCCCTTCGGGATATGATCTTATTCCTTCTAAGGGGGGATCTTGGTGCGCCTTGACCAGGGGTGTGGGGCCTTGCCCCCACTACCCATGTTCATGTGGGTCCCTCCATGCAGGTGGGCCCCACTCCGGAACCTTCTAGAACCTTCCCGGTACAATACCAAAAAATCCTGAACATTTTCCGGTGGCCAAAATAGGACTTCCCATATATAAATCTTTACCTCCGGACCATTATGGAACTCCTCGTGACGTCCGGGATCTCATCCGGGACTCCGAACAACATTCGGTAACCACATACAAACTTCCTTTATAACCCTAGCGTCATCGAACCTTAAGTGTGTAGACCCTACGGGTTCGGGAACCATGCAGACATGACCTAGACGTTCTCCGGCCAATAACCAACAGCGGGATCTGGATACCCATGTTGGCTCCCACATGTTCCACGATGATCTCATCGGATGAACCACGATGTCAAGGACTCAATCAATCCCGTATACAATTCCCTTTGTCTAGCGGTATAGTACTTGCCCGAGATTCGATCGTCGGTATCCCGATACCTTGTTCAATCTCGTTACCGGCAAGTCTCTTTACTCGTTCCATAACACATCATCCCGTGATCAACCCCTTGGTCACATTGTGCACATTATGATGATGTCCTACCGAGTGGGCCCAGAGATACCTCTCCGTCACACGGAGTGACAAATCCCAGTCTCGATTCATGCCAACCCAACAGACACTTTCGGGCCATCGGGTCTTGTCGCTCCTCTGACCCGCCTGCCGCGTAACCCATGAGTTGCCAGGCTCGGGCAGGTCACTTAGTGAGTCATCCAGTCAGGGAGGGTCACTAGTGAGTCCCCAAGTCCGATCGGGTTATACTTTCGGTCGGGTTACACCACGGGGTATATCCCCAACATTAACCCCCAGTTTAATTTGGATTTATCCATGTTAAACTGATCCTGCAAAATAAACACAAGAACAAATTTGACAGGTTGTGCTCCAAATTAAAAGTTTTTTTGAGCCGGCACCTGATCATCCTTAATTCCTTGTCATGTCCTTATTCTGGAAAATCTAAGTCAATAGGCCAGCTTCATAGTCAATCAGTACTTCAGGATGCTGCTAAAGTGACACTACGATCAGAGACCCTTCGATGAAACTGTGTGCGATGCAATAATCGCAAACGGATGTGTAAATAACCCATCAAAAAAGGTGCAACACGTTTGTGATGACGGATGCATCAAACACGGTTCATATTTTGGTTGCGTGTGCGATGCAGGGCATACCGTTCAGTTCAATTAACTATTTGCGATGAGGAGGAACAAAATAAACGGGCTGCCATATGAAGGCGTGTGCGATATAGAACATACAGGTCACTTGGATGAACTGTTCGTGATGAGGCCGAACAACAGAAACGGGCAGCCAGATGAAGGTGTGTGTGCGATATACGGCATACAGTTCACTCGGATGAACTGTTTGCATTGAGCCAGGAGAACAGAAACGGTTCAACTTAACATGATGTGTGTGATACATGGCAAACAGGTCTGTAATCGGAAATGTGTGGGAAGACCAAGAACAACACACATGATTCCTGTTAACAAGCCGTGTGTGTTGTGAGCAAACAATTGCTGGTATACAATTGTTAGTGATTGATGAAATCATCACCTATGGGTTCCATTGTTTAGTCCGTGTGCGATGTGATTTGCTCTGTCTACAGAGCATCAACATATATACTTAAAAAGACAGCATTGCATAACCAAACTAAGCATACAATTACACAAGTGACTACACACATAACATTTTCACACACCAAAGTAAGCAATTACATGCATACTAAACTAGGAGAAACAAGGATCTAGTCATCTACTTCTTGTTGCGACGACGCTTGCCATTGCTCTGCTTCCGGCTGGATCCCTGACCGTTTTGGGGAAGGAGGCACTTCCTCATGTCAACAATCCGCCTATACATGTCGTAGCTCGTGTTCGCCTCCTTGGCCGCATACATGACGTGAGCTTTGTCGAGTTTCTCCATCCAGGCCGAGTGCCAGGCACGCTTGTCCTTGTTGCAGGAATCCTTCTTGTCTCTGTAGTAGGGGTCGATGATGGCCTCGGGGAGGTGAACCAGTGAGTCCTTCTCATGCTCCTTGCTCCCCAGATCTTGTATTGGCCCTGGATGTCGACAAGATTCGGGTAGGCGATGTCCGAATTCTTGAGCACCTTGACATTGTTGGTGATGTCCGCTATAGGGAACATGTAGTGGGGGTTCTTGACAAACCTAGCGAAACGCTCGCAAGGCCTTGTGGCCAGGTAGTAGTGGTAGACGAGAATGTGGTTGCGCACACACATCTGGGCGACGGTGACCTCGGGACGAGACCCGGCACGAGCGCGGGTGTACTTGAGGTTGAACCCAACCACCTTGTACTTCTCCTCGGCAAGCAATAGCTCCATGATGTGGATGGAGTGATCCACCCAGACCGGGTTGTTGGTGTACGCCACCGAGAGCTCCGTGAACCTTCGATGGGTGTCCACCACGGCATGCATGGTGAACTGCTGCTTGTCGTCGGTAGCCGCTCAAAGCGCCATTGGAGCCGTGCAGGATACCATCTAAGAATTTTTTCGTGGTGGGTGTGCTTCTTGCAATGGTGGGGCACGATCGGAAGTTTGAAGATACACAAGGGTTAAATGGCCGTTGTAACAAATGGGGGCCAGCCGGCCTATAATAGTCACGTCTTGTCATGGCGTTCATAGAGGAGGATTCCAGTGCATGCTTGACAACACCGCACCACACACATTTCGTTTGACCATGTGTGGGCTCGAAGAGGCGCCAAATGTATCGTCAATGAGCATGTTCCCGCTCTACCGCATAGTTTACCACACAAGCTTCCCGCCCGGCTAGTTTGGTCATGCGTCGGCTAGAAGAGGGACAAATCATGGGCGTTTATTGGCAAAAAGCTTTGTAAAAACGAAGTGTGTGGAATGACTTCGGTCATAAAGTTTACCCATGGGTGATGAGGTCAAAGTTACACAGAAGGCTGATGGTGGACACTCGGGTGTGATAATTAATTCTACGCTCTACAGGGCACACGGTGGAAGAAACCAACTGTGTGCAATAATGTCAAAGATTGCAGTCTAGTTAGCTATACAGATCATGTGCTGTGAGATCGACAAGGTAAACAGATTTGAGAATGGTTAATAAAATCTAAGATCATTGCATATTAAGGTCAAAATAGTGCTACCAATATACAAGTCTCATACGATGCCATTTCAACGATTGTACCACAAAAGCTCGAAATATTACAAGGTTCAAATTCCAGAGCTATATGGCTCAAATTCAAAGATTACAAAGTTGAAACTGATATTAGAAATGAAATTCAGCTCATCAGATGCAAACGCTCGCGCTGATCCGCTAAATATGGATATTAGAGAGGTTCAAACTAATATTACCACTTCTAAGTCTGGTTTCGAAACCTCACCTTTTTTGCAAAGGGGTCAGCCACTCAGAAGTTCCAAAATGAAATTCAGCATTTTTGGAGCCTATTCCATTCTGTCGCAGGCGCCGGCGCTAATCAAGAAACCATTCATTTCTGCGGAATAAATGTAGGGCAAACCTCATTACCTTCAGCACCCTTGCTCTGACAACAAAGAACCTAGCGAATATAATCTCCGGTAAGGTCCCTCGGTAGGAGTTCAAAGTAATTTCTGAGAGATGCACATCTAGGCATTCGACGTGATTGTTATATTGTATCACATTATCCACCACTGGGTCTAATCTTATCTACAAAAGAAGAAAACGTGTTAGTGTCTACATGGAGTTTTGAACACTACTACAGGCCTATTTGGTTTGCAGGATTTGTAAAATACACCAACATGCTAACTTTGATCTGACATGATTAACATGGGCACTAACATGCCATCTTCGATCTTCACAAGAGGTTGGAGTGGATGAAAAGTTCCCTAAGAAAGCTAGTACAGATGAATCCAAAGGAGAAATGCATATGGATTGTAACCATATGTATCAAGCAACCAATATGGGGGGACATGTATGTACTGAAATCCTCCAAAAGAATCCTTCAGAAATCGTAGTACATTGTCATTGTAAACTTGGGAAAAGGTGTCACAAATTGAACTCCCTTATGGTTAACTATCGGTACAACAGACCTAGGGCCTGTTAACCTGACTCAGGATCAAGACTGAGGCACCAGAACCATAGACCAAGGGACTCGAAGAACTAGCTAACGGATCAAGAGAAACCAAGACCAAGGCAGAAGGGCCAGATATTACCAAGAAAGAGGCCTCCCTTGCCAGGCAGGCGAGCCTGGCAAGGGGCGAGGCCACCACCAGAAGAAGAGAACACCCCACTGATTGCTCCACCATGACCCACGTCGTGGATCAGTGCGGTGTCAAGACGCAGGATGATTGAGTGGCAGCCATTCGTCACATGACGGCCACTCCCTGCCAAGTGAACCCGCAAATGATAGCCGTCTAGAGACGTGTCAAGCAAGCAGGCATGGAGCTGGCAGATTAGCCCGGCAAGCCTTGCCGGGCAACCAACAATGTGACAGTAAGCGGTGCATTAAATGCATGCTGTCAGCCTGCAGAGTTAGGTATGATAGCACTATTTGCTATCATATCAGTGTCTAATGACTGATTTGCCACTGCGGTAACCCCTTGGTCTATAAAAGGAGGACCATGGCAACGATTAGAGGGGTTGGAAATCTAGATCACTCACACCCCCGTACGCGCGTAGTCACCGCTGCCCCGATGCAACCCTGCTGGGCAGGTGTACTACGCACCACCACTAGCTTTTCCCAATCAACCCACCAAAGTAGGAGTAGAGTTTTACGCCTCGCGGCGGCCTGAACCTGGGTAAAACTGACTGTGTGATCTCTGCCATGTTGCCTTGCATTGGTCTGCTCTTTGTGCAACATGACCCCCCCCCTCCGAACTAGCAAGGGGCTATCCTGGCCCCATAGGTGGTCATGGTTTCCTGCAACATCTCTGGCGTGCCAGGTAGCACTACAAAAAAAATACACTTCCGTGATGATACGTGTTTGTCACAGTAGTTTGCGTTTTCTGTCATGCATGTACATCCATGATGATTTTATGACAGAATCAAGATAGTCATACCTGTGTTGTCGTAGAAGTGTTCCATCACATTACCAAAATTATCATCACGGAAGTGTCCACTTCCATGAAGATAAATCGTGCGTCACAGAAGTGCTTTCATCAAGGGTGACCGACACGTGGCATCCACCGTAACGGAACGCCATTAAGCTATCGGGTCGGGTTTTGGATCCGATAACCCGTTAACAGCCCCGACCAATGGGGATTTTCCACGTGTAAAATCATCATTGGCTGGAGGAAACACGTGTCGGCTCACCGTTGGGACAGATGTCAGCCGTTCATTAGACCAAAGTGGCCTATGATATGGCGACATGTGGCACGGCCCAACAGAGGCCCATTCCTGTGAAAAGGCCGACCCGTTTGACTTGGTCAAAAGGTGGTGGCCCGGCCCACGGGAAGCCTGTTAACGGCCTGTTTGCATATAGCCCATTTACAGCCCGCTAACCCAGGGACCGTTACGCCCTATCTGAATTAGGCCCAGTAGCGTCATATGGCCGTCCAATATGATTCGTCCCGTTTTAACTTCCGGCCCATGTGTGGCCCATGACTTCTTTCGGCCCATATGAGGACCTTTGTAACTCTTGGCCCATTAACGGCTCGTGGTGAAACTGGCCCGTAATGAATAGTGTATCACTTTACACCCATTAACGGCCCGTTATTCCATTGGGCCGTTTCCAGCCCAAGTTATCTTTCGGCCTTCTCAGGGCCCATTGATTCTTGGGCTCATTTGCAGCATTCGGTTACATACGGCCCGTTACTGTCATTTTCTGCTTGTGGGCCAAATTCAGCCCGTCGTTATAGTCGGCCTGTTTGCGGACCGTTAATACGTTGGGCCGTTTTCATGTCAAAAAAACCCGTTGGGCTGTTTTCATAGAGTTATCAAATACGGCCTATTAACGGCCCATTATGGTCCACGAATAGTACAGCCCATGATTGGCGAAATGATGATACGCCCCATAGAAGGCCCATGGATCCTACGGCCCGTTTGAGGCCCATGGATAGTACGGCCCATAGAAGGCCTATGGATCATACGGCCCGTAGAAGGCCCATGGACCCTAAGGCCCGTATAGAAGGCCGATGGATCCTACGGCCCATATAGAAGGCCAATGGATCCTACGGCCGGACGAAGGCCCATGGATCATACGGCCTGTAGGAGGCCCATGGTTACAACAGTCCGTGTGTTGCCATGATTATTTTGGCCTAGTTACCAAAAATAGGCTATTGTGGCCACTAGAAAAACACAGAAAAAGAACTGCAGTGACTACAAGCAAACAACTAAACAAGACAATAAGGAAATAAATAAGCAAGCAATTAACGCTAGCCTATTACCGCTATTACACATATTACATCCACTGGGCATCAAAGTTCGCCACCAGTGCAAATATAGGGAACAAAGCAGCATATTACATACACTGGCCATCAAAATTGGCCACCAGTGCAAATAAACGCGGCAGCAAAACAAGAGCATAACTGAAACAACTTCAGAAGAGCTCAAGAAACATTATCCTGGGTATCCCCAATGCTGGCAATAAGCTTAGCAAGTTGATTAGCTTTGTCCTGTTTGGCGCTAAAATCCTCCAACGCTTGCTGTTGCACCAGAAAGTATGCATTTGAATGCTCCAGGGACTTCCGCTGTCCTTTCGCTTCTTGTCGCAGCACAGCTGATCGATGTCTTTCAGCTTGTAGTTGAGACTCAAGAAACCGAACTAATTCAGACAGTGAGTTTGAAAAGCTTGTGCAAGCGGTAGTGGTGAGTAACTCGAACACTAAACCAAGACAGGACTTTGGGGTTGTCTCGCTATCTTCAAGATAGTCTTTCGTAGCTATTTTATCAGCTTTGTTGGAGACCAACAAGGATGTGTCACTATCCTGAACCTTATCTGCATTACTTCCTTTACCATTGCTTAATAAGGCACTCTTCCCCAATATTCTGTTAGCATTCTAAAAGAAAGAACAAGCAGAAACATAACAAGTTTAGCATGTACTAGTATATGAAACTCATTTCGGTGAACCTGTTCATTAGTAAGGTGGACAGGATTAAACTACCAAGTCTTCTATTGCCAAGTACTAGTACATAATAAAAGCATCAAACAAACATATATCTATGTCCTATGGTCACTGCATTGTCTTGCCAAATCAAAATAGAGACACGGTTCAAATCATATCAGTTCAAGACAAAGCAGCAGTGAAAGAATACAAAGCGTGGGAAACTATATGGCACAACAATATTTCAGATGGGTACCACGGGTCTACATGTACAACAACACTATTGGCTCTGTTGTGATGCTAGTAATGTGCATGATATGAAAATCAACTATATACACAATTGAAATTGAAATCAACAGAGCTATTGATAAGAGCAAACCTGTTAAAGAAACATGCGTGAACATACCTACTGTGCCATTGGAATTTCGAATGGATCCTTCAATTTAAAAATAAGTTTGTATGAGTAAATACAGTGATACAAAAGCAAAGCAATCATAGTTAAAAAAGGCGCGCCTAAGCGAGCACTTAAGCGCGCCTAGGCTCTAGGCATTGGCAAAACGCATTGCGCATAAGTATGCATAATCTGTGCATAACTGCGCATAAGCATGCGCTTTGGTCAGTAAATGTTGACGCTCAAAAGTGGCACAATGGTAAAAGTTTCTTTAAGCTATGTGTGGCAAGAAGCCTAGATATTTAAGAAGTATCACCCAAGTGTGTGGCAAGAAGCCTAGATAGGCAAACGGCCGATGTATAACTATTGCCCTTAGCATAAACATGGCCGATATATAATTATCGCCCTAAGAACATATAAATGGCCGATGGAGTGTTGACATCGTCCTTAGAACAAATATGGTACAAGTTATTTTTCGGCACCCTAGCTTTGTCGAAACAGGGGGCATGTGTTGACGCTCAAAAGTGGCACAATGGTAAAAGTTTATTTAAGCTATGTCAAGATTAATTCAAACTTATGATTGGAGGTCACCATGGGATGGATCTTTTCGAGAAGATCAAGATGGATATGAAAATGGTCTAAAACGGAGTTCGGATGCAAAAGTTATGACAAGTTCAGATATGCTCATGTTGACACCAGATTAAAGAATGGATGGAAACCCTATTAAGATGTCCTCATATGGAAAATGATCAACACGAGTTGTCTTCGTCTCGTCGAAACGGTCGATTTTGATATAAAAATCATCTTAATCCGAGGTCGTATGCAAAAGTTACAGCCAGTACAAGATGCTGCTACACTGGATGGCCGGACACTCCGGGAAAAACCATCCGGGTTTTGATTTTCTCTGTGGATGGCCGGACACTCCGGGTATTTTCGTCCGGGTTTTGAATTTCGCTGCTGCAGACTTCGGAAAACAGCCGAAAACCCCCTCAAGATGGCCTCAGATCAAAAAACGTTCAACATAAAAGTTGTTCGTCTCATCGAAACGGTCAAGATTGTTTTTGGGCTCGTTTCCATCTGAGATAGTTTACTCCCCCAAACATGGCCCGCAAGGTGCAGCCAGATTTTACCGAACAGTTTTGAAAAGTTCGGACCAAACAAATCCGAATTGGACTAGGGTTTTGGACGTGAATTGAAGCCTTTTCCTTGCACGGGAAGTCCAGCCGCCTCTTATATACTTAAGGGGTGATGGCCGATTGAAAGACAACACACAATCGCAAACGCATCTACAACTTTTTCATCTACGTTTTGTTCCTCCCTCGTTCTTGCTCCCTCGTTCTTCGTCGTTCTTCGTGTTGGAGAGCTGCGAATACCGAGGCTCTAGGGGCGGCTTGACCGACCTAGGGCAGCCCATAGCCGCCGCACTCCCCGACGGGGTCCCTCCCGGGAGTGTAGGGTTTCGGGTCTTCAAAAGCTCTCGCCGGTCGACTTGCGAATCGCGCTTCCGGTGAGACTCCTTCGACATGAGCTGCGGTGCACCACCCCCGGCGTCGAGGGTACACGTGACGTGTTCGTGTGCGAACACACTTTTTGGCGACTCCGCTGGGGACAAAGATCAATCATCATCATCATCCATCATGTCTGGCAACGACAAGATCCCCAAACCCTCACAAATCGACGCCGATAACATAATCAAGCCCAATTTTGAGGAGTTATCGGAGGAACATCGCCAAGCTTATGAGGAGTACAAGAAGGCACGTGAAGAGAAGGAGATGCAGGAGTTCCTTGCTAAGTTCAAAAAGGATCGTCAAGGCAATATCACTTCGGTTGGAGAAATCAAGTTTCCTCCTCTTCATGATGAACAGGTTAAACCCTCTGTAAGTAATACCTTCTCTCTTAAGGTATGGGCTGAAATTGATAGTCGCATTACTGATAGCAATAATCTTTTATACCAAATTTTCTTGTAAAATAGTAATGCTAAAAATAGTGTGCCTCAATCATCTAGTGGTAATGTTGGTGTGCCTGTTACCGCAGAAATCCCTAGTCCAACTTTACCTATTTCATCGGCGCCCCCCATGCCGATGAATTTTTATCCTAGTCCCACAAATCAAATTGTTGCTGCACCCATTAATCCTATCATGAGTATGCCAAGTTCGGTGGTGACACCGAACCAAACCCTACCTACAAGAGCAAACACTATTAGATCACTACCGAATTACAATTCGGCATGCATGCCACAATTCACACCTGCAACTACTAACCCTAATCCTCCTATGCTACTGCCACAAGCTTCATCGTCCACCATGGATGATGGTCTAGCTAATCTTAGAGGGGAGATGGCTAAGATGCTCCGAGAGAATTTTGGAGTTGAGTTACCAAGGAACCGTATTTATCGAAAGCCATATCCAGAATACTTTGATGCAATTCAATGCCCTCCGGGATATAAAATTCCAGATTTTGTTAAGTTTAATGGAGAGGGTACGAAAACCACCTGGGAGCATGTTAGTCAGTACTTGGCACAATTAGGTGAGGCAAGTTCACGAGATGAGTGGAGAGTACGTTATTTTCCTTTATCTTTAACCGGTACTGCTTTCTCATGGTTTTCTGCGTTACCACCTGGTTCTATTACTACATGGTTTCACTTGGAACAAAAGTTTCATGATCACTTCTACAGTGGTGACAATGAGCTTAAACTATCCCATCTTACATCGGTTAAGCAAAAGTATGATGAGTCGGTCTCCGATTATGTCAAAAGATTTAGGGATACAAAAAACCGGTGCTATAGTTTGGTGATGACCGAGAGAGATTTGGCTGATCTTGTGCTTAGTGGTTTGAGAACTCACATTAGAGAAAGGCTAGATGGATACGAGTTTTTAAATATCAACCAAGTCTTGCAAAGGGCTTTGGCTCAAGAAAGTCGAAGCAAAGATCTTAAAGAGGTGCATAGATATAAAACTGATCATCCTAAAATGATATGGTTGAGTATGATAGTGACCACTCGGACGATGAGGGTGATATTTATGCTGCTGAATTTGTTTGGCCATCTAAGGCCAAACCATTTACTTGCAATGATTTAAAGCCGATTCATAAAAATCGTGATGAAGATATGAAATTTACTTTCAACATTGCTAAGTGTGATAGAATATTTGATGCTTTGTTGCAAGCCAAGATTATTAGAATATCTCATACTGTACCGCCGTTCGAAGAGCTGAAACGGCGTGCTTATTGCAAATATCTTTTTCTCATGCTACTAATGATTGTAATGTTTTTCGACGACAGATACAATCGGCCATTAATGACGAACGATTGAATTTTTCTGAAATGCAAGTTGATAAGCAGCCTTTCCCAATGAACACCATGGATTTGGAGGGGAAGAAGATGTTAATTCGGCCCAACATAGCCGAATCAGCTAATAAAAATAATATTGTCATTGGTGAGCCCAGGAAAAATGAGGAGAGCAACAAGGTCTTGGGGAGACAAGTTGTGCTTGACAAGCAACCCGGTGGCAAGTTGGTAATTAAGATCACCATCAAGAATCCTACACTCGGGGGGCAATCACAAGTGCAAGAGAACACTCATGTCAAATTTGCTAAGCCCAAGAGTCCAGAGGTTGGCAAGTGGAAGACGAATGAAGCTAAAGTGCAGCGCAAGAGAATCAAGCCAACTTTTGATATGCTGTTGTCCAAATATGCCAATCAAGCGGCCGGTTCTAGCTCTAACCGATCATCAAATTTGAAGCGCTCAAGATCACCTCCGAGGGAAGAATCTCATCATCACGCAAGGCCATATGGGTCATGGGCACCAGGACCATGGATGGCTCCGTCCCCCCTATGCGCCATACTACATGGGAGGCTTCAATGGAGGATGGGGGCAGCCCCCAATGGCCCCTTATGCTTTTCATCCGGGTTGGGCAGAACCAAGGAGGCCCGTTCATGAGAGGCTTTATTATCCCACACGAGGCCGTTTGAACAATGGTGTCAATCGGCCAATACAAGATAATCAAAAGAGGGTCAACCGGCAAGTGTGGCGTGCCAAATCACCAAGTGCTAAAATTTTAGAGCCTAGCGAGCAAAAGGAGAAGAATGCTAGTGGTGAAACTATTATGATAGGCACTAAAGAATTAATAATCAAAGAGCCGATTATTGTTGATAATCTGGCTGATTCTAATAGAGATGTGGATGCGGTCCAGCAAGGCCCCATGGCTAATGATCATGAAGCTAGCATAAGCAAGGCCAAGTCGAGGGATCCAAAATATACTCAGCCTAAGTGGTGTCCTTCCGGTCTGACCAAGGCGCAAGAAAGGAGATTGCAGCGCATGAGAAGTCATGAGAAGGAGGAACAAGAAGCAGAAAAGCTAAGGGATAAATTATTCAATGAAAGCCGTCCCATGGTACCCCCAAAACAAGTGTGGAGGCCAAAGCAAAAGGAAAACATTGCAGTTTCTGCATTGATCATAGCAACACCTACACCACCAACGGAGGACAATGCAGCTACTATTACATCGTCCACTTTGCCTACTACTTCCTCTTCCCTTGAAGATATTTCGGAGTCAGTGGACATGCTTGCGGAAGGAGATGAAATGCTTGATTATGAGTCTACACCAGTTCATGAAGGTATGGATATTAATATGGTGTATTACTTACCCGCTGAATTTCGTGCTATAGATGAAGAAGGGGAAGTAGCTCAGCTAGATTTTGGTTCTAAAAATGCTATATTCGAGAAGCCAAAAGAACCGGTGATGCACTTGAAGCCATTGTTCCTTAAAGGTCATATTAATGGATCGCCGGTTGCTAGAATGCTTGTCGATGGTGGTGCTGTGGTGAATCTTATGCCATATTCGGTCTTCAAAAAATTGGGGCTGCGTGATGAAGAGTTAATAAAGACCAACATGGTGCTTAATGGATTTGAAGGCAAAGAGAAAACTAAAGCCAAAGGTGTGATGTATGTGGAGCTTACGGTGGGAAGCAAAACTTTGGCTACCGCATTCTTTGTCGCCAAGGTGCAAGGTAACTACAATGTGATATGAGGCCGCGATTGGGTTCATGCGAACCAATGCGTGCCATCTACTATGCACCAGTTTTTGATTCAATGGGTTGATGATGAAGTAGAAGTCATTCATGCGGATAATTCGGCTTGTGTTGCTTTGGCCGATGCATCGGTGGATTGGCAACATCCCGATGCTACTTGCTTGACGGGGCGCGACTTATCAGAATATGATTTTCTTAGCGCCACAAAAAGTGGTTTCGTGCCCGTTTCTTTAAAGACGGTTGGCGATAATCGGCTCCAAGGTCTGATGTATTTAAATGGATCCTAACTCAGAGTGGTTACAAAAGCGTCTTGTAGAATATCGGTCCAATGAGAACGATATGTATGAGTCCATAGAAGAGTTAGATGATATGGATAAGTTAGGACAAGGTTTTACATCGGCCGATCCATTAGAAGAGATAGATATAGGAGATGGTTCAATTCCTAGGCTGACATTTGTAAACGAAAATTTAAGAGCCGATCATAAGGCTAAGTTGATCGAGCTATTGAAAGAATATGTTTGTTGCTTTGCATGGGAATATCATGAGATGCCGGGTTTAAGCCGAGAGCTAGTGGAGCATCGGTTACCTATAAAGGCCGGTTTTAGACCATACAAGCAATCGGCCAGAAAGTTTAATCCAAAAACGTATGACCGGATCAAGGAAGAGATCAGTTGTTTGCTTAAAGCTAATTTTATTAGACCTTGTAGGTATGCCGAGTGGATTTCTAACATTGTACCAGTAGAGAAAAAAGGCTCGGGCAAGTTGAGGGTGTGCATTGATTTCAGAGATTTGAATAGAGCTACACCTAAAGATGAGTATCCCATGCCAATAGCCGATATGCTTATTAATGATGCTTCTAGACATAAGGTCATTAGCTTTCTTGATGGTAATGCGGGGTATAACCAGATTTTTATGGCCGAAGAGGACATGTCCAAAACGGCTTTTCGATATCCCAGTTTTCTTGGTTTATTTGAGTGGACAGTGATGACCTTTGGATTAAAAAATGCCGGTGCCACGTATCAAAGTGCTATGAATTTAATTTTTCATGATTTACTTGGTGTTATACTTGAGGTTTATATTGATGATATTGTTGTCAAATCGGATGCTTTCGAATCTCACTTAGCCGATTTGCGTTTGGCTTTTGAAAGAATGAAGAAATATGGGCTGAAAATGAATCCTTTGAAGTGTGCCTTTGGTGTATCGGCTGGGAAGTTTTTGGGTTTCATTATTCATGAAGATGGCGTGGAAATTGATCCCAAAAAGATAGAAGCTATACAGAAAGTAGGGGCTCCAACATGCAAGAGAGATATGCAAAAATTCCTTGGCAAGGTCAATTATTTGAGGAGGTTCATAGCCAATCTATCAGGGAAGGTTGATGCATTTACTCCTATCCTTCGGTTAAAGAATGATGTTGATTTTACTTGGGCGGCAAAACAGCAAGAGGCATTTGATATGATTATGAAATATTTGTGCACTCCTCCGGTTATGAAAGCGCCCAGGCACAGGGAGCCATTTAGACTTTATGTTGCAGCGGAGGAAGGTGTTATTGGTGCTGTTTTGACTCAAGAGACCGAAGGAAAGGAGCATGCTATTACTTATTTGAGCCGACGGTTATTGGACGCCGAGACAAGGTATACATTTATTGAGAAACTATGCTTATGCTTATATTATGCTTGCACAAAATTGAGACATTATCTATTGCCTAGTACTTGCATTATAGCTCGTCAAACTGATGTCATCAAATACATGTTGCATAGGCCAATTCTTAGTGGTAGAATTGGCAAGTGGGCTTATGCTTTAATTGAATATGATTTGGCTTATGAATCTCTGAAATCCATGAAAGGCCAAATTGTTGCTAATTTTATTGTTGAGCATCGGATTGATGAAAAGCATGATATTGATATAAACCTTGTCTCATTAGTACCATGGAGATTATATTTTGATGGTTCAGTGTGTAGCAATGGCCAAGGTGTTGGTATTGTTTATATATCTCCTCATGGTGCTATTTTTGAAGCCTCATGCCGCTTAGAATACTTTTGTACAAATAATCAAGCCGAATATGAAGCATTGTTATTCGGCTTAGAGATGTTGCTTGCCATAGGTGCTACACATATTGAGGCTTTTGGTGATTTGTTATTAGTAGTGCAACAAATATCCAAAGTCTTTCAATGTTTTGACGAATCACTTAATGTTTATCTTGATAAATGTCTAGATATAATTTCAGATTTGGATTATTTTAGCATTGCTCATATATCTCGACATGACAATTGGAGAGCAAATGAGTTGGCACAACAAGCATCCGGCTATCATGTTGATCGTGGCATGTTTCATATTTCTCAAAGGCCGATGTCTAGTCTTGCCAACATAGGGGAGGCCGAACCGGGGCCCACTGTTTCAGCCACTAATGAAAAATTTAATGCAGGAGAAAATCAAGACTGGAGGAAACCCATTATTGATTGTTTGTGTGATCCTAGTAAAAGGGTGGACAGGACTGTTCGGTGTATGGCTTTCAAATACACAATGAGAGATGATGGTCTCTATCGCCGAACGGTTGATGATGTTCTTTTAAAGTGCTTGGACGAGGACCAAGCGAGAGTTGCTATGGGAGAGGTCCACGAAGGTATCTGTGGCACTCATCAGTCGGCTCCCAAGATGAACTGGCTATTACGACGTGCTGGGTTTTATTGGCCGACGATGGTTAATGATTGCTTTCGGTATTATAAAGGATGTGAAGCTTGTCAAAAGTTTGGTGATATTCAGTTGGCTCCCGCTGCTATGTTACATCCTATTATCAAGCCGTGGCCTTTTAGAGGTTGGGGATTAGACTTTATTGGAGAGATTCATCCTTCTTCTTCAAAGGGGCATTGGTTCGTGTTGGTGGCGACTGATTATTTCACTAAATGGTCTGAAGCAATACCACTCAAAAATATGACGCATACAGAGGTAATTCAATTCATAACTGAGCATATTATTCATAGATTCGGCATTCCTCAAACATTAACTACGGACCAAGGTTCATCCTTTATGTCACATCAAGTTAGAGAATTTGCTGAATCATATAAGATAAAGTTGCTCAATTCCTCTCCATATTATGCCCAAGCCAATGGACAAGCTGAGTCTAGTAATAAAATATTAATCAAGCTCATCAAGAAGAAGATTGAGGATAATCCAAGGAGATGGCATGAGCTATTGTCCGAAGCTTTGTGGGCACATAGGATCTCAAGGCATGGTGCTACAAAGGTGACTCCATATGAGCTCGTATATGGTCAGGAGGCCGTTTTACCAGTGGAAGTGAATTTGAATGCTTTGAGAATAGCCAAACAAAATGATTTATCGGTTGTGGACTTCTATAACTTGATGATGGACAATATTGATGAAGTTGCAGATAAACGTTTGGTTGCTTTAAAGGCCATAGAGAGGGATAAGTTGAGGGTGGCAAGAGCTTACAATAAGAAGGTCAAGTTGAAGAATTTTCAAGTTGGCGATCTCGTGTGGAAGGTGATTCTACCAATTGGTTCAAAAGATAGAAAGTTCGGGAAGTGGTCTCCAAGTTGGGAAGGTCCTTTTAAGATTACAAGAGTGGTTCCTGGAAACTCATATTTGGTGGAATCCGTGCAAGGCACATTATTACCTCGAGCTCTCAATGGCAAATATTTAAGAAGTATCACCCAAGTGTGTGGCAAGAAGCCTAGATAGGCAAACGGCCGATATATAACTATCGCCCTTAGCATAAACATGGCCGATATATAATTATCGCCCTAAGAACATATAAATGGCCGATGGAGTGTTGACATCGTCCTTAGAACAAATATGGTACAAGTTATTTTTCGGCACCCTAGCTTTGTCGAAAACAGGGGGGCATGTGTTGACGCTCAAAAGTGGCACAATGGTAAAAGTTTCTTTAAGCTATGTCAAGATTAATTCAAACTTATGATTGGGGGTCACCATGGGATGGATCTTTTCGAGAAGATCAAGATGGATATGAAAATGGTCTAAAACGGAGTTCGGATGCAAAAGTTATGACAAGTTCAGATATGCTCATGTTGACACCAGATTAAAGAATGGCTGGAAACCCTAGTAAGATGTCCTCATATGGAAAATGATCAACATGAATTGTCTTTGTCTCGTCGAAACGGTCGATTTTGATATAAAAATCATCTTAATCCGAGGTCGTATGCAAAAGTTACAGCCAGTACAAGATGCTGCTACACTGGATGGCCGGACACTCCGGGAAAAACCATCCGGGTTTTGATTTTCTCGGTGGATGGCCGGACACTCCGGGTATTTTCGTCGGGGTTTTGAATTTCGCTGCTGCAGACTTCGGAAAACAGCCGAAAACCCCCTCAAGATGGCCTCAGATCAAAAAACGTTCAACATAAAAGTTGTTCGTCTCATCGAAACGGTCAAGATTGTTTTTGGGCTCGTTTCCATCCGAGATAGTTTACTCCCCCAAACATGGACCACAAGGTGCAGCCAGATTTTACCGAACAGTTTTGGAAAGTTCGGACCAAACAAATCCGAATTGGACTAGGGTTTTGGACGTGAATTGAAGCCTTTTCCTTGCACTGGAAGTCCAGCCGCCTCTTATATACTTAAGGGGTGACGGCCGATTGAAAGACAACACACAATCGCAAACGCATCTACAACTTTTTCATCTACGTTTTGTTCCTCCCTCGTTCTTCGTTGTTCTTCGTGTTGGAGAGCTGCGAATACCGAGGCTCTAGGGGCGGCTTGACCGACCTAGGGCAGCCCATAGCCGCCGCACTCCCCGACGGGGTCCCTCCCGGGAGTGTAGGGTTTCGGGTCTTCAAAAGCTCTCGCCGGTCAACTTGCGAATCGCGCTTTCGGTGAGACTCCTTCGACGTGAGCTGCGGTGCACCACCCCCGGCGTCGAGGGTACATGTGACGTGTTCGTGTGCGAACAGTAAAGCAAGGCGGTGGCAAAATGCACAATTAACGCCTAGCGCTTTTTTAAACTATGATAGCAATGGAATCTTAAATTAGAACAGTTCTTCTTCAGGTTTAGGCACTTGTTCTACATGAACAGAGTACAGTAAGACGCAAGAATAAAATACTTAAAAATAGAAAATGAGCTCATAGACCTTACCACATTCTTGTTTCGGGAACACTACAGAACAAGGCGTTCCCAGTCATCGTCCAGTAAATGTGTCTTAGGAGAACGTAAGGGAATTTGATGAGTTTCTTTGCCGGTGAAGTACGTTTTCTTCAGGTAATTCCGATACTACCACCAAGCATTCTTGAAGATAGCAGAGGTATTAGCGTAGGTTACCTCATCCTGAGTTTCTAAATCGGTCCTTCTCTATAGAGAAAAATGGGAAATTTTGTTGTATTATAACAATCATGGAGGTAGGATGTATGGGACGAAGCAAAGTAATTGCCATGAATAACATTACTTACACATAACTCTTGGACAAACACCTGCAACTGGCATTTTCCTTCATCTTCAGTATAACATTTCCAAGATGGGAAGATACGCACATACGATTTAACAACATCAAATACGATAGATGCTAAACTAAAACTGGCTAGTTGTGCTTCCTCCACAGGAATAGGCGTACTAACTGGTGGAGTTGGGGTTCGCCGTGATAGTACTGGCCCTTTGGGCACTGGAGCTGCCTTACTAACTGCTCTTGTTTGGGAGCTCTGTGGTGGAGATGGTGTTGTGTCAACAGGAACTGGGTTACTATCGGCTGGGGTTGGGGTTAGATTGGGTGAAGCTGGTTCTCTGTCCATCACAGTAGGGGTACAATCTGCGAGAGTTTGCGTTATGTGTGGTAGGGCTGGTTCTTGTGCATGTACAACCGGGGTGCTATCTCCACCAAGAGGTAGCACTGTTTTATTTGAAGACCGTGTTTTTATTCCGCTAGATACTGGCATCACCCGCTCCAATTCAAATGGCTGATAAACAGGAAACATAGTTCAATGTACAGACACTGTATGAGAGACAGATGCAATAGATAGTGTGGAAAAAAGAGGGCATGAAATAGTTGACATGTATATTGTTTAACTAAAACGGATAGCATGACATAATTTCACATATATGATGTCTATCTAAACTGGATAGCATAGCATAACATAATTCAAAGATATGATGAATAACTAAACATGATCGCATAACATAATTCACCTACATGTTATCTAAGTAATCAGGATCGCATCACTTAATTCACATATGTGATTTATATGCTAAAGAGAGGGCATTCGATATGATGTCAGAACTAAGAACGTGGTGTTGAATATTGTGTATATGATGTCTAAACTATGCAATGCAGGACACCGTATGCATGATATGAGCAGTATAACCGTGCCAAGTTAGAGCATACACCTCAGTGGGGGAATAGGACTGGTCATCTGTCTCCGAATCCATCTCTGAGGAGCTATCGGGACCCAACAAGAGATCTACTTCGACAGGTAGCACTGTCTGCTCTGAAGGCCTTGTTTTCACTCCAGATTTTTCCATCTCCCACCCAAATGGCTGATTCACAGGAAGAGTAGTTTAATGTACAAACATTGTCGACAAATGGAAATGTAATGAAGAAAAGGATGGGCAAGATATCATTCAAATATATGATGCCTGGTTAAACAGGATGGCATTGCACATTTCACATATATTATGGCTGGCTAAAAGACATGAGACTGCATAATTCCCATATATGATATAGAAACTAAACAGGTGGCATTATAGAACATGTCTAAACTAAGCAGATGACATATATGATGTCAAAAGTAGGCACTGCAAGGCAACATATGCATGATATGACTAACATCATCATGCCAAGGTAGAGAAAACACCTTGGGGGGTAAATAGGAGTGGTCAGCAGCGTCTGAATCTGCCTCAGAACAGATATCTTCCTCTGGATTACAATCTGGAGAGGGGTGGGGAGGGTTTGCCATTGAACCCACCATGGAGCAATGTCGGCATGACATTGTATTGCCGTGCAAAACTCTTCTCTTTTTCTCTACATGTTCAGCATGACTGTGTACAATATCTGACATGCATACGAAAAAAATATGGTGAGATTATGTAAGGAGAGCATGCAGAAATTTAGAGTGATGGTAACAACCAGTGGATCGATGTTTTTCCGTTGAACCAAAATAGCCCTAATGGATCGACGTGAATGTATAGTAATAAGTGATGCAACAAGTGTACAACCTCTTTGCCGTAGCCGTGTCGACCTCAGCATCATTGGGTTGGTCGCTGAAGCAGTTGAGGCAGAGGTGGCTATCGGAGGTGTGGAGGAAGATCTGAGGAATCTGTAGACAGCGTCCAGGGCACTGCTCTATTGTGATGGATCGTTCTATCGTTGGAGCAGCTCCGGTGAGCCGTAAGACGTCAAGGCTGAAGCAGCACAAGACACACATCGTCAATCTCAAGTGGGATTCTAATAGCATCTCCAATAGATGATGTAAAATGGATGTAAAATTAACATCACCAAAAACTACCTGACTACAACAGATGAGGTAAAAACTGTTGACTCTGAACTTAACTGTCGAAACTGAAATTTACTGTGGAATCTGAATGCTACTGTCGAAACTGAACGCAATGGTAGCAGAGAGGCACTTGACATGTAGTTTAGGGAGGGCCTACAGTTCATCTTCAACCTGCACCCCCCTGAGCCGCCTTCCACCACCGGCCCCCAGTGTCGCCTCGCCGCCCCGAAACAACTCACCACCGCCGCCCCGGCCAGCGCTCTAGGCTCCCCGCCCCCCACCCTGAACCCTAAGATAGATAGTGGGGTAACTCTCCAGTGAGCCCCCGTCCCCACTGCGGGTGGTTCTTCCTTAACTCCGGCGAGCCCCCCCAACCCTTGAAAATCGACTGACCCAAAAGTCGATTCAGTCGACTGAAGTGTGGCTTAATCGGAGCAGAGCAGCAGCACGAGCAAGGAGGAGAGCAGCAGCAGCAGCTGGGCAAGCAAGCGATCGAGCGAGAGCCGGAGCAGCAGCAGCAGCGCGAGCGAGCAAGAGCCGGAGCAGCAGCAGTAGATCTGGCCGATATGGACGCCGCCGCCGAAGGGGCCTCGCACTGGGGGAGAGCCGCCATGGAGATGTCGCCCATGACGCCGTCTTCTAGGTAGCCGCTCCATGGGGGTGCAGGATGGAGCACTGTCGGCGCTGGGAGGTAGAGTTAAGGAGATGGTGCGATGTGATGAGTGTACAACC
Source organism: Triticum dicoccoides (assembly GCF_002162155.2). Taxonomy (NCBI): domain Eukaryota; kingdom Viridiplantae; phylum Streptophyta; class Magnoliopsida; order Poales; family Poaceae; genus Triticum; species Triticum dicoccoides. Next base: position 141,240,961 of record NC_041389.1, read on the forward strand.
TCTTTGATGGCGGCGAGTAGGCCTCGGCTTCATTCGAGGAGTCAGTGAGGATGCTGCGGTTTCGGTGGAGCAGGTTAAGGAAGCGCTGTGGGGATGGAGCAGCTGCGATAGACGAGGCGATCGTCGGATCAGCTCCTTGGAGGTGGAGGACGGGGCGGCTGAACCGGCGGAACGGCGAGATGGACGACGGATCCTCATCCAGGGAGGTGGACGAGGGACGTCGAGCTATTGCGGTGGATGACGTTGTCGGGGAAGAGGCTCCGGCTAGGCAGCAGTGACGTGGCAGACGGAGGAGGGTGGGGTTTCGCGGCTGGAGCGGAGAGGTTATGGTGGCCTGGGATTTCGAATGGCGAAAAGGGGGCGATGGGAGGGGTGAAGCATGACATAGGGACACGCTTGTCCAAAATGTAGGGTGTGTTACAAAAGTACCCCCCACTGATTTGAACTAGCGGCCCTTTCGGCTTAGGGTTAGAAGGGGGATTTCGCGTGTCGGGATTTGGCAGCCGGAGGGAGTTTTCGCACGCGTTGTAATTTCGGGATAGCAAGGCACGGGTTGTGAAGGCGCCAGTTTTGGGAGCACGGTATCTGAATTTTCGGGATATAACAAGACGCGAGTTAAATTTTAGGGACAAGCCTAACGTGTAGTAATATTGTACTTGTATGTACCAAATCAATTCGCACTTCTGTCAACCAAAAAGAAAACAAAAAAAATAAAACTATTCACACCACACAAAAAGAGTCTTGCCCCGTTTTACTATACAAATGCTATTCAAAGCTACTCCCTCCTTCCATCTATATAGGGCCTAATGCATTTTTCGATGCTAACTTTGACCAAATATTAGAGCAATGATATATGACATGCAACTTACACAAAGCACACCGTTAACTTCGTCTATGAAAGGTTCTTTCAATGATATAATTTTCACATTGTGCATGTCATGTACTATTAATCTTGTCAATAGTCAAAGGCGGTCTTAAAAATCTCATTACGCCCTATATAGATGGAAGGAGGGAGTATGAATCCATGTTATGTCCGATTAAATTTTTTCGCTTGTTGTACAATGCATGTAACCTACTCATACCAACATTTTAGTGCATTCCAAATGTCTATACTACCGCTGCAATTCGAACTAAATTTGAATTCATTTCTCTATTTGAATAAGAATCTACAATCATGATTGTTGCCAACTTCAACCATCATAGTTTCCTTGCTATCCGCCAGATATAAATCGAACGGCCTATAATGCAGGATGGCAGGCACACCATCATCAACAACTCCGTTTTTTTTAGAAGAGTAGAGATAAAATATATTAAATGTAGTATAACATGTTCATAAACACACCATGTGTATCACCGTTATATATATTCACACATGCGTCAGTTTAAAACACTATGATAAATTCTTCAAATATCTGAATTCGCTTTTTATAATGAAGTATATATGATCTCTATTCGTCTTTTATACCCACACAACCCTCTTATCTTTGTAGCTAGCGTTAACTTTCTCTTGTGCATGCACACGCCCGCATCCCTCTCACCCTCCCTCAGCATTCTCTAGCTCCATCGCGCAAATTCATCTCTTCACTTTAGGTCGTTCACCCATGGTGTGTGTAGGCCCCCTAGCTCCTTCTTTACGGCACACATCGATCGATATGCCTCTCTAGCTAGGTGTGCCTAGCACAAACACAAGCTTCCCCTCTTCTCTTGTCACCGTCCATGCCTCACTCCCACCACTCTTTTCATCGTTCTCATACCCGCACACTCCTCCCCGCTTGATATAGTATGCCTCTCGTACCACCTCCTACATGCATCCCTCTCTCTTTATCCTTCTCCTCGTGCCTCATTTTCTTCTAACACACACATGCATGTATACCGATCAATCTCCCAACATATACCTAGATCGACTTTAACTACCCCCCCCCCAATCGATCGACGTACCTCACAAGTTATGTCTCTCCTTTCTCTAACAAAGGGCGACTGATCTTCCTATGTAGTTATGTCTGCTTACCACAGCCACATTGTCCCCCCTCATCATTTGTGCATGCCTCCTGACCCGTCTCTCACACGCATGTGCACAGACAACAAGCAGCCATCTCCTCTCTTATTGATATTGCAGGCGTGCCCTCCGTTTGTCCAGCAAGCCTATATCCCATCATTTGTTAGAAGCAACTCCACTACCACCCCCTCCAACACTCTAGCTCTGTCTCTCTCCCAACCTTATTCCTCTCCTGCACATATGCATGGTTGCCGATCGATCTCCCTTAATACATGAGGCAGATCGATCTCCTTAATACATGAGGTGGGCCTCTCTCCTCCTCCACACATATACCAGCCATTGTACCTCTATAGTTAATTGGGCCTCCCTCTTCCCCCACCACACACTGATAGTCGAGCGCTGCAGGTAGGTATACATGCCACAGAGACAAACTGCACATGTCCCCTCCCACGTTCCAGTAGGCCAGCCACTCTATATCTTTGACATGGGCACACACAAATTCGATGGCACTCTTTATCGACCGCGCGCACACACACACACACACATCATCCCTCTTTTCGATTCTATGGACACCTCAAGCCAATGTACCTCCACTCTCTTCTCATGGATCACCCCCTCTATATATATGTTATATCCAGGACTCTATTTCACACACATTGCATATATTACATTTTTTGATTGACCCCCCCCCCCAAAAAAAACTCTCAAGAACCCACACACTATATCTCTCTAGGTTTGTATGTCTCTCACACAACCCCACGTAGGTGGTGTACGTATACAAGAAGAGAATAGGAGCACCGTGCACGTACTCACGCTTCGTGCCCAACCACACCTGCGCGGGTACACAATGGAGCTCATTTCTTTACGAAATGGCAGCCCACATGCTAATTTGAACATTTGTAGCGGTTGTTTACCTAGGGAGGTCATGTACCACGCCTGCACGAAACAAAGTTCGACCCGCGTTGCCGGGTTAAATAAAGTTATAGCACTCAATGGCACGTACACAGAATATAAAATGATTTTTATGGATAAAAAGGTAGTCCGCTCACTATATGGATAAAGTTTGTCGCTCTTCAGAGTATCTCACACAAGGCTGAGGTGGCCTCTCTCTCTCTCACCGTTGGTCACTGATCCGGCCGCATCCCGTCCGCCGGGGGAAAGGGAGTGTGGTGGCCTCTCTCTCTCTCTCTCACTGTTGGTCACTGATCCGGCCGCATCCCGTCTGCCGGGGGAAAGGAAGGAAGTGCATCGTTTCTCCGTTCGACGGCGCCGAGGCAGCACGTCCCAATCTGTGGTACACGTCGTTCTCTCTGACCAAGCTCCGACGCGGTAGGGCCTACACCACCTGCTCGCAGATTCCGCCCGCCGCTGCTCACCTAGTTACATCCCGACGACCTCCAGGTATCCCCTCCGGCCTTGCTCCACTGCCCGTCTTCCCACGTTGCTGCATGTGGATCTTCCGTAGTTCTTTTCCCAAAACGTAGCTCGTCCAACGTACTTTCCATATTGCATTCTCGTCCTCACACCGTTATAGAAAAACACAACCGTGTTGTTATCTTCCCTTAGGGCAAGGAATATGCTTCTTTTTTGTCGTCGCATATGTCATCAACTGTTATTGGCTAGTAATTGTTTCCTTTCTACCTCTTTTTTGCAAACAGGGCTATCCATTTCACCTCGTTGCTATTGCGACCTTTTGGTGAACTGCACAAATCACTTTTTTCTTAAGAGTGTTTTGTGCAGTTGTACTAAAATGTCACACGGGCAACGTCTCTACATTTCAGTGCAACTGCACAAAGGGAGATTGGTTTTGCTCTATCCTCCTCATCCAACTCCGAGCCTAATCTTCTCCAACTAGTTAGTCTTAAGAGAGACTGCAAAGGTGACCGGCTTCTAGTTGTGTGTTTATTGTTTCATCAGTAGTCCTCTATTATCGTAATCACACTTAATATCTTTGGAACAGGGACGCTCAGCTCTATTTTAGTGGAACTGCACAAAATGATCGGAATGTTGCATGCTCCAGACAGCTACTTTTTTCCCAACATGCCTTGTTGATTTAGACAGAGCTGGGGGGACGTTGCTGACAATGAAAGCATGGATCAATTTTAATTTAACACCTTCTCACAACTCTGTCTTCAGTTGTGATGTAATTATTAGCTCCGATCTGCTAATAATTGACATGCATTAGCAAGGAAGTTAGTTTTTTATTGTTTCCGAAAGAGCATCGATGGCAAGACACGCGAAACAAAAGCTGAAAGCTCACACCATTGTACAATTTCATGTCACTGGAAAATTATTTGTATAGTACGTCAATTATGTAACAAATGATGGAAGCTTGATAGCATTGCCAGAAGCCTCTTCATCATCCGGGTCCATGTGCGATGCACAAAATTATACTCCTTCATTCCTAAATATTTCTCTTTTTACAAATTTCAAACGGGCATGTTTTAGAGTGTAGATTCACTCATTTTGCTTCGTATGTGTACTCCCTCCGTTCCTAAATATTCTATTCGTCTTTCTAGAGATTTCAACAAGTGACTACATACGGAGCAAAATGAGTGAATCTACACTCTAAAATATGTACATCCGTATGTGCCAGTCCATTTGAAATCTCTAAAAAGACAAATATTTGAGTAGTCACTCGTTGAAATCTCTAGAAAGACAAATATACTCCGGAGTATATTTAAGAACCAAGGGGGTAGTGCACAACCGCATGGGAGACTCAGCCCGGTCGTTGCGCCGCATTAATAGTGAGTAATGAGCAGTCAAATCGTAAGCCCCACCTTTCCCACTGTAAGTTGCTCTGAAGAAGCAACCTTCAATATGCTCTTCTTTGAATCTGCTCATACTACTCCATCCATCACTGTTTATACAGCGCGCTTCAGAAAAAAGAAAAAAATCTGTGAGACCAAGGCGACTAGCGATCGGCCTGAAAAATAGCATTGGTAGTTATAGCACGGCGTCTATACTAGAGGGAATAATGCGTACACACATGCATGCAGTGCTTCCACCCTGGGTACACACATGCATGCACTTACTCCACTCCATAGTAGTACAAAGCACATGGAGAGAAAATTGTGGACTTGATTGCGGTTACCACACCCTAATTAATTGAGCATTAAACCAAATGCATCTAAAGTCTCTCTGGTGGTGGAAATGCATTGAGAGAAATGCATCATCATGAAGCGCGCCCTGTAAACTGTGACAGAGGGAGGAGTAGTATGAAGGTGCAAAACCAAGTACGCGTATGGCCAGTCGGTCAACGCACCTCCTCTTGGGATATCACTGACATGTCGGACAGGAGTGTGAGCAAACCGATCTCAATTGACGGCAAAGAGCCAACCCGCCGTTCCTTGAGAGAGACGAGGAGCGAGAACACACAGACGGGCTCGCATGGAGGCCAAGATATATTCGAGCATGGTTGGTTGATCGATATCATTCATTACATGTTGGGCTGCCGTTTTCCGCCCTTCTCCGGAATAAACGTGTACTTTATCAGAGATAAAAAAATAAGAGTACAGACGCTCCACCATGCGGTTCTAGTAGTAGTACTACTCGTACTACTGTGCTTGGCTCTTCGCCTCTTCATGAAGTCGAACAATGATGGTACTCCGCATGTTGGGTACTACAGTATATGCCTCTGACAATCTGACACCGAATGGACTGATGCATGTCCACCGAGGGTAGGTTGCATTAGTCAAAAGGCGTAAGCGAGCTTCAACTTGTCCTGCAAGCTTCTCCTCGTTCTGCGAGTTGATGGGACACACCAAAAAGTAGTGCTAGTCCATACTCCCTCCTTTCCGGTTAATATGGCTTAATCTTTTTTGCGGGTAAATGAGAGAGCTTTATTCATATATAAGCATTCTTAGGACGATCAGCCAAGACACTGGTCACTAGGAAGCGAGGTACCCCGCAAAAAAAGAAGTAGGAAGCGAGGTGTTTCATCAAGCCAGCTCTTGGCCACATTCAAAGTGCAGCAAGCACGGTTCGCACGAAGATGCGCCGCAAGGTTTGCTGACCTGTTTACATGCTGAATAACAAAAAAAAGACGAAATATTACCGAGCGCTACTATTTGTAACAGGATATGAGCCATAATTAAGCGAGAATTGTGGCGAGTGTTCCATGCAATCAACTTCCATTATCACATGCAAGAACCCTCGAAGAGAACCAAATGTGTTGGAGATTGCTTTATCACATTTTAAAATTATAATAAGAGTGCAGACGCTCCTCCATCCGGTTCCTAGTACTAGTATAGTACGTACCTTTATAGACTATAGTAGTAGTACTGGTACTAGTAAACTTTGCGCTTGGCTGTTCGCCTATTCGGGAAGTCGAACAATAGTAGCACTAGTAGTGTAGTGTATGCTTCTGGCAATCTGACACCGAATTAACTATTGCACGTCCACCGCCTGAGCGAGGGAGAGCTTGCATTAGTCAAAAGTTTATCCTTGTCCTGTGAGCCACCGCGCGCAAGCTTCTCCCGTCCTACAACCTTCTCCTCATTCGGCAAGTTGACGGGACACAGCAAAGGCCCTGTTTGGATCCATGGGTTAGAGTTAGTTTGGGTTAGTTTGTACTCAACTAACCCAAAAGTATCCAAACAGGAGGGTTAGTTTGGGTTAGAAGCATCTAACCCATCCAAAAAATCTAACCCACCCAAGAGGTGCTTATTTGGGTTAGTTCTTCTCTGGAGCACTAAAAAAACACATTTTTCTCTCGCTCTTGCCGCAACAAATCCCTCGCCACTTCCTCGAAGCTTCTCGTCCTCTTCCTCCCTCCCTCTCGCAACGCCCGTGAAGGCGCCTCGCCGTATACGCGCTCCATCTAACCCTGTTATCTAAACACCTCTTTGGCTAGAGTTAGTTCACGGTTAGTTCAGGGTTAGAATCTAACTCTAACATCTAACTGAGTTAGAGTATCCAAACAAGGCCAAAGTAATGCTAGTCCATACTGCCTTCTCTCCGGTTAATATGGCTTAATTTCAAACGAGATAAATACACTGTCTGTCACTATATATTTGTAAAAATACGGTTAGTGGACTTCATAATACGCTCATTACGCTCAATATATATATTTTCCGGTGTTTATACGGTCACTAGCTCACCCTGACTGAGTATGTGTGTGCATGCACGTGTAGGTTGAGCACTTAGTGTGACCGTGTGTGTTCCGTCGTGTGCTCGGACATGCATGCATTAGGGCATCGCGCGCGTTTTTGCGTCCATGTGTACGTGTGACTGTTGCATACACGTAGGGGGAGTACGTGTAGGGGCCACTAAGGAGCAGTCAAATCACACAGTAAGTTAGTCGGAAGAAGCAACCATCATTTCACTCTTGAATGACACGTACGCAATATAAAATGGTTGATATGGAGAGAAAAAGAAAACCACTATATATACACTAGAAGGAGCCTAAGCTACAAGCCTGCTTGCTAAGGTTGCTCTCTTCACAAGCATAGAATGACGGGCCTGATCCCGCAGCTGGGGGAAGGGAACAATGTTCTACGTAGACGCGGTCGACATCGGCAAGGGAGAAAACCCACAGTCGGTGCGTCCCAATCGGGGGTCACCGCGGTATGGACCGATGCCACGTCCCAACTGCCCTTCTAGCTACAGCCCGACGTCCCAGGTAGTCCATCTTCCTTTTGTAGCCGGCTTGCTCCACTGCCGTAGCTCCATCTCCATGTCGATCTTTCTCTACTTCTACCGGCTTCTACTTCTGATGAGTTTATGTCTCATGAACTAGTGCCAGTACTATTATTCCAATCACACTTCTTCAATATCTTTGCCATCAGGGATGCTCAGGTCAATTTTAGTGGAACTGCACAAAAGCATTGTATGATCTGAGGGTGCCAGCCATCTTTCCTTCGACAGGTTCTACCTGGACTGGGAATTAAATCATGTTTAGGGTTTAGGGTTTAAGTCGTAGTGACCCCATCAGTAGTTTTTCTTTCGTACATGCTCTCACAACTTTTTTCTTTAGTTGTGAAGTAAATATTGGCTATGATCTGTGAATCATTGAGATGCATCAGCATGCGTGTTAGTTTTCCTTTGTATTTGATGGAATGTTGTAACGGGGCAACCTTGGAATAGGAATGAAAATGGAGTGGAAAGTTTCTGTTTTTTCGGAGAAAAAATGGAAACGGAGAGAAACCAACATTTCGTTTCGTTGGATCGTGCCATCGAGCAAAACCAACGTTTAAATCACTTCTGTCGTGTTCGTGTCTCACCCTCCTCCACGGCTCGACCCCACACGGTCGCTCGGCATGCCACTCACCACAAACCGAGTATACGATAACTTTCCCGCCTGCTTGTCGATGGATCGCGCCATGGAGTACTAGCGCTACTAGAAGAGATTGACGAGTTGGGGGAGGACAGCTAGCTGTAGCACGGACTCCCAAGAACTTTTTACATGCATGTTGTAGCCGGCTATTGCGACCTTTGAACGTGGAGCAGCCGCGTGCACCCGGAAGCGGCACGGGCGACGCTCTCTCGGCCGGCGCGCCGCTTCAATGTCGGCGCCAGTGAGAGGTCGCGTCCGCTCTGGCCGGGCATGAATGCGGCACTGACCGTTTTAGGCAGGAAGCACGCGCGGGTGATGAAGAGGGTTCGGGTTGGTCAGGACAGGCCGTGGCAGCGGTCCGGACGTGCACAAACAAGAGATGTTGTACGTTAATATTTCTTCGTATATAATTAACAACGTAAATAATGTGCCAGTTGGACAAATATGATTGGAGATGGAGATGGAAATGGAATTTTACGTAAACATGGATATGCATATCTATGTCTATGTGTGTGTGCGCGACGACTCTCGCGACCTGGAAGCGGGGGCGTGTTTTTGATCGAGTTTTCTTTCTTGGTATGTTAGAAAATCAGTTTGTCTAATTCACATCTAGATGTTATTTAAGGATATCACATATAAGCTCCCACAAGTATATAATGTAGCAACAAGAAACAAAAAAAAATAGGACAAAAAAAATAGACCACAAACAGAGTGGACATCAACTTAGATGTGACATAACTATGTCACATCTAGATGTGTCCTAGATAGACCCTTAAAAAATTGTCCTCCAGTTTTCATTTCTTTTTTCCGGGAACGCGCGTATTCTATTTAAAACCACTGCTATGGAGAGATTTTTTTACTCCGTTATAGCCTCTTGTTTGATAGAGTTTCTCGCGTCTTGCTCTCTCACCCTCTCCATATCAAAACAAGATGACAGTGTCCACTCTATCTCTCTCCTCATCGGTGGTCACAGATCCGGCCGAATCCCATCCGTTGCGGGAGGTGAGGAGGTGCAGCGTTGACGCTGTCGCCGTCGATGACGGAGGGAGCCGATGCGCACCGTCCTCTCGGAGCCGGTGCTGGCGCGGACGAAGATCCTCCGTGCCCTTCTTCGTTGCCATCATGTGGGCAGATCCCGCCCGCCCGCCTAAACGACATCTCGCCCACCTGAGGTATAACTTCTTGTACTGGTCCAGCTCCCCAGGTTGCTGTGTGTGGGTTTTCTTCTATGCGACTACTCCCCAGCTCCCCATGCATAGTAGCTAGGGTTCGTCGGCTGGTCCAACATCACCTACTAGTACTATTATAGAGGAAATGCCACTCAAAAAGTTTTCCTAATTTATGCCTCGGTGGAGGTATACATGTTGTTTCGACAAAAAGTACATGGTGGTTGTGCGGTCATTGTCCATATGGTGGTAGTACTATCACTGGTTAAATGAAGAAATGCTTTTTTTCTCGGGTATCCTGGTGTAGTTCCCATCAAGATATAATTATGATGCTTCTGTTTGTTGGTGTACTTTTCATTAATTCTTATTGACAATTGAGATGTCGTTGCTAACCCTTTTTTATATTTTTGGAAACAGCGATGCATGTCTCCATACCCGGGCATGTCTTCCTCAATTTTAGTGGAACTGCACAAAATTGGATGGCCATTGTTTTTCGCCTCACTGTCCTCTGCCACGTGGTTCTTCCTTCCTCAAGCTTGATTACTAAGAAGAAATAGACCACAATGAGGATTTGTCGAACTTCATAGGTGCCTCACCCAAACTTGATGCCAAATGGATGATGCATCACCATGATGACCTATCGATGCTCATGGTTGCGCCTCATGGTTGCGTCGGCTGGTGAAGCTGATAGATTTTCAATGAAAAACAAGCTGTCTTCCATCAGTGCTCTTTGCTTGTTACGCACAAAGATGATATCCTTCGTCAGTTCACCTTGGTTGCGTTGGAGACGTAGTCGTCTTTCACGTTGGTGCAATTTTATCACACAATTGGCTATGAACCAAATGTTTCCTCGAAGAAGGATCGACGTTGGTACTAAGAGCATAAGTTTCGTATTGATTTCTAAGCCTTCTCACAACTTTGTCTCCAGCTCCCCTGTAATTTTATTTGTCCAGCTATTAACTTTGATTTAAAAAATGGTGTGGACTAAGAACTCGGATGGACGTAGTACTTGTCGTGGTTCTAAGTCTGACAGTAGAAAGGGGGGTAGGTACGGAGAGGCAAGATCTCAGCTATGGTGAAGGTGTACACACGAGTTTTACGAGTTCAGGCCCTTCTCAGAGGAAGTAACAGCCCTACGTCTCGGTGCCCGGAGGCGGTCGATTGGATTATGCGTGTGGTATTACAGGGGTGCGAACCCTTGTGCCAGAGGAGGAGGGTGGCTTATATAGAGTTCGCTAGGACCTCTCCCGCCCTCCATTACAAGGGACTAAATGTACATAAAGTGCTGGCGTTACCTTAAGTGCTATTAATGGCCTTAAAGACTACGGAGTGAATGTGTGATCGTTGTACACCGAGTGACTCCTGGTCTTCGGGAGGTCGAGTGGTTCTCTTATTAGTCGAGTGACGGTTGGTAGGGAGACTCCCGAGTGACATGGCGTCGAGTGGATTGCACTCGACACCTTTGACCGGGGGTCTCGCGGAGTCTCTTGACCTTCTTGCCTTCTTGGGTTGTGACCTTGGGTAGGACGTATAGGTCGGGCCTATGACCCTACCCTAGGTCTGTATCCTCATCAGTAGCCCCCGAATGGATTAAGGTATGAGTGAAAAGTAGGTTGAAGTTGAATCCGCTCTGAGCTTTGTGTCTTCACGAGTATCTTCTAAGAGACTGAACGCCGGTGTCGATCCAGTCGTCTTGATCCATTCAGTGAACTGTCGATTGAACTGGCAACCTCATGTGTCGAGTGCCTTGCTGGGGCGCAGGATCTCGGGCGCGATTGCCTGTAGTGTATCCCGGATTTCGCGGGATACGAAATTTCGGGGAAGCGCGCGGGGTGGAGAGCGCCAAAACGAGCGGGTCGGATAAGTAGCAATGCCTCGATTACCGTGCCGCCTTTTTCGCCACATACGCTCTGCACAACTGTTCCGGGATTTGACGGGATTGCCTGGTCCCATGCGTCAGTCACTCGGAGACGACCCTTTATAAGGCGACGGGTCCGAGGCGCTCGTACTATGCTCGCCTGTTCCTTCTTCTTTCTCCTCTGCTTCTCCACCGCCCCTAGCTTGTCTGCTCTCGACGCCGCTGCTCTCCAGCCATGGTGAAGGACAAGACGATGGCACTAGAGCGCGCAAAGAAGGCGACGGGGGCGGCGAAAGGCAAGAAGCAGGCCCGCGGGTTGTTGTCACGTGCGGGGCTGCCGCCGGGCTGGATCCAGGGCGATTGGATCCGGTCTTTGATCCGGCAGGAGGATCTAGCTGAACTGGAGGAGTCTGGGTTGATCGCCAAGGGAGCGGCAAGGTTGCCGAAGGGGGAGATGGAGCCGCAACCTCAACCGGGTGAGTGCGTCCTGCTCGCCACCCACGTCGACCGGGGTTTCTTGCTCCCCCCGCATCCTTTCTTCCGGGGATTCTTGAACTTCTTTGGCGCTCATCTACACCACTTTTCTCCCAACACCATCACATATTTAGCTGTATTTGTATCGATGTGCGAGAACTTCTTAGGGTGTCGACCGCACTAGGGTCTTTTCAAACACATCTTCACCATTCGTTCCCAGTCGGTAAAAAAGGTGAAGTCCAGTGACTCAAAAACCCACGTCATCCAAATGTGTGGGGGTTTAGGTATCCAAAAGAGGCACAGGAGTGCCTTTCCCGCCATGACTCTCCCTGAATCTGTTAGGGGCTGGCAGTCGACCTAGTTCTACTGCCAGGACGTCGCAGCTCCAGGTCAGTCGACTGGTCTTTCCCCCTTCTCGTTTGACCGTGTTCAGACTCCTGCCCCACTGAAAGTAACTGCTGATGAGACCATGGAGACGAGGATGTTGGTGTATAGGGTGGTCCAGCTCATCAATGATGGTGTTACCGGCATGGACTTGCTGGAAGTGTTCCTCAGTCGACGCATCCAACCTCTCCAAGCTCGCGATCATCCAATGTGGTTGTATTCTGGACCGGATGACACTGCTCGGGTCCACCCAGAAGAAGTGTCGTCTGAAACAGTAGCTTTGTGGCTGAAGGGCATCACAGGCAACCAGGACAGTCCTAGAGGATCTAGGCGAGTTGTTCCCTTCAGCAGCGTAAACCCACCCGACAAGGTATGCTTTTTGTTCCAACTGCTTCCCATTCATGCTCCGACTGCACTTGATGTTGACCGACTCTCGTTCGACCAATTTGTTCTGTAGGTATTCACTGAGATGCATTCGATGCCCAATGGTGAACAAGCTTTGGAACAGGCCCAGGAGGGGGAGGACAGCATGGAAGAGAGTGGTGAGTGGGATTCTCAGGGAGAAGAGGATGAGGAGGATAGCGATGAGTCGGACGAAGAAGAAGAAGTCGACTCGCCACCATGCTCCGAACGTCGATCCAAACAGCAGCAAGATCCGGCTGGCGGGTGCGGGAAAAGCGTAGGTCCGAGTGCTAATACTTAGAAGCACACTCGGACGTCGACCCCAGAGCCGACGGACAAGGTGGCCAAGCAGCCTAAAGTCGCCTCCTCCCAAGGCCCGGAATACATTGCCGCGAATCAAGATGGAAGTCCCCGTTGCCTCAGGGTAGGTATCTTGTTTGTGTTTCCGTAGGTCGATTGAAGATTTTCTAGATCTGACCGACCAATTCTTGTGTCCTTCCAGCCCCACCTCTGCTGCCATTGACATGGACATTGACAAGGCACCAAGAGACGAAGAGGCCACTTCACGAGCTGGTAAGTTCGTTCAACCAAGTTCTGTTTAGTCAAGTGGGTGGTCAATTGACTGAAAATTTGATACTTCTCATCTTATGTAGCTCTGCAAGATATCGTTGTGCTTCCTGATGACGAAGAAGAAGAAGTGCCTCTATAGGAGAGGAGGAAGAAGAGTGGAGGCTCAAGCAGGAGGAAGCTTGAAGTCCAAGTCCCTCAGTCGACACTGGCGCCTGAGGCGATAGTTCGGACCAATGTCACATTCGCTAACCCATTGACGATTGATCGTCCATCGGGGTCGACTGCACAGACACCTGCTGCACCGGTGAACTCCGCTCATCTGACCCGGCAACTACTTCGACCCCTCTGGATCCATCCCTCTTTTCTACATATCAAACTCCAGACAACTCGCCGGGTGCCGCTAAGGAAGCTCTTCGCCAGGCGAATCTTGTCATGGAGCAGGTGAAAGTGATGCACGAAGCCAGTCAGATAGCTTACAACGCCAGCACTGCCCTTCAGACCAATGTTTAGGTCAGCAAAATTCTGACTGAACTTTTGAATGTTGCTTTATATCTGATCACCCACTAGGTGTTCCTTCGTTTAGAACTCAGGAAATCTTCAATTCTGCACTTTTCGAATCAGTGGGGGCACGTCGAGTGCACCCACTGGGTGTAGTCCCCGAGACCAGGGTCGGCTGCTGGCAGTCGACTAATGATTTATCTCTCTCTCTCTCTCTCTCTTTTGAACTCATCCTGAGTATTGATCTGATCCAGTGGGGGCATGCTAAGTGCACCCACTGGGTGTAGTCCCCGAGACTATTGTTGAATATTTGATTCGGCAGTAGTCTTAGAGTAATTCTTTTCCTTCACGGTTGCTTGTATCTGTCGACTAACATGTCTGTCTTTCTGGCTGCAGAGGTCTTGTGATCTTGGAGCTCGGCTCACCGAGTTAAAGAAGAAGCATATCAGCGTTGAACTTGACCTCGAACTTGCAAAGAAGAATCTGAAGACTGCCCAAGAAGAAACGGCCATCATGGGAGGTGATCACTCGACCATTTTGTCCGTTTTGTAGCTTCACACTTCGCACTGGTTTTTCTTTCAGTCTCTTTGAACCGAGTGATTTCACACAAGCAGATGTGCGTAGTGAAAATCGTCAACTTTAGTCTTGTCTGAAGAGTGTTGTTTCTTTAGAGAGGATGAAGGAATCTTTGGAGCAGAAGGATCTGGATCTGGCAGCCGCTTAGAAGGAAGCACGTGAGAAGACGAAGCTTGCAGACCAGAAGCTGGCTTCGGTCAGCAAATTGGAGGAGGAGAATGCGAAGCTGAAGACTGCCATCTCGGACGCTAATCGAGAAGTCGAGCAGCTGAAGAAGGACAAGGAGAATCTGACCACTGAAGTTGGTGGCCTCAAGACCAAGACAGACAAGCTAGAGTCCTATCTGGAGCAACTCGCCGCCAAACTTGTTCTGAAGCTTGAAGGTATGATCAGTCGACTGCGATTAATTTGTTGTCGATTGAACTTTGTTGTCACGCCGTAGACTCATCACTCTTTGCAATGGGACAAAACTGTGTCAGGACTTTGAGGCTGAAACTGGGCGGGTGGAGACGGGTCTCGACCCCATCAACTATCCTGTGAAAGATGACACCACAATGAGTCTGCTTCAATTGGAGTCGCGCTTAGATGGTGCGGTTGCTTATCTTGCTTGGCTGAAGGCGGCGATGGCCCAAGTGGATGTTGAACTCTGGCATCGGGCAGAAATGTCTCAAGACCTCGAGTCCTTGATGACTCGGCTAAATCAGATTCGTGCAAGACTGGAAGAAATCTTCCGCCCGCTATGGTGCCGATGTCGCCTTGTCCTTGGTCCGAGTGCACTGCAAGGAGGCTAAGGAACTCAAGCTGGCAGCTCTCAAAGTGGCAAACACTAAGAAGCACTCCTTCCAGGACTTCATGGACACCTTCCTCGAGGCAGCCACTCGCATCGCCGATAACATCGACCTCGACAGATTCTGCGACCCGGCCAGTCCTTCTCCTGTCGAGTGATTAAAAAACATTATGCCTCACTTTTATTTGCCTCAGAACCCGAGTGAATTTGTAACTGTTAAAACTCCTTCAGGCCTGATGCCCGAGCACTTTATTCTGCGGCTAAAAAACTTAGGATTTATCTTCTCATATATTACGTCTGTCTTTGAACGAAATTCATTTTCCTCTCGGACCGTCGTCTGTTTACTTGATGCAGCTTCTGGAGGAGAATGGTTAGTAAACCGATCGGGCGATCCTTGAGCAACATTGATCAGCTCATCAGCAAGGCACTCAGAAATGGTCTTGACGTTCCAGTCGACCGATCGGGTGATCCTTGAGTAGCATTGATCAGCTCATCAGCAAGGCACTCAGCAATGGTCTTGACGTTCCAGTCGACCGATCGGGTGATCCTTGAGTAGCATTGATCAGCTCATCAGCAAGGCACTCAGCAATGGTCTTGATGTTCCAGTCGATCAATCGGGTGATCCTTGAGTAGCATTGATCAACTCATCAGCAAGCCACTCAACAATGGTCTTGACATTCCTGTCAGCCGTTTGGGGGATCCTTGAGTAGCATTCATCAGCTCATCAGCAAGGCACTCAGCAATGGTCTTGACGTTCCAGTCGACCGATCAGGCGATCCTTGAGTAGCATTGATCAGCTCATCAGCAAGGCACTCAGCAATGGTCTTGACGTTGGTGAGTGCTAGACTGTAGTGAAGCCTCCGAGCGGGAGGATTGCTCACCGCTCGGTAGGAATTTTCAAACTTAGGTGAGCACTGGGCTGCAGTTAAGCCCCCAAGTGGGAGGGTTGCTCACCACTTGGTAGGATTTTTCAAACTTAGGCGAGCACTGGGATGCAGCTAAGCCCCCAAGTGGGAGGATCGCTCGTCACTCGGTAGGATTTTATAAACTTAGGCGAGTATTGGACTGCAGCTAAGCCCCCGAGTGGGGAGGGTTGCTCTCCACTCGGTAGGATTTTATAAACTTAGGCGAGTACTGGACTGCAACTAAGCCCCCGAGTGGGAGGGTTGCTCGCCACTCGGTAGGATTTTATAAACTTAGGCGAGTACTGGACTGCAGCTAAGCCCCCGAGTGGGAGGCGGACTCA
>NC_041389.1:141257536-141356577 GCF_002162155.2 Triticum dicoccoides
CCGTAGCTAAGCCCCCGAGTGGGAGGCGGACTCACCACTCGGTAGGATTTTCATCACTTAGGCGAGCACTGGGCTGTAGCTAAGCCCCCGAGTGGGAAGCGGACTCACCACTCGGTAGGATTTTTATTACTTAAGCGAGCACTGGGCTGCAGCTAAGCCCCCGAGTGGGAAGCGGACTCACCACTCGGTAGGATTTTTATCACTTAGACAAGCACTGGGCTGCAGCTAAGCCCCCGAGTGAGAGGCAGACTCATCACTCGGTAGGATTTTTATCACTTAGGAGAGCCCTGGGCTGCAGCTAAGCCCCCGAGTGAGAGGCAGACTCATCACTCGGTAGGATTTTTATCACTTCGTCTTAGGCGAAATAGATTAGCAGCTAAGGTAATACGTACAAAAGAAATAAACAACAATCATTCAGAGGAAGTAAATTATGTCTTTTGATAGCCAAACTAAAAGGTATTTCTTATTACATCTCATCAGTCTAGATATTTAAGAATAGCAAGGGCGGAGCAGATCCGCATTCCAGGCGCGTGGCTCATCTTTATTATGTTCGGCGTTGAAGAGACGGTATGCTCCGTTGTGGAGCACCATGGTGATGACGAAAGGGCCTTCCCAAGGAGGAGCGAGCTTGTGAGGTCTCTGCTAGTCCACTCGAAGAAGCAGGTCTCCTTCTTGAAATGCCCGACCCCTCACGTTTCTATCATGAAATCGACGCAAGTCTTGCTGATAAATAGTTGACCGGATCAAGGCCATCTCTCTTTCTTCTTCTAGGAGATCGACTGCATCTTGCCGAGCTTGTTCTGCTTCTTCTTCTGAGAAGAGTTCGACTCGAGGTGCATTGTGGAGTAAATCACTGGGGAGCACGGCTTCAGCTCCGTAGACTAAGAAGAATGGAGTCCTCCCAGTCGACCGGTTAGGGGTTGTCCTCAACCCCCACAGTACGGATGGGAGCTCGTCGACCCAAGCTCCTGCTGCATGTTTTAGGTCACACATCAATCGAGGCTTCAATCCCTTGAGAATCAATCTATTTGCCCGCTCGGTCTGCCCATTCGACTGAGGATGAGCGACCGAAGCATAGTCGACTCTCGTGCCTTGGGAGGCACAAAAGGCTTTGAATTCTTCAGAATCAAAGTTCGAGCCATTATCCGTGATGATGCTGTGTGGGACGCCATATCTTAATATAAGTTCTCTGATGAAACTCACAACTGTGCTTGCTTCAAGGCTTTTGATGGGCTTACTCTTCCCGCTATGGAGTCGATCTTCTTCTTCTCCGTTAGCATACCGGGTGGCTATCTCCATCATCCGGGTCAGAGTCATATCCCCAGTCCGACCGAACTTCAGAACCAACTCTCGATACTTGACGCTTTCCTTGAAAGCGCACACTGCCTGATGCTCTGATACATTCTCAACGGTGTGATGCAAAGTGGTCCACCTCTGAATGAATTCTCTCAAAGTCTCATTCGGCTTCTACACACAATGCTGCAACTCGGGAAGCCCTACTGGCCGCTTGCACGTGCCCTGAAAGGTTCTTACGGACACCCGAGATAGCTCTTCCCAACTATGAATACTGTCCGGGGCCAACTGAGTCAACCACGCTCGGGCCGACCCTTCCAACATAAGAGGAAGATGCTTCATTGCTATCTCATCGTTTCCGCCTCCAATTTGCACAGCCACTCGGTAATCTTCAAGCCAAGTTTCAGGCTTGGATTCTCCGGTGAACTTATTGACTCCTGTTGCCAATCTGAAGTTGGGAGGAATCACTGCTGCCCTGATGGCTCTGCTGAAACACTCTGGGCCTGAAACATGTAATCTGCTGCCACTCGGACGATCTCTGCCTAGGTCTTCTCTGTGCGCTCTATTCCGGTCGACCAGGCCTTGGACAAGAATGGATCTCGTATCAAAGCCCGGCTCTCTTGGGTCGACTAGAGCTCTGTGCTCGTCCCTGTGACGGCGTCTGTCATCATTCTGCCGAGGCATGTATGATGCATTCCTCGGAGGAGGCGTTGGCACTCGACGACGATTGTCGCGGTCGAACTGACGATCGTACTGCCCATGGCCTTCACGCCGCGGGGGCGATCTTGGGCTATGGGCCGACTGAACTATATCCGCTAGCACGGATCTGCTGTGTATCCTATTCCGCGACTGAGACACAGCAGAATTCTACTCTCCTGCTGCTCGGAGCAAGGCCCGGATCTGGTCCAACCCTCGGCCAGCCTTTGACTGGGAAGGTTGAATCGACTCTGCAATTCGGGCTGTAGCACTGAGGTTCTGAATCGGAGTACGGTATACCTTCGGTGGAGGCGGGAAAAGCTGCCGTCGATTGGACTCAGGGACTCGCTCCCGAGCTCGCTCGTCGAGAGCGCGCTGCAAGTTCTCCAGTCGAGTGTGCATAGCCAAATTAGCCAAGCGCGCCTCTTCCAAGGCCCGAGCCTCGGGAGTTTCTCCAACGATGGGCGTGTGAAATGCATCCATGTTGCGACGACGAAGATCCTCTGTCTGCTGCAAAGAGAGAGGTTCGGGTTGATACTCCTCGTGGACCCGTGATGGATCACCGCCAGCATCTTCGCCGTCCTCGCGGCGAAAGCCAGGTGGTCCACGCGTACCATCGACCATCAGGACTTCTGCCGCAGGATCACTACTATCACACCCGGACACCATCTCCGCGGAGCCAGTCGACAGATCGAACAGGCCATGGAGAGTTTCGTCGGGCTCGGTTGTCGCGACTTGATGAGTGGTCGAACGCCGAGCCACCGCATGCTTCACCCACCGCTGAAGCCACGACCGACTGGATCACTTGCGGCGGCGAACAGCAGGGAGGGAAGCTTCCATCGGAGCCGACTGATACTGGGTCGATGGCTGCCGAAGAAGGACACCACAAACGCACGCGAAAGTGCGTCGCCCCTCGGACGGGGAGCGGCTCAACATCGAGCAGAGCTTCCTGAAGCCACGCCGAGTCGTCGGCGACGAAAACGAGCGCCCGAGACGGATCTCGTGGCCCTCAACCATCTCGCCGCCGGAAACCATGATGATGATTGGAAAAAACTTGCAACTTCACCAATAAGTCGCTAAGACACCTGCCCCACGGTGGGCGCCAACTGTCATGGTTCTAAGTCTGACAGTAGAAAGGGGGGTAGGTATGGAGAGGCAAGATCTCAGCTATGGTGAAGGTGTACACACGAGTTTTACGAGTTCAGGCCCTTCTCGGAGGAAGTAACAGCCCTACGTCTCGGTGCCCGGAGGCGGTCGATTGGATTATGCGTGTGGTATTACAGGGGGTGTGAACCCTTGTGCCAGAGGAGGAGGGTGGCTTATATAGAGTTTGCCAGGACCTCTCCCGCCCTCCATTACAAGGGACTAAATGTACATAAACTGTTGGTGCTACTGGTAACGCCAGCCTTAAGTGCTATTAATGGCCTTAAATACTACAGAGTGAATGCGTGACCGTTGTACGCTGAGTGACTCCTGGTCTTCGGGAGGTCGAGTGGTTCTCTTGTTAGTCGAGTGACGGTTGGTAGGGAGACTCCCGAGTGACATGGCGTTGAGTGGATTGCACTCGACACCTATGACCGGGGGTCTCACGGAGTCTCTTGACCTTCTTGCCTTCTTGGGTAGTGACCTTGGGTAGGACGTATAGGTCGGTCCTATGACCCTACCCCAGGTCTGTATCCTCATCAGTAGCCCTCCATTTTTATTTACTCTGCATATTAGATTTGACTGAAGTCAAACTTTGTAACACTATCAAACCTTTCCGATAATTGAAATTTAATTCTTTATTTGTACACACTCTCACATGTTTCCGATAATTTGGCGCATGTGTGGTTGTTCACTTAAGGGAGGGTAGGGTACCACACGTGAAGGACAGGAAGTGCGACCAGGACGCGTGGGCGTGGATCGTTAGTTCATC
Organism: Triticum dicoccoides; assembly: GCF_002162155.2. Classification (NCBI taxonomy): domain Eukaryota; kingdom Viridiplantae; phylum Streptophyta; class Magnoliopsida; order Poales; family Poaceae; genus Triticum; species Triticum dicoccoides. Next base: position 141,261,441 of record NC_041389.1, read on the forward strand.
GGAAGTAGTACTAGTTTTCTTCACTGTACATTAAATAAAGAGTTTCGTTTCATACTTACACAATTTAAAACGATTGTTATGGAGAGAATAAGAAAACCACTCCACTATATATTAGTCGTATACACATGAGAGTACTATATGGACGCAACTTCATTGACTTAGTGCACCTGCCTTTGGGTTTATGACAGGTGGGCCCAAAATGTGGCTGGCTCACCTGTCATACAGCCAAAAGTAGATGCAGTGAAGGCACCGGAGCTCCATACTACATTAGTATATATATAAGCGGGAGCCTCAGCGCTGGTTCGCTAGGGTTTGCACTCTCCACACGCTCGCTACAATACATATATGTTACACGCTGGAGGCTCAGCGTTCATTTGCTAGGATTTGCTATATTCATAGTCTCTCACCCTCTCTTCACCAGATCTAAACAAGACTGCGTTAGCCTCTTGTCTCTCTCTCCCCCCTCACAGCTGGTGAAGGAGGCGTTTGTATCCCGTGTCACCGGGAAGGGGAGGAGGTGCAGCGTTTACTCTATGCCTTCGGCGAGGGAGGCAATCCACTGCCGGCTGCGTTGTTCTCTTTCACCCAGCGCCTGTGCGGGAGGGCCACCGACCCCTTCTTCCTCACTGTCGTACGTAGTGTGGGTAGATCCGGCCTCCCGCCGCACGCCTTGCCACATTCCGACGACCCTAAGGTATAAGTTTCTTTGAAACTGTCGTTGCTCTAGCTGCATGTGGATCTTTTTTGATCTATAGTCGAATCTAGGTCTTGGTTCAAAGAGGAAAGAAAGGTGCGGTGGGGTGGAGCATGAATCTAGGACGTGGTTCAATGAGGAAAGGAGGGAGAAAAAGTAGTATAGACTGGCTATCCAGCCGCTTTGTTGGTCGAAAAGGGAAAAAGGGGGTAACCCAGTACACACATCTGTAAGGAACCGATGTCTTTGTTGAAAAGGTAAAGAAACTGGGGGGGATCGGGTAGTTTGTGCAGGACTAGATTTGCTGCCCTCACATAGGAAAAAGGTTCAAAGAGAACAAATATGGGACCAACACAGATATGCTGCTTGGCTACATACTCTGCATCACCCATTTATACGTGTGGACACACATGGTGCTAGCATGTCCCATACAGCTTTTTTGTTGTTGCTAATCTAAGAATGCCGCCGAAAAATTGAAGCAATGCCACTGTTAAAAGTAAATTACATTTTAAACAAATGTTGTTTCAAGAGAATGTCTCTGTTAATATGAATCAATGCAACTGTTTTAGAAATGCTACTATCCTACTTTGTTTTCCATCCAAGATAAGTTAGATGCTTCTTTCTGTCACCGTTTGTTTCATCCTCCTTTATCGGCAAGTAATTGTTTCCTTTTTTGCCTATGTTAAAACAGGGGTATCGATTCAACTTGTTGCTATTGCGACATTTTGCTTCGCTACTCGAAACACTTATGTTTTAAGAGTGTTTTGTGTAGTTCAACTTGAATGTCACACCGGTGACTTTGCTTAGTTTTGGTGGAACTGCACAAAGGAGATCAAGATTTGTTTCCAGTCTTCGTGGCGAGTTGTTTCAAATCTTGGTCTCAACCACATGATGTGCAGTGTGCTTTGAGATGTTGTGCTACTTGTTTTGGTACTGTTTTATATAAATGTTGAATTGAAGCTATTGTATTGCTGTCTTTTCCCATTAAGTAGTGAACAAAAATGGGACCAACCCAGACATGATGCTTGTTGCTTTGTTACAACAAATTCAGCATCACCCCCTTTATAAGCCAATAATTGATGCCACTCTCAAAATTAACTACTAAATCTTATTTCAAAACTGCAACACTTGTTAGGGATTGGCGGGATTACCATTTTTGTGGCCGCATGTTTCATCCTCCTTTATTAGCCAGTAATTGATTCCTTTTCTACCTCTGTTTAAACAGGTATATCTATTCAACTTGTTGCTATTGCAACATTTTGCTTCACTACGCGGAACACTTTGCTTGATTTCAGTGCAACTGCACAAAACGAGATTGGATTTCCTATTCGTGTTGGCAGATTCGTATTTTATCCTGGTGTTCTCATGAAAGGTGTCACATCCCTAGCCTGGTATGACCTAGACTAGCTAGTCATTTGTGCATCATGTTTAAATTTCATTTAAATTTGAAATGAGGATTGGTGGAACCCTCAGATTCATTTTTGGAAATGACCCAAATAAAAATTTCTCCAAAAGGGTCCAAGAAAATGCTCATGATGCCCTCTAAAAATATTGGACAGAGATAAAAATCAAAACAATATTTTTAGGAGCTCATGGATATTTATTTTGGCCATTTGGATTAATTCGATAAATATTTGCATTGGAAATATATTTCTATATATATGAAATATGGTCCAAAAATTATGCCATTTATAAAAGAGCTCTGGAATAATATATCTAGCTCCTGCAAAAATTGGCATAAGGTAATAAATTGATTTAGTATTTTATTAAATCAAACAAATGTCAGAAAATTAGAAAAGAAAACAGAAAAGGGGAGAGAGACTTACCTGGGCCACTTATCCGATCGGCCCAGTAGCTCGGCCCAGCTGACTGGCCGACGCCAGTCGTCCCCCTCCTCGCGCAAGAGGGACAGGGCGCGTGGTCGCCGCACACCACGCGCATGCGCGCCATGGCAGCTGCCTACGTGCCCTCCCTCTCGACGCCCTGGCCTCGCCAGAAGCGCCCAGCACCGCCCCGGATCTCTCCCTCGCTCTCTCGTTCCTCTCCCTCCCCTGCATCTCTCCCTCTCCCCGCGCCCGAAGCGCTGCCGTCGCCGCCGCACGCCGTGGCCATAGCCACCGCCTCCCCCTCGCCTCCCCGTCGTGCCCAGGAGCTCCGCCTCGTCGCCAGCTACCTCCTCGCCGAGCCACGCAAGCCGGAGTGCCCCCAGGAGCCGCCATCGCCGTCATCTTCGTCGTCGGCCGCCCGAGATCGTCGGCGCCCGTCCGTCGTCTCCGACTCTTCCCCGAGCAAGCCGACCAGCCCATCGACCTCCCCGTGAGCCTCTGCTTCGAACCCCTCTCCCCCTCCTCGCGATTACGCCGTCTAGGCCTCAATTCCGCCATGGCCGAAGCTCGCCTCCGCTCGAGCTTGTCGCTGGCGTTGCTCCGGCAACCCTTTGGCCACGCCAGTGCACCTAGCACTCTCGCCGCACCTCGTAGTGCCCCGCTAGCGCTTTAGTTCGCGCATTTGCACGCTGCAGCCGCGCCCCCGAACACAGCCGAACTCCGGCCGCCGCCGTGAGCTCTGCTCCGGCGAGCTCCGCCGCCCTCGCAGCCTCCCGCGTGTTCCACTGGATGCGCGTGAGCGCGGGCTTCGCTCTCGTGGTCTCCGCCGCCCGAATGGTCGCCGGAGCGACGTTCCCGAGCCCCTCCGCCGCGCTCGGCCTCGCCGGCGGCTAAACGCCGGCGGGATTGACCGGTCAACCCGCGCTAACCCCCCCAGTTGACCTGGGGTTTGACTACCCAGAGTCAATGACATGTGGGCCCCGGCCCTGACTAATTTTAGTTTAGGATTAGTTTAAATTTAATCAACTCTGTTAATTAACCCTGACACTGACAGTGGGCCCCAGCGCCACTAATCTTTTTAATTAGGATTAAACTAACCCTGTTAACCCCCTGTCACTGACGTGTGGACCCCACACGTCAGGTTTGACCCGGACCAGCCCAGTTGACTGCTGACGTCATGCTTACTCAATGCTGACGCAATATATAATTTCTGGATTTAAATTAAATCAGGAAATTCCAGAAATTGTTTTAAACTTCAAAAATTCATAACAATTCAACCGTAGCTCAGATTAAAATAATTTATATATGAAAAATTATCAGAAAAATGCAACCTTTCCATCTGTACCAGTTTCATGCATGAAAAACCAACTTATACATGCTGAATATGGGAAAACACATTAGGGCATATATAAGAGACTTAATTTAGAAATGCATTTGAACCTTTGGTTCAAATGGACTTCAAACCAAATGTCTACTAGATGCATTAGCTCAAACAGCATCACATCTACATGCCATGTTCATGCATCATATTGTTGCATATGATTGTGTATTGATTGCCGGCACCGTTCCTTCTCGATAGGTCCTGCTCCGGAGACGTTCCAGAGTACCTGTCTGTGAAGCAGTGCCTCCCTTGTTGTTTTACCAGGCAAGCAAACCCCCTTGTTCATTTCGATAAAACCGTACTCTCTCGCTCCTGCTCTCAGTTATTGCATTAGGACAACAACGATTCATCTGCTACTTTGTGCTGCGGTAGTTGAACCCATTCCTCTGCATGACCTGTCATTGCCACAGTAAATAGTTGAAACCCACTAGCATGTGTAGGAGTTGATTGAAGCCATTGTTGTGTTCCTTCCATGCTATGCCTGCTATTGCTTAGGGTTGTGTCAGGTCTGGTTCATTGGGAATGTATTGGAGTGTTACGATATGTTCTGATGCTGAGAGTGAAGTGTGTGAACCCGATTTGGTAAAGGTAGCGGTGAGAGGCCGTGTAGGAGTACATGGTGGGTTGTCTCACTGGAACCGTCCTTAAGCACTGAGTTCTATGTATGTTGTCCAATGACTCGATACTACCACACATTGGGTTCCGGTAACTCGACCCCTCTCGACTTATTAACCAACTTGGTCTCTGTCCAGGAGTCGCAACTAGTTTCTGGTGTTTGTAGGTAGTGCTATTTTTCTACCAAGTGGCACCCGGCAGGGTGGGCTTGGGACAGACTAGGCACACGTGGCCTGGTGTACCGAGTGGCATCCGGATGGTGGGCTCGGGAACCCTGCTCACATCGTTTGGGGCCGTAAGCGACACCCCGGCCGGATTTCCTTGCGGATGGAACCCGAATAGGCGATAAACCTGGACTAGAGTCTTGTGTGGTTAGTCAGGTCGTGGCCGACACCCTTGCCAGGCTTCCGCTTGAAGGTTGCCGAGATACATGACGTGTACATGGCGGTAAGTGGCGAGAGCGTGTGTGAAGAAGTACACCCCTGCAGGGTTAACATGATCTATTCGAATAGCCGGGTCCGCGGTTATGGACTTATTGGATGCTTACATGGTACATAGACAACTCGAAGTGGATACTATAAAATGCTCAAGACAAGTGTGAGTGCTATGGATGGCCTTCTCGTAGGGAGACGGGGATGAATCCATAGTAATGTATTGTGTGGTGATTAGTGGACTCGTGTACGTTGTTTCACCTCCAGAGTTTCTGGTAGTCGTAGAATAGGATAGCCACAGAGTCAAAGCTGGCTTGCTGCAACTAAACCCCACATTACCCTCTTGATACAAATGCATGTACGATAGGATCTGATGTAAGTCTTGCTGAGTACCTTTGTACTCATGTTGCTTTATTTTTGTTTTTGCAGCTGAGACTTCGGTCTTACTAGTGTTCTCGTGGACTTCGACTAGTAGCTAGTACCTCAGCTACGATCTTGATCGGACGTTGTAGATAGTCAGGCGTTCAGCCTTTTTCATTTATAGATGTCTGTACTCAGACATGTAATGCTTCCGCTTGTTGCTTGATTGCTCTGACTGTTGGGTCATGTGACCCCTGTTTGTAATAATGCTGTGATGGCTCTTCTGAGTCTTTATCTATTTGAGTTGTTGAGTTATGCGGTGATGCCATGTTGTACATCACATACTTGCATATTATGCGTACGTGTAATGTGTACTGCTATGTGTGGGATCTGACTATCTAGTTGTTTATCCCTAGTAGACTCTCTTACCGGGAAATGTCTCCTAGTGCTTCCACTGAGCCCTGGTAGCTTGCTACTGCTCCGGAACACTTAGGTTGGCCGGCATGTGTCCTTCTTCGATCTTGTGTCTGTCCCTTCGGGGAAATGTCACGCGATGAATACCGGAGTCCTGCTAGCCCGCTACAGCCCGGTTCGCCGGAGTCCTGTTAGCCCAGTGCTACAGCCTGGATTCACTCGCTGATGACCGACACGTTCGATGCTGGGTCATGGATGCCTGTCCCTGTAAGTTAGTGCCACTTTGGGTTTACGACTAGCCATGTCAGCCCAGGCTCTTTATCATATGGATGCTAGCGACACCATCATATACGTGTGCCAAAAGGCGCAAACGGTCCTGGACAAAGGTAAGGCGACACCGTGGGGATACCGTGCGTGAGGCCGCCAAGTGATATGAGGTGTTAGATGCTAGATCGATGTGGCATTGAGTCGGGGTCCTGACAGCTTTGGTATCAGAGCCTGACTGCCTGTAGGTTTACCAAGCCATACTGGTCGAAGTTGAGTCTAGAAATTCTTTAGTTATGTAAGGGAATTGATTGTGGGAAGGAACGTAAGGCTCTTTTACTCCTTTACCTCATGGCCTTCTGATCTGAGTCCTCCTATCTTCCTCCGGGGTTAAGGAACTAGGCTTCTCTTCCGTCTATCAGGATCACGTGTTACTACTCCGTAGTTCCATAAGATTGGTTGATCAGAGTCATACCCCAGTTTCGAGTACTTCCGGTGTAGTCTGTTTAGTACTATCCCAGAACCTTGAGTGGTGATGTTGAGTTGTTGTACTACCCCATTTTTAGTAGGATGTCTCATTCTGAGCATTTTACTGCCGTTATGCTGCCGGAATTTCCCTAGGAGTTCGAGTGATACTAATTCCTTGTCCTACATTCTACAGTCGATAGTTGATGCTGATTCCGTCCTTGGTTCGTCTCTCAGGATGTCATCAGCTAAGCGAAGTTTCGCCGCTCGTAGCCAGAACCATGGAGATGGTAGGGATGAGGATCCTCCTGACCAGCCTTCGTTGACAGAGTTCATGTTAGAGATGGAGAGGAACAAGCGTGAGTCTAATCGTTTGTTGGCACGTATCGAGGAGAACACCGCACATCAGTTCAAAGGGTCTGCTACCATTCATGATTTCATTCGCTTGCACCCACCTACTTTTCATCATTCCATCGAGCCACTCGATGCAGATGATTGGCTCCGTAGCATCACTCATAAGCTGCGTTCTGCGAACGTAGCTGAAGATGACAAGGTCACTTATGCCACATACCACCTGGAAGGTCCTGCTAGTCTTTGGTGGCAGAACTATGAGGCTATGCTTCCAGCTGGCCAGATTCCTACCTGGAAGGATTTCACTGAGGCTTTTCGCGAGCATCACATTCCCCAAGCCCTCCTTGATCGCAAGAGAGAAGAGTTCTGTAGTCTCACCCAGAGTAGGATGGCTGTTGATGCTTATAGCAGAGAGTTCGAGAACCTCGCCCGTTATGCCACAGAAGAAGTGTCCACGGACGCCAAGAAGCAGGCTAGGTTCCGGAAGGGTCTCAACCCCAAGTTGCGTCGTGATCTCCACCTGCATCATTGTGATACATTCCAAGCCCTTGTGAACAAGGCCATCAATGCAGAGACAGCTCAACTCACTTACGAGGAGTCTCGTAAGCACACCCGTGATTTGGGATCTCCCTCTGGCTCTAGTTCCCAGAAACGCCGGATTTGGGTTCCAAACTCCGCTCTTCCTTCCGGATATACACCGAGGCCATCCTATGTGGTGCCTTCCCCAGTTCAGTCATATGTTCCACCCAGGCCTACTGGTAGACCGCTTGTTAGTGCGGGTCCACGCCCAACCTCAGGGACTTGCTTCACATGCAGGAAGCCAGGACACTATGCACGTGACTGCTCTCAGACTAGTTATGCTCCACCCAAGGCCGAGAAGACTGTTGGCTGTATTAAGCCATCACGCAAGATGATCAGTGTCTAGTCAGTTCCCACTGAACGTGGACGTGTGCATCACGTCTCAGCTAAAGACGCTCATGATGATCCAGATGTCGTTCTTGGTACCCTCCTTGTCAATTGCCACCCAGCATCAGTTCTATTCGATACTGGAGCATCTCACTCCTTCATTTCTGAAGGCTATGCTCGCTTGCACGATATGTCATTTTGTGATATGCCAACTCCGCTTGAAATCCAAACCCCAGGGTCTAGATGGCAGACCACCAGAATCAGCCATGGTAACGAAATCCTTGTTGATAGACTTGTATTCCTTGCATCACTTGTAGCCCTCAAGTCCTCAGAGATTAACATCATCTTGGGAATGGATTGGATGACAGCTCATCATGCCAAGATTGATTGTTACACAAGATCTGTTCAACTTACACACCCATCTGGCAAGATAGTCACCGTCTCCACTAGAGTTGCAAAGTGTCAGCTCTATTCTCTTAATGCCAGCCCTCTTCCAGACCTTGAAGATATCCCGGTAGTCAGTGACTTTCCGGATGTCTTTCCAGAGGAACTGCCAGGTGTTCCACCTGACAGAGATGTAGAGTTCGTCATAGATCTTATCCCAGGAACAGCTCCAATCTCCCGGAGACCTTACAAGATGGCACCCTTAGAACTAGCCGAGCTTAAGAAACAACTCGATGAGTCCTTGCAAAAGGGTTTCATCCATCCCAGCTCTTCTCCTTGGGCTTGCCCCGTCCTCTTCATCAAGAAGAAGGATGGTACGGACCGGATGGTTGTAGATTATCGTCCCGTTAATTTGGTCACGATAAAGAACAAGTATCCGCTTCCCAGGATCAACGACCTGTATGATCAGCTCGCTGGATCCTCAGTCTTCTCCAAGATGGATTTAAGATTAGGCTACCATCAAATCAAGATCAGAAACGGGGACATTCCCAAGACAGCTTTTGTCACTCGTTATGGCCAGTACGAGTACACCGTCATGTCCTTTGGCCTAACCAACGCCCCAGCCACATTCTCCCGCTTGATGAACTCGATCTTCATGGAGTACTTAGATAAGTTTGTCGTGGTTTACCTCGATGATATTCTTATTTACTCGAAGAACGAGGAAGAGCATGCCGAACATCTTAGACTTGTTTTAGAAAAACTCAGAGAACACCGCCTTTATGCCAAGTTCTCCAAGTGTGAATTTTGGTTGCCAGAAGTGACCTACTTAGGCCACGTAATCTCTGGTAAGGGCATTGCTGTCAATCCCGAGAGAGTTCAAGCCGTTCTCGATTGGACTCCACCTGAGACTGTTAAACAAGTTAGGAGTTTCCTTGGTCTAGCCAGCTATTGTCGCCGCTTTGTTGAAAACTTCTCCAAAGTAGCCAAACCCCTCACGGAACTTCTCAAGAAAGATAAAAAGTTCGAGTGGTCCCCACAGTGTGAGTACAGTTTTCAGGAACTGAAAAGACGCCTGACTTCTGCTCCCATACTTGTGCCACCGGATTTCACTAAAGACTTTATTATCTACTACGACGCCTCACGACAGGGACTAGGTTGCATTCTTATGCAGGATCGTCATGTGATTGGCTATGCATCTCGACAGTTGCATCCACATGAGGAGAATTATCCTACACATGATCTAGAGCTTGCAGCCGTAGTCTATGCACTCAAGACCTGGCGACATTACCTCCTTGGTAAACGTTGCGAGATCTACACCGATCACCAGAGTCTCAAGTATATCTTCACCCAACCGGATCTGAACCTTAGGCAAAGACGTTGGTTGGAGTTAATCACAGATTATGATCTAGGGATTACCTACACCCCAGGCAAGGCCAATGTCATGGCTGATGCTCTAAGTCGTAAATCCTATTGCAACAATCTCATGTTGCAGCAAGGCCAACCACTTCTCCATGAGGAATTCTGTAAGCTTAACCTTCACATTGCTCCTCGCGGATTCCTTTCTACCTTGGTGGCGAAACCTACCCTTGAGGATCAGATCATCTCTGACCAGAAGTTTGATAGGGGGGTTATTCGCATTAAGAGAAACATTAAGAAGGGAGTTGGTGGATGTTTCTCTATGGATGATCGTGGTGTTGTTTTCTTTGAGAATCGCTTGGTGGTTCCCAAGAATCAACATCTGCGACGATTGATTCTTAAGGAGGCGCATGAATCTCCTCTCACCATTCATCCCGGTAGTACTAAGATGTATCAGGACCTACGCCAGAGGTTCTGGTGGACTAGGATGAAGAGAGAAATCGCTGAGTTCATTGCTAAATGTGACATTTGTCGTCGCGTTAAGGCAGAGCATCAAAGACCTGCTGGCACCCTTCAGCCTTTAGCTATTCCTGAATGGAAATGGGATAAAGTTGGTATGGACTTCATCACCGGCTTTCCCAGGACCAAGAGAGGGAATAATGCTATCTTCGTAGTCATTGATCGTCTCTCCAAAGTGGCTCACTTCCTTCCTGTTCGAGAGAGTATCACTGCTAGTCAGCTTGCTGACTTATACATTTCTCGAATAGTATCACTCCATGGTGTTCCACTAGAGATCAATTCAGACCGTGGCAGCCTTTTCACTTCTCATTTCTGGGAGAGTTTCCAAACTGCCATGGGAACCCATCTTTCCTTCAGTACCGCTTTCCACCCTCAGTCGAGTGGTCAGGTGGAACGGGTCAATCAAATTCTCGAAGACATGCTCAGAGCTTGCGTTATCTCATTCGGTATGGATTGGGAGAAATGTCTTCCTTTCGCCGAGTTTGCTTATAACAATAGCTACCAATCCAGCCTCAAGAAAGCTCCTTTTGAGGTTCTCTATGGACGAAGATGTCGAACACCTTTGAACTGGTCAGAAACCGGTGAAAGACAATTCTTTGGACCGGATATGATCCAGGAGGCAGAAGAGCAAGTTCGCATCATTCGTGAGAATTTGAAAACAGCCCAGTCTCGTCAGAAAAGTCAGTACGATCGTCATCATAAGGATATGACTTATCAAATTGGCGACCAAGCTTACCTTCGGGTTACTCCTTTGAAGGGTACCCATCGTTTCGGTATCAAGGGCAAGTTGGCTCCTCGTTACATTGGTCCTTTTCGTATTCTCGCTAAACGAGGAGAGGTTGCCTACCAATTGGAACTACCTCCACATCTTTCTCGAGTTCATGATGTCTTCCACGTCTCTCAACTCAGGAGTTGCTTCTCGGATTCCATCCGCGGAGTGGACCACGAAACGCTTGATCTCCAAGATAACCTCACATACCGAGAGTACCTGGTTCGCATTCTTGATCAAGCAGAGCGTGTTACCCGACGTCAAAACATCAAGTTTCTCAAAGTTCAGTGGTCTCATCATTCCGAGAGAGAGGCTACTTGGGAGCGAGAAGATCGTCTTCGACTGGAGTACCCCGCTTTCTTTCCGTCGACCCCTGAATCTCGGGACGAGATTTTTTCAAGTGGGGGCGAGTTGTCACATCCCTAGACTGGTATGACCTAGACTAGCTAGTCATTTGTGCATCATGTTTAAATTTCATTTAAATTTGAAATGAGGATTGGTGGAACCCTCAGATTCATTTTTGGAAATGACCCAAATAAAAATTTCTCCAAAAGGGTCCAAGAAAATGCTCATGATGCCCTCTAAAAATATTGGACAGAGATAAAAATCAAAACAATATTTTTAGGAGCTCATGGATATTTATTTTGGCCATTTGGATTAATTCGATAAATATTTGCATTGGAAATATATTTCTATATATATGAAATATGGTCCAAAAATTATGCCATTTATAAAAGAGCTCTGGAATAATATATCTAGCTCCTGCAAAAATTGGCATAAGGTAATAAATTGATTTAGTATTTTATTAAATCAAACAAATGTCAGAAAATTAGAAAAGAAAACAGAAAAGGGGAGAGAGACTTACCTGGGCCACTTATCCGATCGGCCCAGTAGCTCGGCCCAGCTGACTGGCCGACGCCAGTCGTCCCCCTCCTCGCGCCAGAGGGACAGGGCGCGTGGTCGCCGCACACCACGCGCATGCGCGCCACGGCAGCTGCCTGCGTGCCCTCCCCCTCGACGCCCTAGCCTCGCCAGAAGCGCCCAGCACCGCCCCGGATCTCTCCCTCGCTCTCTCGTTCCTCTCCCTCCCCTGCATCTCTCCCTCTCCCCGCGCCCGAAGCGCTGCCGTCGCCGCCGCATGCCGTGGCCATAGCCATCGCCTCCCCCTCGCCTCCCCGTCGTGCCCAGGAGCTCCGCCTCGTCGCCAGCTACCTCCTCGCCGAGCCACGCAAGCCGGAGTGCCCCGAGGAGCCGCCATCGCCGTCATCTTCGTCGTCGGCCGCCCGAGATCATCGGCGCCCGTCCGTCGTCTCCGACTCTTCCCCGAGCAAGCCGACCAGCCCATCGACCTCCCCGTGAGCCTCTGCTTCGAACCCCTCTCTCCCTCCTCGCGATTACGCCGTCTAGGCCTCAATTCTGCCATGGCCGAAGCTCGCCTCCGCTCGAGCTTGTCGCCGGCGTTGCTCCGGCAACCCTTTGGCCACGCCAGTGCACCTAGCACTCTCGCCGCACCTCGTAGTGCCCCGCTAGCGCTTTAGTTCGCGCATTTGCACGCTGCAGCCGCGCCCCCGAACACAGCCGAACTCCGGCCGCCGCCGTGAGCTCTGCTCCGGCGAGCTCCGCCGCCCCCGTAGCCTCCCGCGTGTTCCACTGGATGCGCGTGAGCGCGGGCTTCGCTCTCGTGGTCTCCGCCGCCCGAATGGTCGCCGGAGCGACGTTCCCGAGCCCCTCCGCCGCGCTCGGCCTCGCCGGCGGCTAAACGTCGGCGGGATTGACCGGTCAACCTGCGCTAACCCCCTCAGTTGACCTGGGGTTTGACTACCCAGAGTCAATGACATGTGGGCCCCGGCCCTGACTAATTTTAGTTTAGGATTAGTTTAAATTTAATCAACTCTGTTAATTAACCTTGACACTGACAGTGGGCCCCAGCGCCACTAATCTTTTTAATTAGGATTAAACTAACCCTGTTAACCCCCTGTCACTGACGTGTGGACCCCACACGTCAGGTTTGACCCGGACCAGCCCAGTTGACTGCTGACGTCATGCTTACTCAATGCTGACGCAATATATAATTTCTGGATTTAAATTAAATCAGGAAATTCCAGAAATTGTTTTAAACTTCAAAAATTCATAACAATTCAACCGTAGCTCAGATTAAAATAATTTATATATGAAAAATTATCAGAAAAATGCAACCTTTCCATCTGTACCAGTTTCATGCATGAAAAACCAACTTATACATGCTGAATATGGGAAAACACATTAGGGCATATATAAGAGACTTAATTTAGAAATGCATTTGAACCTTTGGTTCAAATGGACTTCAAACCAAATGTCTACTAGATGCATTAGCTCAAACAGCATCACATCTACATGCCATGTTCATGCATCATATTGTTGCATATGATTGTGTATTGATTGCCGGCACCGTTCCTTCTCGATAGGTCCTGCTCCGGAGACGTTCCAGAGTACCTGTCTGTGAAGCAGTGCCTCCCTTGTTGTTTTACCAGGCAAGCAACCCCCTTGTTCATTTCGATAAAACCCTACTCTCTCGCTCCTGCTCTCAGTTATTGCATTAGGACAACAATGATTCATCTGCTACTTTGTGCTGCGGTAGTTGAACCCATTCCTCTGCATGACCTGTCATTGCCACAGTAAATAGTTGAAACCCACTAGCATGTGTAGGAGTTGATTGAAGCCATTGTTGTGTTCCTTCCATGCTATGCCTGCTATTGCTTAGAGTTGTGTCAGGTCTGGTTCATTGGGAATGAATTGGAGTGTTACGATATGTTCTGATGCTGAGAGTGAAGTGTGTGAACACGATTTGGTAAAGGTAGCGGTGAGAGGCCGTGTAGGAGTACATGGTGGGTTGTCTCACTGGAACCGTCCTTAAGCACTGAGTTCTATGTATGTTGTCCAATGACTCGATACTACCACACATTGGGTTCCGGTAACTCGACCCCTCTCGACTTATTAACCAACTTGGTCTCTGTCCAGGAGTTGCAACTAGTTTCTGGTGTTTGTAGGTAGTGCTATTTTTCTACCAAGTGGCACCCGGCAGGGTGGGCTTGGGACAGACTAGGCACACGTGGCCTGGTGTACCGAGTGGCATCCGGATGGTGGGCTCGGGAACCCTGCTCACATCGTTTGGGGCCGTAAGCGACACCCCGGCCGGATTTCCTTGCGGATGGAACCCGAATAGGCGATAAACCTGGACTAGAGTCTTGTGTGGTTAGTCAGGTCGTGGCCGACACCCTTGCCAGGCTTCCGCTTGAAGGTTGCCGAGATACATGACGTGTACATGGCGGTAAGTGGCGAGAGCGTGTGTGAAGAAGTACACCCCTGCAGGGTTAACATGATCTATTCGAATAGCCGGGTCCGTGGTTATGGACTTATTGGATGCTTACATGGTACATAGACAACTCGAAGTGGATACTATAAAATGCTCAAGACAAGTGTGAGTGCTATGGATGGCCTTCTCGTAGGGAGACGGGGATGAATCCATAGTAATGTATTGTGTGGTGATTAGTGGACTCGTGTACATTGTTTCACCTCCAGAGTTTCTGGTAGTCGTAGAATAGGATAGCCACAGAGTCAAAGCTGGCTTGCTGCAACTAAACCCCACATTACCCTCTTGATACAAATGCATGTACGATAGGATCTGATGTAAGTCTTGCTGAGTACCTTTGTACTCATGTTGCTTTATTTTTGTTTTTGCAGCTGAGACTTCGGTCTTACTAGTGTTCTCGTGGACTTCGACTAGTAGCTAGTACCTCAGCTACGATCTTGATCGGACGTTGTAGATAGTCAGGCGTTCAGCCTTTTTCATTTATAGATGTCTGTACTCAGACATGTAATGCTTCCGCTTGTTGCTTGATTGCTCTGACTGTTGGGTCATGTGACCCCTGTTTGTAATAATGCTGTGATGGCTCTTCTGAGTCTTTATCTATTTGAGTTGTTGAGTTATGCGGTGATGCCATGTTGTACATCACATACTTGCATATTATGCGTACGTGTAATGTGTACTGCTATGTGTGGGATCTGACTATCTAGTTGTTTATCCCTAGTAGACTCTCTTACCGGGAAATGTCTCCTAGTGCTTCCACTGAGCCCTGGTAGCTTGCTACTGCTCCGGAACACTTAGGTTGGCCGGCATGTGTCCTTCTTCGATCCTGTGTCTGTCCCTTCGGGGAAATGTCACGCGATGAATACCGGAGTCCTGCTAGCCCGCTACAGCCCGGTTCGCCGGAGTCCTGTTAGCCCAGTGCTACAGCCTGGATTCACTCGCTGATGACCGACACGTTCGATGCTGGGTCATGGATGCCTGTCCCTGTAAGTTAGTGCCACTTTGGGTTTACGACTAGCCATGTCAGCCCGGGCTCTTTATCATATGGATGCTAGTGACACCATCATATACGTGTGCCAAAAGGCGCAAACGGTCCCGGACAAAGGTAAGGCGACACCGTGGGGATACCGTGCGTGAGGCCGCAAAGTGATATGAGGTGTTACATGCTAGATCGATGTGGCATTGAGTCGGGGTCCTGACAAAAGGTCAGTACAGGCCTTCATCCACATGATTGTGCAGTGTGCTTTGAGATGTTGTGCTACTTGTATTGGTACTGTTTTAAATAAATGTTGAATTGAAGCTATTGTATTGCTGTCTTTTCCCATTAAATAGTGAACAAAAATGGGACCAACCCAGACATGATGCTTGTTCCTTTGTTACAACAAACTCTGCATCACCCCCTTTATAAGTAGATGGAAGCACATATTGTTGTTGCGCCCACTCTCCCCTGGAATTGTTTATGATTTTCATTAATCTAATGCCACTGGTAAAATTAAGCAATGCCACTCTCAGAATTAATTAACTACTGAATCTTAGTTCAAAACTGCAACACTTGTTAGGAATGGTACTATCCTGCTTTGTAGTTCTTTCTACATGTTTAACCAAGGTATTGTTAAGATAATGTCTCTGTTAAAATGAATCAGTTGCATTGTTTTAGGAATGGTACTTTTCTGCTTTGTCGTTCTTTATACATGTTGAAACAAGGCATTGTTAAGATAATGTCTCAGTCAATATGAATGAATCACACTCATGGAGAATTGCTACTCTCCTGCTTTGTTTCCCATTAAGACAAGTCATTAACCGTTATTTCTCAGTAATTGTTTCCCTTATACCTATTGTTGCTTACAGGGGTATCAAAATTAAAGATCGGTTTTATTCCGACTTCGATTTTAGTTGAACTGCACAAAAGGAGCCAATGTGTCCAAGGCAAATTGCTGCGTTACTGGGTCCAGTTGGTCGTTTCACTTTGCAGAAAGAAACAGTCACTGTTTGCGATCATTACAGAAGGAATGACCGAGAAGCTTTACAGAGTATTATTAGACACCGGTGACATGACTAGTCTGCAGAGACCATTGGCAATTTAACAATACGTGGAGTGCCCTGGGCAAAAAGTGCCCAAACAAGTACAAGAAGCTACGACAGGACTCCACGATCATAGGCATTACATATTCCGAATGGGAAAAGTTTGTTAAAGTTTAATCATTGATGTTAGCAAGAAGACATTAGTTTAATATATTGGAATTGGAAAACCTTGTCAAAATTTGCTCATTGATGTTAGCCAGAAGACATGCATTTGATATTTTTGAGTGGGACGCCCTTGCTGTGAGCAGCATCGAGTGTTTTTTCCTATTCCTGTGTTCAGTTTAGAAGTAAATAGTTACTCTGCTGAGATATTCCTGTGTTAAGAGTTTGTTCTGAATATTGTCTATGTAATGCCAGGCCTTGTGTTTGATTGCAAAGTTGAGCTTGGAATGTTGTGGCATGCGGCATCACGAGCGCTTCACCGTGCCTCCTGAGAATAATGCTTCGTATTGTTTTGCATGTCGATCTAATGCCAGTGATTTGCTTGTTAAGAAGATCATCCTCTTCTGTTGTTTCCGTGCATAAGAAGTTCATCGTCTGATGTTTCATTCATAGCCTATACGACATGTCGGATAGGTTAGACGTGAAACCATATGATCTTCCGACCAACTCATGATATTAGGCCGTGATTGGATCATCGTTTTCCAACCAAAACCGCTTGTAAAACTGACGCTTGTAAATTAAAGTAGATGGTCTCGGGCGAAGGCGCTTGGTTTGTCGATTTCTACTAGTAAAATATCGGAAGTACTTCCCACATGATAAAAACGCTGAACGACACTCGGATGGTTGCTAATCCAGCCGTTAGCTGTTGTTTCAGCCTTGCCCATGGATGGCATGATACGCACGTCATGCATGTATCGTTTGGTAATGTCGTCCATATAGCAGTGCTCGTAAAATATACACTGGTCTCTCAAATTACATGTGTAACCCGCCGGTTTTACTTACAGACCTCGGGCCCTCGGTTTCATTACGCCTGTATTTTACACGTTGTTTCTGATGACGAGTAAATTACACTTGTATGTTAATACAGGTTTGAAATAAACCAGAGCTCCCAAGCGCGGCCTTACCGTTTCATGTCGTCTCAGTTTCTCGAAGGTGCTCATAGGTGTCCGATGATCCTGGCTTCCTGAATGAGCAGCAAGCGCTGTATCAGACCTCCATAGGGCCGCGAGGCCCTCTCCGTTGTCCTTTGAGTTGTTGCGCTCACCATGGCGCCGAGCATTGTTAACATGGTCAACGAACATGAGGATTCAGGAGATGACTTTATTTTGACTGGATGACACTAGGGACCGACTAGGGCCATAGCCGTACATACGCAAGTGCCTCCTTATTATGTACAACTATATTTTTTTTGTTTTCTCCTGGTTTCCTAACATCACGGTCCCACACCATTGTCAACCTATGTAGTCAATATAAACGAGAGAATTGCACAAGGTGCGGCCGACAGCTGGGACCAAGCAGCTCGAGCAGTATTTGTGTTTTTGAGGCGTGAGCACTGCAGAGTTTTTCTTGGCGACAATTTCGTTATTGTTCAGAGGAGAGCATGGTATTAACTGGGCGGGCTATGGCCCGTCTAGCCCAGGCCAGATATCCAGCCCAGATACTAATTTTTTCAAGATGAAAATGGCTAGCCCAGCTGTACGTCTTTTTGAGGAATACCCAGGCAAGGTCAACTTGTTATTCTCCGCCCCGCTGGGCTGCAAATCTTTCCTAGGAGGGATGCATTAGGCTTAATAGGAAAATGGACTTTAAAAAATAATAAATGGGATGTAATTATAAAAACTGGGCAGTAACTATAAAAAAATGCACCAAACACGAAATTAGTTTATAAAATATTATTTATGGATTTTGAAAATCTTAAATTTTTATTGTTGCACATGCAATGTTTAGTTGGATTTTTACATAATACAAATTTATATTTAATCTGACTAGAAATTTCGGGATAAAAATATTTTGGATCCCATCAAAATGTGGCAAATTTTATTGAATTCTGTCTTCAACGGTTGGTTGAAATTATTAATCGTTGTCCTAGCTAGAAAATGGGTTGTACTTTTGTCAAACTATAAATGGGCTGTTGTCAATTCCATTAGAATTCAAAAATGGGTTGTACATTCTTACAAAACGCAAATGGGCTATAAGTTCTCTGCCACACACTTGTGGGCCTACTAAGTGACGCGTCCCCTAAAAAATAAGTTGACGCGTATGCAAGGCTTTGTCAACTTATTATAGTCAACACACGGTTCTAGCAGCAGTGGTCGTTGGATGTCTATCCAACGGATGTCGTGCTTCTTCTTCAATCTCGGATATTCTTAGCTTCGGCCGCCCAAAAAATGATTCCTCCCCCTGACATCTGGGGCGCACCATTTCGGAGGCCGACCTGTGGGCCTACTAAGTTGGAGCGTACCAAGGGCTTTGTCAACTTAGTCAATATAAATGATTCTAGCTTCAGTGACCGTATGATCTCCATCCAACGGCCGTAGTGCTTCTTCAACCTATGGTCTTCTTGGTCCAGCCGCCCAAAGCAGCGCCGGTCATGCCGCCTGCTCCTGCCTCCCGTGGTCGGCTGTGCTGCCGCGGAGGCCTCACCGCCCCCATACTACTCCCACCGCTGGCCAGGCCATCCCTCCACTCACCCACACCCCATGTTATTCTGCGGCGATGGCAGCCTCACACCGCAGCCGAACCAGTGAACCCTCGTACTCCTCTCCGCGTGGGCTTTCACTGCTGCATCTTCCCCGGCTCCGCGTCGTCCCCTTCCTAGGCCTCGCCGTCGTCCACCGCCCTGGTGCTCTCGACGCGGCGTGATCAAAGTGGTCAACGACCGACTTCCATCGGAAGAGTACTGTACGTGGAGAGGCTAACAGCTGGGTCCATGGCGGTCGCAAGGAAGTGCCTCATTATTACGCGCAAAATAATTATTCCTCCACCTGACAGCAGGGACCCACCAGACGGGCCACCTTATTTCGCGAAAAAAACGTTTCCCCCCTGACTGCTGGGACCCAACGGACGGGCCACCGTATTTAACGAAAAAAACATTCCCCCCGTTGTTTGCTCGGACCCACCGGAAGTGCCTCTTTATTACGCACAAAAAAATGAATACCCCCCTGCTAGCTGGGACCCACCTTGGTGGGAGGCTGACTTGTGGGCCTACTTAGTTGACGGGGACGGAGGGCTTTGTCAACTTAGTCAATATGAACGATTCTAGCTCCAGTGACCGTACGATGTCCATCCAACGGCCGTAGTGCTTCTTCAACCTCTGGTCTTCTTGCTCTAGCCGCCCAAAGCAGCGCCGGTCGTGCCGCCTGCTCCTGCCTCCTGTGGTCGGCTGTGCTGTCACGGAGGCCTCACCGCCCCCTACTATTCCCATCACTGGCCAGGCCCTGCGGCGACGGCAGCCTCACAATGCAGCCGAACGAGTGAACCCTCATACTCCTCTCAGCGTGGCCATCCACTGCCGCGTCTTCACCGGCTCTGCGTCGTCCCCTTCCTAGGCCTCGCCGTCGTCCACCGCCCTGGTGCTCTCGGTGAGGCGTGGTCAACATGGTGAAGGAACGACTTCCATCGAACGTGGACTGTACGTGGAGAGGCTGGCAGCTGGGTCCACGGCCGCAGCAAGGAAGTGCCTCCTTATTACGCGGAAAATAGTGATTCCTCCACCTGACAGCAGGGACCCACAGGACGGGCCACCGTATTTCACGAAAAAAATGTTACCCTCCTGACTGTTGGGACCCACCAGCTACACCTTCGCACGCAAGGAAGTGCGTCCGGGCAAAAAAACGATTCGCCCCCCTGACTACTGGGACCCACCAGCTACATCTTCACATGCAAGGAAGTGCATCCGGGCAAAAAAAACCAAAACAATTCGCCCCCCTGGCTGCTGGGACCCACCAGCTACATCTTCGCAAGCAAGGAAGTGCCTGACAGTCGGGACCCACCTGGTCGAAGCGTACGTAGCGTTGTCATTCTGGTCGCGAACGTGTACGTACATATATACTGGTGGATGTAGAGGCGCGCACATGTCGTAGTAGAGGCGCGCACGTAGCATGTACACGTACGTACAGTGGCCAGGGTGCAAGAAAGAAAATACGGCAACGTATGTGTACATACGGGCGGGGTCTCGAACGCCTACTCGCGCATACGTACGGCGAGGGCTCGTGTACATGGCTGGGTCGGAACGGAGAAACAGCGTCGTCGTCGTGTTCATGGGGAGGCAACGGAATGTGCCGTGTTCATGGGGAGGCAACGGAATGCGTCGTGTTCATCGGGAGGCAACGGAACGCGTGGGACCAACCGGCTTGGATGGAATAGGCGATGGAAACGAGGCCTGGCGTACCACAGAACAGAGGAAACGACCTTGTGTTCGACCGGCCACGTTCGGAACGGGGTCCTATTGATCGGGAGGGGTGTGGCGTACCGCAAAATGGACGAAACAGACCTCCTACGGTCTAAATGGGGGTCATGTTGATCGGGAGGCGTGTGGCGTACCGCAAAACGGACGAAACGGACCTCCTACGATCGAAACGGGGGTCCTGTTGATCGGGATGGGTGTGGCGTACCGCAAAACGGACGAAACGGACCTGCTACGGTCGAAACAGGGGTCCTGTTCATCGGGAGGGGTGTGGCGTACCGCAAAACAGACGAAACGGACCTCCTACGGTCGAAACGTGGGTCCTGTTCATCAGGAGGGGTGTGGCGTACCGTAAAACGGGACTCCACGGGATACTGTTCATCTTCACCGTTGACCTCCTCCAGCCTCCACGGGCTACCGTCGACCTCCTCCAGCCTCCACGGGCTCCTGTTCATCCAGCCTCCACCGCGCGCTACTCCACCGGCTACTATTCAACCACCCCTCCACGGGCACCCCTCCATCGTCTACTGTTCATCCAGCCCTCCACACCACGGGGTCCTGTTCAACCACCCCTCCACGGGCACCCCTCCACCGTCTACTGTTCATCCAGCCCTCCACACCACAGGGTCATGTTCATCCAGAGGCAACGCCACCGCTCACTGTTAATCCAAACCGCCCCCGCAATGCTCACTGTTCATCCAATCGATCGGCTTTAGTTAGCAGCAGTAGCGAAGGAATCGCTCAATCGGGTTCAGTTAACAGCCATCGATCGATCGCTCGGGTTCAGTAACGCGTAGCCTACAGTGCAATCGCTCGGGTTCAGTTAGAGCCCAATGCCTCACTCGGGTTCAGTTAGAGCCAACGCCTCGCACACACGCGCGTACCTGTACGAGAGAAACGCGCATCGCTCGGCCCTCGACCTCCCACCGTAACCGGCAACTCCCCGAAATTTTCCTTCCCCTCGCTTCTACCACGGTTTTTTCCGGCATGGATGGCCCAAAGAATGTCATGCAGCTGCGTCTCCGGCCCGCCCAGGACGAAAAGCCCATTTTCTGTCATGATTTTTTGTCATAGAAGTAGGAGCCCACCACATCTATGATGATACCAGGTTTTGTCACAATTATCGTCATAGAAGTGTCATATGTATGACAGAAAAAATTTTGTTCGGCCCAAAATGCCACGGATGTGTCTTTTTCTTGTAGTGTAGGGGACCGCTTTCACGAACCTGAAGACGTAAGCAGCGCGTCATCTTCATCGCCATCCGCATCGTCGACAGCGCCATCAACCATGGCGCCCAAGAAGAAATCAGCTCCATCAGCTCATCCATCCACCTCGAAGGCTCCACAACTCGCAGCCTCCAACGCTGCGGGGGACGCGGAGACGCATGAGGAAGCGAATGTTGCAGGGGGTGTGGCTAGAGCATGCGGCACTGCCACCATCCCCCTCGCGGCCGATACGGGAGCAAAAGATGTCGGAGGAGAACGACTTCAGCAACACCTCGACGGCCATGCTCCGACCGTTGACGGACGCAGCCTCAGTGATGGCACTCGGTCCGAGGCGAGCCACCGCCCTATGGCCGTCCTCGCCGCATGAACGACTACTGCGCGTGCGCTCTCCCCAGAGCAGGCCAACCGAACTGGTGCGCCCAACGGGGTTGTTGGCCCTCAAGCACCTCCACCTTGCCACCCTCCTGCTCAGGTGGTTGCACCATAGCAGCGGGGGCACAGTGCAACTGCCGCTGGCTCCGCCAGGAGTTGGGCGATGCGTGATTGACATCGTCATCATCTATGCCAAGCACAGCCTCGGAGGCCATGGCGTGGGCTCAGCTTCTGCTGAGGTTTCCACCAGCGGCCGAGCAGATGGATGAGTGGCGTGCCACCATCCAAAGCCTGCTCGGTTTCACCGAAGTCGAAAGCTCACAACGAGCTACCCCACCATGACCTCCTCAAGCCACGGCAACAGCCCTATGCCGCTGCCCGCACGGGGGAGGCCGTCCCCATGGTGCAATCCCCGCCACAGCGACCGGCACGGGCGCGACCAGATCAAGACCTTGATGGTGCCTCGATGGCCTCTTCTGATCCTTGGGCATGTCCAGGCCAATGGCGAACCCTGGAAGATGGGCAGAGAGGAGATGTGTGCATCGTCGAGCAACGCCGCGACAACCTCCTCCGAGCCAACGGGCGCGGCGGCCCTGACGTCGACGAGCCCACTCTTGGTGCTGATGGGCTCCTACACTTCAAGGTTGGCTGCCCTACCTTCACCCATGAGCTGCGACAAGTCTGTTGGTCGTCCGTTCGCATGTTCAAGCCAGAGATACCTGAGAAGTACGACGGAAGGCTAAACCCAGCAGAGTTCCTGAGCATCTATACCATCGCTATTCAGGCTGCCGAGGAAAGAGATGAGAAGGTCTTCGCCAACTACTTCCCATTGGCACTCAAGTCCAACGTGAGGTCCTAGCTGATGCACCTACCGAAGAACTCCATTTCATCGTGGGCAGATCTGTGCCACGAGTTCATCGGCGCTTTTCACCGGGGGCCACCAGGTGCCGGGCCGCCCCGGCGATCTACAGCTTCTCCAGCAGAAGGAAGGAGAAACCCTCCGTAAGTATTTGCAGAGGTTTGGTAAAGTTCATAGAATATTCCAAATATCCATCCGGCAGTTGTGATAGCTGCCTTCCAGTCTAATATGCACAATCGCCGAATTCGTGCCAAGATGAATGTGCGGTTGCCCAAGACTGTGAAGGAGCTGTACACCCTAGCGGATAAGTGTGCCCGGATGGAGGAAGGGAGGAAGTTGCCTGGAGAAGAAGATTGCATTGGTGTTGATTCAGAGGATGATGATGAATCCACCAGTCAGAAGAAGTCTAAGAAGCGCAGTAAGAAGCAAAGGGAAGAAACATGATTGTAGGGCCTCTGGCAAAGATTCCGGGAAGCGTGCCCCCTCTGAGTGCACGGCAGCCGTTGACAACATGCCAGAGTGTTCCAACAGCAGGAGATCTATGGTTGCTGCTCCACAAGTGAAAAAGGTCCCGACAGCGCTAGTTGGCGTTGACAGCACTTTCACCATCAGCGCCACCCTTGATGAAAAATAGGAAAGCATGCTCGTTGCCTTCCAGCAGGCAAATATCGATGTGTTTGCTTGGAAACCATCTGATATCTCCGGTGTTCCCACAAAGGTAATCGAGGCACCACCTTGCTATCTGCCCACATGCCAGACCTGTTAAGCGGAAAGTCTGAAAGCAGGCCTTGGAGAGGCAGCAGTTCATTGCAGAAGAGATCAAGAAACTTGAAGCAGCTGGTTTGGTCAGAGGAGTGCTACATCCCACTTGGCTAGCAAACCCAGTGGTAGTCCGGAAGGCGAACGGGAAATGGAGGATGTGCATTGACTTCACAGACCTCAACAAGGCTTGCCCGAAGGACCTGTTCCCCTTGTTGCATATTGGTCAGATAGTGGATTTCACCTCAGGTTGTGATTTGCTCTCATTTCTGCACGCCTATTCTAGATACCACCAGATCTTCATGTCAAAGGAGGACGAGGAGAAGATGTCATTCATCACTCCATGTGGTACGTATTGCTTTGTCCGCATGTCGTGGTCCACCTTTGCAAGGGCAGTCCAGATTGGTTTCGAACCTCAGCTACACAGAATCATTGAGGCTTACATGGATGACATTGTGGTCAAAACCAAAGACAGGCAACTCTCATTCAGGATTTAGAGGAGACATTTGCAAATCTGTGCAAGATCAACTTGAAGCTAAACCCAGAGAAATGTGTGTTTGGCGTCCCCTCCGGCAAGCTACTTAGATACATCATGTCCCACAGGGGGATGGAAGCCAATCCCAACATGATCAAGGCCATTGAGCAGATCCAAACGCCAAGAACAATCGAAGATGTGAGGCGCCTGACGGGATGCGTTGTCGTGCTTAGCAGATTCATCTCCAAGTCTGTCGAGTGTGCCATGTCGTTCTTCAAAATTCTGAAGAAGGCAGGCCCATTAAATGGACCCCTGAAGCAGATGCAACTTTGCAAGAGCTAAAGACGTACCTTTCCTCTGTGCCTACCCTGGTTGCACCCAAGCCTCAGGAGCCGTTGTTGTTGTACTTGGCGGCAACAAATCAAGTGGTCAGTGCAGCCTTAGTAGCACAGCGAGAAGTGGATGAGAAAGAGAGTGAGCAGTGAAGGAAATATGCCCTAGAGGCAATAATAAAGTTATTATTTATTTCCTCATATCATGATAAATGTTTATTATTCATGCTAGAATTGTATTAACCGGAAACATGATACATGTGTGAATACATAGACAAACAGATAGTCACTAGTATGCCTCTACTTGACTAGCTCATTAATCAAAGATGGTTATGTTTCCTAACCATAGACATGTGTTGTCATTTGATTAATGGGATCACATCATTAGGAGAATGATGTGATTGACATGACCCATTCCGTTAGCCTAGCACTTGATCGTTTAGTATATTGCTATTGCTTTCTTCATGACTTATACAAAGTTCCTACAACTATGAGATTGTGCAACTCCCGTTTACCGGAAGAACACTTTGTGTGTTACCAAACGTCACAACGTAACTGGGTATTTATAAAGGTGCTCTACAGGTGTTTCCGAAGGTACATGTTGGGTTGGCATAATTCGAGATTAGGTTTTGTCACTCCGATTGTCGGAGAGGTATCTCTGGGCCCTCTCGGTAATACTCATCACCTAAGCCTTGCAAGCATTGTAATTAATGAGTTAGTTATAAGATGATGTATTACGGAACGAGTAAAGAGACTTGCCGGTAACGAGTTTAAACTAGGTATTGGATATCGACGATCAAATCTCGGGCAAGTAACATATCAATGACAAAGGGAACAACGTATGTTGTTCTGCGGTATGACCGATAAAGATCTTCGTAGAATATGTAGGAACCAATATGGGCATCCAGGTCCCGCTATTGGTTATTGACCGAGAATGGTTCTAGGTCATGTCTACATAGTTCTCGAACCCGTAGGGTCCGCACACTTAACGTTACGATGACAGTTTTATTATGAGTTTATAAGTTTTGATGTACCGAAGTTTGTTCGGAGTCCCAGATGTGATCACAGACATGACAAGGAGTCTCGAAATGGTCGAGACATAAAGATTGATATATTGGACGACTATATTCGGACACCGGAAGTGTTCCGGGTGATTTCGGAGAAAACCGGAGTGCCAGAGGGGTTACCGGAACCCCCCGGGGAAGTATTGGGCCTTAGTGGGCCTGAGGGGAGAGAGAGGGCAGCAGCCCAGGAGGTGGCGTGCCCCCTCCCAAGGGGAGTCCGAATTGGACTAGGGGAGGGGGCGCGGCCCCTCTTTCCCTCTCCCTCTCCCCCTCTTTCCTTCCCCCTTCCTCCTTCCTAGTTGGACTAGGAAAGGGGAGTCCTACTCCCACTAGGAGGAGGACTCCCCCCTCCTTGGCGCTCCCCAAGGGCTGGCCGGCCTCCCCCCTTGCTCCTTTATATACGGGGGCAGGGGGGCACCCTATAGACACACAAGTTGATCTACGGATCGTTCCTTAGCCGTGTGCGGTGCCCCCCTCCACCATATTCCACCTCGATCATATCGTCGCGGAGTTTAGGCGAAGCCCTGCGCTGGTAGAACATCATCATCGTCACCACACCGTCGTGCTGACGGAACTCATCTCCGGAGCTTCGCTGGATCGAAGGCCGGAGATCGTCATCGAGCTGAATGTGTGCTGAACTCGGAGGCCCCGTACGTTCGGTGCTTAGATCGGTCGGATCGTGAAGACGTACGACTACATCAACCGTGTTGTGCTAACGCTTCCACTTACGGTCTACGAGGGTACATGGACATACACTCTCCCCTCTCGTTGCGATGCCATCACCATGATCTTGCGTGTGCGTAGGAATTTTTTTGAAATTACTACGTTCCCCAACAGTGGCATCCGAGCCTAGGTTTTATGCGTTGATGTTATATGCACGAGTAGAACACAAGTGAGTTGTGGGAGATACAAGTCATACTGCTTACCAGCATGTCATACTTTGGTTCAGCGGTATTGTGAGATGAAGCGGCCCGGACCGACATTACGTGTACGCTTACGCGAGACTGGTTTCACCGTTACGAGCACTCGTGCTTAAAGGTGGCTGGCGGGTGTCTGTCTCTCTCATTTTAGCTGAATCGAGTGTTGCTACGCCCGGTCCTTGCGAAGGTTAAAACAGCACCAACTTGACGAACTATCGTTGTGGTTTTTTTGATGCGTAGGTAAGAACGGTTCTTGCTAAGCCCGTAGCAGCCACGTAAAACTTGCAACAACAAAGTAGAGGACGTCTAACTTGTTTTTGCAGGGCATGTTGTGATGCGATATGGTCAAGACGTGATGCTATATTTTATTGTATGAGATGATCATGTTTTGTAACCGAAGTTATCGGAAACTTGCAGGAGCCATATGGTTGTCACTTTATTGTATGAAATGTAAACGCCCTGTAATTGCTTTACTTTATCACTAAGCGGTAGCGATAGTCGTAGAAGCAATAGATGGCGTAAACGACAATGATGCTACGATGGAGATCAAGGTGTCGCGCCGGTGACGATGGTGATCACGACGGTGCTTCGGATATGGAGATCAAAAGCACAAGATGATGATGGCCATATCATATCACTTATATTGATTGCATGTGATGTTTATCCTTTATGCATCTTATCTTGCTTTGTTTGACGGTAGCATTTTAAGATGATCTCTCACTAAAATTATCAAGAAGTGTTCTCCCTGAGTATGCACCGTTGCCAAAGTTCGTCGTGCCCAGACACCACGTGATGATCGAGTGTGATAAGCTCTACGTCCATCTACAACGGGTGCAAGCCAGTTTTTACACACGCGGAATACTCAGGTTAAACTTGATGAGCCTAGCATATGCAGATATGGCCTCGGAACACGGAGACCGAAAGGTCGAGCGTGAATCATATAGTAGATATGATCAACATAGTGATGTTCACCATTGAAAACTACTCCATCTCACGTGATGATCGGTTATGGTTTAGTTGATTTGGATCACGTAATCACTTAGATGACTAGAGAGATGTCTGTCTAAGTGGGAGTTCTTGAGTAATATGATTAATTGAACTTAAATTTATCATGAACTAAGTACCTGATAGTATTTTGATTGTCTATGTTTGTTTGTAGATAGATGGCTCGTGCTGTTGTTCCGTTGAATTTTAATGCGTTCCTTGAGAAAGAAAAGTTGAAAGATGATGGTAGCAATTACACGGACTGGGTCCGTAACCTGAGGATTATCCTCATTGCTGCACAGAAAAGTTACGTCCTGGAAGCACCGCTGGGTGCCAGGCCTGCTGCTGATGCAACTGACGACGTTAAGAATGTCTGGCAGAGCAAAGCTGATGACTACTCTATAGTTCAGTGTGCCATGCTTTACGGCTTAGAACTGGGTCTTCAACGACGTTTGAACGTCATGGAGCATATGAGATGTTCCAGGAGTTGAAGTTAATATTTCAAGCAAATGCCCGGATTGAGAGATATGAAGTCTCCAATAAGTTCTACAGCTGCAAGATGGAGGAGAATAGTTCTGTCTGTGAGCATATACTCAAAATGTCTGGGTATAATAATCACTTGATTCAACTGGGAGTTAATCTTCCGGATGATAGCGTCATTGACAGAATTCTCCAATCACTGCCACCAAGCTACAAGAGCTTTGTGATGAACTATAATATGCAAGGGATGAACAAGACTATTCCCGAGCTCTTCGCAATGCTAAAAGCTGCGGAGGTAGAAATCAAGAAGGAGCATCAAGTGTTGATGGTCAATAAGACCACCAGTTTCAAGAAAAAGGGCAAAGGGAAGAAGAAGGGGAACTTCAAGAAGAACAGCAAGCAAGTTGCTACTCAAGAGAAGAAACCCAAGTCTGGACCTAAGCCTGAAACTGAGTGCTTCTACTCCAAGCAGACTGGTCACTGGAAGCAGAACTGCCCCAAGTATTTGGCAAATAAGAAGGATGGCAAAGTGAACAAAGGTATATGTGATATACATGTTATTGATGTGTACCTAACTAGAGCTCGTAGTAGCACCTGGGTATTTGATACTGGTTCTGTTGCTAATATTTGCAACTCGGAACAGGGACTACGGAATAAGCGAGCACTGGCCAAGGACGAGGTGATGATGCGCGTGGGAAACGGTTCCAAAGTCGATGTGATCGCGGTCGGCACGCTACCTCTACATCTACCTTCGGGATTAGTTTTAGACCTGAATAATTGTTATTTGGTGCCAGTGTTGAGCATGAACATTATATCTGGATCTTGTTTGATGCGAGACGATTATTCATTTAAATCAAAGAATAATGGTTGTTCTATTTATATGAGTAATATCTTTTATGGTCATGCACCCTTGAAGAGTGGTCTATTTTTATTGAATCTCGATAGTAGTGATAAAATATTCATAATGTTGAAGCCAAAAGATGCAGAGTTGATAATGATAGTGCAACTTATTTGTGGCACTGCCGTTTAGGTCATATCGGTGTAAAGCGCATGAAGAAACTCCATACTGATGGACTTTTGGAATCACTTGATTATGAATCACTTGGTACTTGCGAACCATGCCTCATGGGCAAGATGACTAAAACACCGTTCTCCGGTACTATGGAGAGAGCAACAGATTTGTTGGAAATCATACATACAGATGTATGTGGTCCGATGAATGTTGAGGCTCGTGGCGGATATCGTTATTTTCTCACCTTCACAGATGATTTGAGCAGATATGGGTATATCTACTTAATGAAGCACAAGTCTGAAACATTTGAAAAGTTCAAAGAATTTCAGAGTGAAGTGGAAAATCATCGTAACAAGAAAATAAAGTTTCTACGATCTGATCGTGGAGGAGAATATTTGAGTTACGAGTTTGGTTTACATTTGAAACAATGCAGAATAGTTTTGCAACTCACGCCACCTGGAACACCACAAAGAAATGGTGTGTCCGAACGTCGTAATCGTACTTTACTTGATATGGCGCGATCTATGATATCTCTTACCGATTTACCGCTATCGTTTTGGGGTTATGCTTTAGAGACGGTCGCATTCACGTTAAATAGGGCACCATCAAAATCCGTTGAGACGACGCCTTATGAACTATGGTTTGGCAAGAAACCAAAGTTGTCGTTTCTTAAAGTTTGGGGCTGCGATGCTTATGTGAAGAAACTTCAACCAGATAAGCTCGAACCTAAATCGGAGAAATGTGTCTTCGTAGGAAACCCAAAAGAGACTGTTGGGTACACCTTCTATCACAGATCCGAAGGCAAGACATTCGTTGCTAAGAATGGATCGTTTCTAGAGAAGGAGTTTCTCTCGAAAGAAGTGAGTGGGAGGAAAGTAGAACTTGATGAGATAACTGTATCTACTCCCTTATTGGAAAGTAGTTCATCATGAGAACCGGTTCCTGTGACAACTACACCAATTAGTGAGGAAGCTAATGATAATGATCATGAAACTTCAGATCAAGTTTCTACTGAACCTCGTAGGTCTACCAGAGTAAGATCCGTACCAGAGTGGTACGGTAATCCTATTCTGGAAGTCATGTTACTTGACCATGATGAACCTACGAACTATGAGGAAGCGATGATGAGCCCAGATTCCGCAAAATGGCTAGAGGCCATGAAATCTGAGATGGGATCCATGTATGAAAACAAAGTGTGGACTTTGGTTGACTTGCCCAATGATCGGCAAGCCATTGAGAATAAATGGATTTTTAAGAAGAAGACTGACGCTGATGGTAATGTAACTGTCTATAAAGCTCAACTTGTTGCAAAAGGTTTTCGACAAGTTCAAGGGGTTGACTACGATGAGACTTTCTCACCCGTAGCGATGCTTAAGTCTGTCCGAATCATGTTAGCTATTGCTGCATTTCATGATTATGAAATTTGGCAAATGGATGTCAAGACTGCATTCTTGAATGTATTTCTAGAAGAAGAGTTGTATATGATGCAGCCGGAAGGTTTTGTTGATCCAAAAGGTGCTAACAAAGTGTGCAAGCTCCAGCGTTCCATTTATGGACTGGTGCAAGCATCTCGGAGTTGGAATAAACGCTTTGATAGTGTGATCAAAGCATATGGTTTTATACAGACTTTTGGAGAAGCCTGTATTTACAAGAAAGTGAGTGGGAGCTCTGTAGCATTTCTAATTTTATATGTAGATGACATATTATTAATTGGAAATGATATAGAATTTCTGGATAGCATAAAGGGATACTTGAATAAAAGTTTTTCAATGAAAGACCTCGGTGAAGCTGCTTACATATTGGGCATCAAGATCTATAGAGATAGATCAAGACGCTTAATAGGACTTTCACAAAGCACATACCTTGACAAAATTTTGAAAAAGTTCAAAATGGATCAGGCAAATAAAGGATTCTTGCCTGTGCTACAAGGTGTGAAGTTGAGTCAAACTCAATGCCCGACCACAGCAGAAGATAGAGAGAAAATGAAAAATGTTCCCTATGCTTCAGCCATAGGCTCTATCATGTATGCAATGTTGTGTACCAGACCTGACGTATGCTTAGCAATAAGCTTGGCAGGAAGGTACCAAAGTAATCCAGGAGTGGATCACTGGACAGCAGTCAAGAACATCCTGAAATACATGAAAAGGACTAAGGATATGTTTCTCGTATATGGAGGTCACAAAGAGCTAGTCGTAAATGGTTACGTCGATGCAAGCTTTGACACTGATCCGGACGATTCTAAATCGCAAAATGGATACGTGTTGTTATTAAACGGTGGAGCTGTAAGTTGGTGCAGTTCTAAACAAAGCGTCGTGGCGGGATCTACATGTGAAGCGGAGTACATAGCTGCTTCGGAAGCAGCAAATGAAGGAGTCTGGATGAAGGAGTTCATTTCTGATCTAGGTGTCATACCTAGTGCATCGGGACCAATGAAGATCTTCTGTGACAATACTGGTGCAATTGCCTTGGCAAAGGAATCCAGATTTCACAAGAGGACCAAGCACATCAAGAGACGCTTCAATTCCATTCGGGACCAAGTCCAAGTGGGAGACATAGAGATTTGCAAGATACATATGGATCTGAATGTTGCAGACCCGTTGACTAAGCCTCTCTCACGAGCAAAACATGATCAGCACCAAGACTCCATGGGTGTTAGAATCATTACTATGTAATCTAGATTATTGACTCTAGTGCAAGTGGGAGACTGAAGGAAATATGCCCTAGAGGCAATAATAAAGTTATTATTTATTTCCTCATATCATGATAAATGTTTATTATTCATGCTAGAATTGTATTAACCGGAAACATGATACATGTGTGAATACATAGACAAACAGATAGTCACTAGTATGCCTCTACTTGACTAGCTCATTAATCAAAGATGGTTATGTTTCCTAACCATAGACATGTGTTGTCATTTGATTAATGGGATCACATCATTAGGAGAATGATGTGATTGACACGACCCATTCCGTTAGCCTAGCACTTGATCGTTTAGTATATTTCTATTGCTTTCTTCATGACTTATACAAAGTTCCTGCAACTATGAGATTGTGCAACTCCCGTTTACCGGAAGAACACTTTGTGTGTTACCAAACGTCACAACGTAACTGGGTGATTATAAAGGTGCTCTACAGGTGTTTCCGAAGGTACATGTTGGGTTGGCATAATTCAAGATTAGGTTTTGTCACTCCGATTGTCGGAGAGGTATCTCTGGGCCCTCTCGGTAATACTCATCACCTAAGCCTTGCAAACATTGTAACTAATGAGTTAGTTATAAGATGATGTATTACGGAACGAGTAAAGAGACTTGCCGGTAACGAGATTGAACTAGGTATTGGATACCGACGATCAAATCTCGGGCAAGTAACATATCGATGACAAAGGGAACAATGTATGTTGTTATGCGGTATGACCAATAAAGATCTTCGTAGAATATGTAGGAACCAATATGGGCATCCAGGTCCCGCTATTGGTTATTGACCGAGAATGGTTCTAGGTCATGTCTACATAGTTCTCGAACCCGTAGGGTCCGCACGCTTAACGTTATGATGACAGTTTTATTATGAGTTTATAAGTTTTGATGTACCGAAGTTTGTTCGGAGTCCCAGATGTGATCACGGACATGACGAGGAGTCTCGAAATGGTCGAGACATAAAGATTGATATATTGGACGACTATATTCGGACATCGGAAGTGTTCCGGGTGATTTCGGAGAAAACCGGAGTGCCGGAGGGGTTACCAGAACCCCCCGGGGAAGTATTGGGCCTTAGTGGGCCTGAGGGGAGAGAGAGGGCAGCAGCCCAGGAGGTGGCGCGCCCCTCCCAAGGGGAGTCCGAATTGGACTAGGGGAGGGGGGCGCGGCCCCTCTTTCCCTCTCCCTCTCCCCCTCTTTCCTTCCCCCTTCCTCCTTCCTAGTTGGACTAGGAAAGGGGAGTCCTACTCCCACTAGGAGGAGGACTCCCCCCTCCTTGGCGCGCCCCAAGGGCCGGCCGGCCTCCCCCCTTGCTCCTTTATATACGGGGGCAGGGGGCACCCTATAGACACACAAGTTGATCTACGGATTGTTCCTTAGCCGTGTGCGGTGCCCCCCTCCACCATATTCCACCTCGGTCATATCTTCGCGGAGTTTAGGCAAAGCCCTGCGCCGGTAGAACATCATCATCGTCACCATGTCGTCGTGCTGACGGAACTCATCTCCGGAGCTTCGCTGGATCGGAGGCCGGAGATCGTCATCGAGCTGAACGTGTGCTGAACTCGGAGGCCCCGTACGTTCGGTGCTTAGATCGGTCGGATCGTGAAGACGTACGACTACATCAACTGCGTTGTGCTAACGCTTCCGCTTACGGTCTACGAGGGTACGTGGACATACACTCTCCCCTCTCGTTGCTATGCCATCACCATGATCTTGCGTGTGCGTAGGAAATTTTTTGAAATTACTACGTTCCCCAACAAGCAGAGACCAGCAGGGCCAGAAAAGGATCAGAACAGCAGCAAGCACGGCAACGATGACAACCCTAAGGACGCGGCGAGGAAGAAAGTGGTGCAGCGCCCAGTGTACTTTGTCAGCTCCTTGTTACAGGGGGGCTATATCAAGGTACTCTGGCATGCAAAAGTTGATCTTTGGCCTCATCATGGCCTCAAGGAAACTGCACCACTACTTCCGAGCCCATGAGATCACGGTTGTTACTCGTTTCCCATTGCAACGTATTCTCCGAAAACCAGAGGCTACCGGCAGAATAGTGGAGCGAGCTTTGGAGTTATCCAGCTTTGGCTTGAGGTTTGAGAGCACATCAACTATCCAGGGCAGGGCATTGGCAGAGTTTATTGCTGAATGGACGCCAACCCCTGAAGTGACAGAGACAGTTGTCCCCGACAAGGAATCACCCCAAGAATGGATTATTTATTTTGATGGTGCTTTTTCCCTGCAAGGTGCGGGGGGATGGCGTGCTTCTTGTTGCCCCCACTGGGGAGCACTTGAAGTACGTCGTCCAGATGCATTTTGCTCGGGAAGAATCCACCAACAATACATCAGAGTATGAAGGGCTCCTTGTCAGGCTCAGGATTGCCGCGGAATTGGGAATTAAGAAGCCGATCATTCAAGGAGACTCACAGTTGGTGGTGAGGCAAGTTAATAAGGGCTATCAAAGTCCATTAATGGAGGCATACATCAAGGAAGTGAGAAGATTGGAGGAGCACTTTCATGGATTGCAAACAGAGCACGTACCCTGTGCTGAAAACGGCATAGCTGATCATCTGTCAAAGTGTGCTGCGTAGAAGCTTCCTATGGAACCAGGGACTTTTGTTCTCTGTCTTAATCAACCCTCCGTATCCCCAGCAACAATGGCCCGGAAGAGGAGAAAGTTGGACACCGGAAAGCCTCTCCCGGTAGAGCCATCCGCTCCCGGCAGAGACCCTACCGGAAACAACTCCTCACAGCCTGCCGGACCACCCCCTCCTGCCGGGTCCACGGACCCCGCGCACGAGGCCAGTGCTCCTGCAGCAGAGGAGGTGTCGTTGGTCCTCGTTGCCGAGCCACAGGATCCCACTTGGGAATGCACATTGTCCACTTCCTCCAAACCGGAGAGGTTCCCGGCAATCAAGACGAAGCTGAAAGAGTAGCCTGGAGGGCCAGTATGTATCAGTTTGTTGGTGACACTCTGTACAGAAGGAGGCCCAATGGTGTGAAATTGAAGTGTGTCTGTCGGGAAGAAGGAAAGGAACTGCTGGCTGAGATACACAAAGGAATGTGTGGCTCCCACATTGAATCAAGGGTATTAGTTGGGAAAGCATTCCGGCAAGGATTCTATTGGCCCACAGCCCTCCAAGATGCGGTCGAGCTAGTCACTAAGTGTGGAGCCTACCAGTTCCATTCCAAGAAAAGCCACCTACCTGCCCAAGAGCTTCAGACAATCCCTCTATCATGGCCATTTTCGGTCTGGGGGCTCGATATCCTAGGCCCCATCCCCCGAGCAATCGGGGGCTTTGAATTCTTATTCATTGCCATCGACAAGTTTACAAAGTGGCCGGAAGTGACTGCCGTGAGAAAGGTGACTGCTCAGTCAGCTATCAAGTTCTTGAAAGATCTGGTGTGTCGTTTTGGAGATCCGGCAAGGATCATCATAGAAAATGGCACCCAGTTCATGAGCCGCGCCTTCATGCAATATGTTCATGCCCTCGGATGCAAGATCTCATTCGCCTCTATGGCACACCCCCGAAGCAAGGGACAAGCCGAGAGGGCGAACGCTGAAGTGCTATGCGGACTCAAGACAAGAACCTTTGATATGCTGCAGAAGCACGGTAGGCGGTGGATCGAGGAGCTGTCGGTAGTTCTCTGGTCCCTCAGAATGACACCAAACCGAGCTACCGGGTAGACTCCCTTCTCCCTGGTCTATGGGGCAGAAGCAATTATCCCCATGGAACTCATTTACGGGTCACCTCGAGCGCTTGCTTATGACGAGATCGTACAATATCAGCACTGGCGTGACGACGCTGTGCTACTCGAGGAGAACCATCTCCGGGCTGCTATGCATGCTGCACGCTGCCAGCAGGCCCTGCATCCGCTATCATAGCCGCAGGGTCCACGCCTGGAGTTTTGAGGAAGGTGACCTTGTCCTTAGGCGCGTTCAGTCCGCCAAGGGTACACACAAGCTGTCACCAAAGGGGGAAGGCCCTTACCGGGTAGTACGAGTCACCAGACCTGGCGCAGTCCGTCTGGAGACCAGAGATGGCACTTTGTTGCAAAACTCATGGAATATTGAGTATCTCCGCAAGTTCTACCCGTAAGGCGCGAGGCTGCTGAGCCCTTCCCGGCAGCCACCCATTTGTACAAGCCTTGCATCAGTTGCATGTAACCCCTTGTATAAAGCCGGGGCGATGACCCCGTGCAAGAATAATGAAGCGTTGTAGAGGGGCCCCAAACTAGATTGCATGCATGCATGAGCATTTTAGATTACTACATAAGCATTTCATGAGCATATGCATATGTATATAGATAGGATTGCATCCTGCATTCATTCTTATTTACATGAAGTTACAGGTTCTCACCATGGACTTGGCTTCGACAAAGGGATGAGAAGATTGCCCGACACTGCGATTCTGGCAAGCCAAACAGATAAGTTCTACCTCTTGTCCATCTCATACAGGCCGAGGTCGAAGAGGCAGAGAGCGGGCACGAC
The DNA here is from genome assembly GCF_002162155.2 of Triticum dicoccoides. Taxonomy (NCBI): domain Eukaryota; kingdom Viridiplantae; phylum Streptophyta; class Magnoliopsida; order Poales; family Poaceae; genus Triticum; species Triticum dicoccoides. The sequence continues at coordinate 141,297,613 of NC_041389.1, forward strand.
TGGAGTCCGGCGCCTCCCCAGGATCAGGATGGCGACATTCCCCAGTGCAGAAGGAGGACCCAGAGGACACGGATGGTGATGCTGTCGGAGGCACGGGTGGAAGGGCACGGAGTCACCGGCAAACACGACTCATCGAAACGGTCGCCACCATTCTTGACGCGTCGTGGGTTGCCGCCGTCGCCCACATCACTACCACCCGAAGACCCCAGAACGTCAGCTACACCGAGCGCCATGCTCTTTGTCTCCCCGCACAGAGAGCTTGGTCGTCCCCAGTGGCCCTGACGTTTATGTCTACTACAAAACTTTATTCTTGTAGACATGTGTTGGGCCTCCAAGCGCAGAGTTTTGTAGGACAGTAGCAATTTTCCCTCAAGTGGATGACCTAAGGTTTATCAATCTATGGGAGGCGTAGGATGAAGATAGTCTCTCTCAAGCAACCCTGCAATCAAATACAAGAAATCTCTTGTGTCCCCAACACACCCAATACAATAGCAAATTGTATAGGTGCACTAGTTCGGCGAAGAGATGGTGATAAAAGTTAGTGTGGAAAGTAAATGATAAAACGGAGCACAAACGGTATTGCAATAATGGAAAATGAGGCCTAGGGTGCATACAACAATGCTAACATAGTTGAATCATATGATTATCCCTCAAAGTGCAATAAAGAATCACTCCCGACTTCCTATTAGCGGAGAACAAAAGATAGAAATTGTTTGTAGGGTACGAAACCACCTCAAAGCTATTCTTTTCGATCAATCTATCCTAGAGTTCGCACTAAAATAACATCAAGCTACTCTTTCCGATCGATCTAATCAAGAGTTCGTACTGAAATAACACCATGTGATGCATATCAACCAACTCTAATGTCACCTAGATACCCCAATGTCACCGCAAGAACCCATGAGTTATTTATACGATATGTATCAAACAATTTCAGATTCATAATACTCAATCCACACAAAAAACTACAAGGAGACCCCCAAAGTTTCTATCGGAGAAAAGATAATAAAAACGTGCATTAACCCTAATGCATAGATTACCCCATAGTCACCTCGGGAATCCACAAGTTGAGTGCCATAACATATATCAAGTGAATCAAAATAATACCCCATTGTCACCAGGGTATTCATATGCAAGACATATATCATGTGTTCTTAGATCTGAACATTTAATCCGACAAGACAAAACTTCAAAGGGTAAAGACTCAATTCATCAAAACAAGTGTAGAGAGGGGAGAAACATCATATGATCCATCTATGTTAACAAAGCCCATGATATATCAAGATCGTGACATCTAGAGATCGCACGCGAGAGAGAGATTAAACACATAGCTACTGGTACAAACCCTCAGCCCTGAGGGTGGACTACTCCCTCATCATCGTGGTGGCCGCTAGGATAATAAAGATGGCAACCGGTGATCATCTCCCACTCCGGCAGGGTGCTGGAATAGGCTCCCGATTGGTTTTCAGTGGCTACAGAGGCTTGCGGTGGTGGAACTTCTGATCTAGGGTCTCCCTGAGGGTTTTCGGAATATTTGGGAATTTATAGGGCAAAGAAGGGGTACGGGAGGCCAACGAGCTGGGCATAACCCACGAGGGCGCGCTTGGGGCCCCAGGCATGCCTTGGTGGGTTGTGCCCCCTCGGGGCACCCCCCCCCCCAGGTGCTGCTCTGGCCCAATGGTTCTCTTCTGGTCCATAAAAGTCGTCAAAAAGTTTCGCGGTGTTTGGAGAACTTTCATTTCTGCACAAAAAACAACACCACTGTAGTTCTGCTGAAAAAAACGTCTGTTTGGGTTAGTTCCATGCAAATCATACCAAAACCATATAAAATTATTGTAAACATGGCATGAATACTTCATAAATTATAGATATGTTGGAGACGTATCAGCATCCCCAAGCTTAATTCCTACTCGTCCTTGAGTAGGTAAATGATAAAAGAAATAATTTATGAAGTGTGAATGCTAGCAAAGTGCACAAGTTTGATCAATGACATTTCAATCACTTTTCCTAGAATCACAACAGCAATTCTTTCTTATAAAACTTCTCATGTTATAGTAGCAACCAATTCACATGTTAAGGTCCAAACATGGATTCTCTTGAAACTCAACAACATAGGTTCTCAGTCACCAAGCAGTTGCAATTCAACTTATTCAACAGAGTCTAAGTAAGAGCTCCACATACTCAACCATCATATAGTATTCTATGATTGCTAACACACCGCATACACATGAGCAAAACGTTTCAACCGGACGCATAGAAAGATAGGGGCTTATAGTTTCGCCTCCCAACGTATTCATCTCAAGGGCGATGTCAACAATAATAACTCATGCTACCCATATTCAACTGGACATATGTACCTAGATCTTTCCTCACCACATGATGCTTGCCAAAAGAGAAAAACAAAAATGAATAGAGAGAAAAACTTTGACTCTTTACATAAAAGTAAATACATAAAGGTAAAGATAGGCCCTTCGCAAAGGGAAGCAGAGGTTTCCATGCGCTTATTTGTTTGTATGCTCAACCCCTTAGTGCAAAAGAACGTCATGTTATATTGCCCCTTACGATAGCAACCTTTATTATGCAGTCTGTCATTTTTATTCTTTGTCATCGCAAGTCCGTACAACGCTCAATTTTCTCTTACACTAAACGGTCTAACACTTTTAGAAGTAATTTTTATTGCCTTATTGCACTGATGACAACTTACTTGAAGGATCTTGCTCAATCCTTAGGTAGGTATGGTGGACTCTTGAAACAAGATTTGGGTTTAATGGTTTTTGGATGCACAAGTAGTATCTCTACTTGGTGCGGAATTTTTGGCTAGCAAAGATAGGGGGCAAGCACCACATGTTGAAGGATCTATGACAATATAACTTCTATGTGAATATGAACAAACATAAATGATTACGTTGTCTTCCTTGTCCAACGTCAACAATTTTGGCATATAATATTTTGATGGGGGCTCACAATCACAAAAGATTTCCAAGATAGTGTATTTGCACGTGAAAGTTCTCTTCCTTATACTAATTATTCATGAATTGCTTGTATGGCCAATATTGTGATTGTCAACCTTCAAAAGCTTTCACTTTTTAAACCCATGTGAAGCCACTACTAGGCATGATATGAACATGTAAGTTCAACTTCATGATATTTGATTCATTCAACAATTTACTCATAGGATATAAGTGAAGCACAAGAGTAAATGACAAGCTACTCCAAAAAGATATAAGTGAAGATCAAGCAAGTAGTTATGTAAATGGGTAGCTATTTGAGGACTCTCCTTTATTTAAAACTTTCAAATCTAGGTATTTTATTAAAACAGCAAGAAAAACAAAACAAAATGACATTCCGAGAATAGCACAACTCATGTGAAGAAGCAAAAACTTAGGCTCAACTGATACTAACCGATAATTGTTGAAGAAGAAAGGTGGGATGCCTGCCGAGGCATCCCTAAGCTTAGATGCTTGAGACTTCTTGGAATATTAACTTGGGATGCCTTAGTCATCCCCAATCTTGAGCTTTTGTGTCTCCTTAATTCCTATCATATCACGGTTTCCCTAAATCTCAAAAACTTCATCCACACAAAACTCAACAAGACCTCGTGAGATAAGTTAGTATAAACCAATGCAAAAACCTTATCATTCTCTACTGTAGAAAACCACAAAAATTATTATTCAACATTGCATACTAAATGCCTCTGCATATTTAATACTCTTATCCTCAAATAGAATCATTATACAAGGAAACACATGCAAACAATGCGAACATAACAGCAATCTGCCAAAACAGTACAGTGTGTAAAGAATGCAGGAGTATCAATACTTCTTAAAATCCAAAGATTATGAAAGTCCACCAAACTTTATAGAATTTATCAGAGCTTAATTTGCAAAAAGTTTTAATATTTTATCACATTCTGACATTTCTAGGGAATTTTTGCAACATCGATAAACTTTCTGTTTTCAAACAGCAACAAGTAGACTTTCAAAATAGGCATGGCAAAGGCTATACTTGAAATTTTCATTGAAATAAAAGATGAAAAACATTATTCTAAATAACATCAAGCAAATCATAATAAATAAATTGACTCTCCAAGCAAAATACATATCATGTGACGAATGAAAACATAGCTCCAAGTGAGGTTACCGATAATGTTGGAGACGAAAGAGGGGATGCCTTCCGGGGCATCCCCAAGCTTAGTTGCTTGGATCTTCCTTGAATATTACCTTGGGGTGCCTTGGGAATCCCCAAGCTTAGGGTCTTGTCACCCCTTATTCTCCTCATATCGACATCTCACCCAAAACTTGAAAACTTCAACCACACAAAACTTAACGGAACCTTGCGAGATAGGTTAGTATGATAAAGAGCAAACCATTTCACTTTTGGTACTATAAAAGACAAGATTCATAATTGTTACCACACAATTCATACTGTATCATATCATTTCTAAAATTTATATTGAGCAATATAAGCCATAGAAACTACAAAACAAGCAAACTATGCATTGAAAATAGAATCTGTCAAAAACAGAACAGTCTGTAGTAATCTGTACTCAAACCATACTTATACTACTCCAAAAATTATGAAAAAAAATTGGAACACGTGTGAAATTTTTATATTAATCTTATGCAAAAAGAATCAACTCAAAATCACTCTTATTTTAAAAATAAGAATTATTTTTGTGAGTGCAAAAGTTTCTGTTTTTCAGCAAGATCAAATCAACTATCACCCAACATGATCCCAAAGGCTTCACTTGGCACTTTATTGAAACAAAAGCAAAAAAACATGATTACCACAGTATCCTAATCATGTTAACACACAAAAACAGTAGGGGTAAATGTTGATTTGTGAAAGTGCTAGTATCGACTAGAGGAGGGTGAATAGGCGATTTTTATAAAAGTCTTCAAAACTTGGAAGTTTCGAAGACAGACAATAGAAATGATCTAATAGATATGCAGCGGAAGATAAACTACAATAAGCAAACCATAGTCAAGTATGCAATGACGTGAAAGTACAGGACTAATAGCAGCTAAGTAGTAAGGATCAGAATGGAAGATGGTATGAAGCCAATCAACGATAGTAGTCAAGCAATGAAGTCAAACAGGTACGACAGATAGGCAATGACTTCACGAAGACAAACTCTAAGTAAAGGATGGTAAGGGATAGAACCAGTCACTTGTTGAAGACACAAGATTTGTTGGACCAGTTCCAGTTGCTGTGACAACTGTACATCTGGTTAGGGAGGCTGAGATTCAACTCAGAAGACCGTGTCTTCACCTTATTCCCCTTGAGCTAAGGACACCCAGTCCTCGCCCAATCACTCTGGTAAGTCTTCAAGGTAGACTTCCGAACCTTCACAGACTTCGTTCACCGGCAATCCACAATGACTCTTGGATGCTCAGAACGCGACGATTAACCGGCTGGAGGATTCACGGTCCTCAAGTGTAATAAGTCTTCAGGTCACACAGGCAGAAAGACTTCAGTGATGCCTAACACTCTTTGGCTCTGGGTGTTTGGGCTTGGTCCTCACAAGGATTTCTCTCTCTCAAAGGCTTCGAGGCGGGTTGCTCTCAAACGACAAAAGCCATGCACTAACTCTAAGCAGCCACCAATTTATGGTGTAGGGGGTGGGCTATTTATAGCCACTGGGCAACCCGACCTGATATGTCCAAAATGACCCTGGGTCACTAAGGAACTGACACGTGTTCCAACGGTCAGATTTCAAACACACACGACAACTTTACTTGGGCTACAAGCAAAGCTGACTCATCTAGCTCTGGATAAAATTTTCTCTCATTGTCTTCGCTCGAAGACATAGGATTTGGGTTGAGCATCACTTCAGTCATTCTGACTTAGTGTAAGTGCATCTAGTGCCACCCCTAGTTGGTTTTGGAGTATTGACGACAAAGTTGGTTGAGGGACTAATGCGTTTGTGAGAATTACAGGATAATGCAGGTAGTGTCCCTCATTGATTCGGTTTACCTACCGGAGATGACCCCTAAAAATGTATGAAGACATTGAAGACAATGGTGGTATGAGAAGATATTCATATTGAAGACTATGACATGAGAAGACATTACGTGAAGACTATGGAGCGCGAAGACTGTGTGGTTTCGCTGTGTCCTTTTCTTCTTTGTTGAGTAATAGGAACCACCGTACTGTTAAGTGGGGTCCAAGTGAACTAAGTCAGAGTGACTGAAGTGATGCTCAACCCAAATCCTATGTCTTCGAGCGAAGACAATGAGAGCAAATCTTATCCAGAGCTGGATGAGTCAGCTTTGCTTGTAGCCCAAGTAAAGTTGCCGCGTGTATTTGAAATCTGACCGTTGGAACACGTGTCAGTTCCTTAGTGACCCAGGGCCATTTTGGACAAATCGGGTCGGGTTGCCTAGTGGCTATAAATAGCCCACCCCCTACACCATAAATTGGTGGCTGCTCAGAGTTTGTGCACGGCTTTTGTCGTTTGAGAGCAACCCACCTCGAAGAATTTGAGAGAGAGAAATCCTTGCTAGGACAAAGCCCAAACGCCCAGAGTCAAAGAGTGTTAGGCATCACTGAAGTCTTTCTGCCTGTGTGACCTGAAGACTTATTACACTTGAGGACTGTGAATCCTCCAGCCGGTTAGGCGTCGCGTTCTGAGCATCCAAGAGTCATTGTGGATTGCCGGTGAATGAAGTCTGTGAAGGTTTGGAAGTCTCCCTTGAAGACTTACAAGAGTGATTGTGCGAGGACTGGGTGTCCTTAGCTCACGGGGAATAAGGTGAAGACATGGTCTTCTGAGTTAAATCTCAGCCTCCCTAACCAGACGTACAGTTGTCACAGCAACTGGAACTGGTCCAACAAATCTTGTGTCTTCAACAAGCAACTGGTTCTATCCCTTCCCAACTTTACTTTAGTTTGTCTTCGTGAAGTCATTGCCTATCTGTTTATCTGTTTGACTTCACTGCTTGACTACTACTGTTGATTGGCTTCATACTATCTTCCATCTTGAAAGTGCTAGTATCGACTAGAGGGGGGTGAATAGGCGATTTTTATGAAAGTCTTCAAAACTTGGAAGTTTCGAAGACAAACAACAGAAATAACCTAATTCATATGCAGCGGAAGATAAACTACACAAAACAAACCATAGTCAAGTATGTAATGATGTGAAAGTACAGGACTAATAGCACTTAGGTAGTAAGGATCAAGATGGAAGATAGTGTGAAGCCAATCAACAATAGTAGTCAAGCAATGAAGTCAAACAAATATACAGATAAGCAATGACTTCACGAAGACAAACTTAAGTAAAGTTGGAAGGGATAGAACCAGTTGCTTGTTGAAGACACGGGATTTGTTGGACCAGTTCCAGTTGCTGTGACAACTGTACGTCTGGTTAGGGAGGCTGAGATTTAACTCAGAAGACTGTGTCTTCACCTTGTTCCCCTTGAGCTAAGGACACCCAGTCCTCGCCCAATCACTCTGGTAAGTCTTCAAGGGAGACTTCCAAACCTTCACAGACTTCGTTCACCGGCAATCCACAATGACTCTTGGATGCTCAAAACGCGATGCCTAACCGGCTGGAGGATTCACAGTCCTCAAGGGTAATAAGTCTTTAGGTCACATAGACAGAAAGACTTTAGTGATGCCTAACACTCTTTGGCTCTGGGTGTTTGGGCTTTGTCCTCGCAAGGATTTCTCTCTCTCAAATGCTTTGAGGTGGGTTGCTCTCAAACGACAAAAGCCGTGCACAAACTCTGAGTAGCCACCAATTTATGGTGTAGGGGGTGGGCTATTTATAGCCACTAGGCAACCCGACCTGATTTGTCCAAAATGACCCTGGGTCACTAAGGAACTGACACGTGTTCCAACGGTCAGATTTCAGACACACGCGGCAACTTTACTTGGGCTACAAGCAAAGCTGACTCATCCAGCTCTGGATAAGATTTGCTCTCATTGTCTTCGCTCGAAGACATAGGATTTGGGTTGAGCATCACTTCAGTCACTCTGACTTAGTTCACTTGGACCCCACTTAACAATATGGTGGTTCCTATGACTCAACAAAGAAGAAAATGAAACAACGAAACCACACAGTCTTCGCGCTCCATAGTCTTCACACAATGTCTTCTCATGTCATAGTCTTCAATATGAATATCTTCTCATACCACCATTGTCTTCAATGTCTTCATACATTTTTCGGGGTCATCTCTGGTAGGTAAACCGAATCAATGAGGGACACTACCTGCGTTATCCTGCAATTCTCACAAACGCATTAGTCCCTCAACCAACTTTGTCGTCAATACTCCAAAACCAACTAGGGGTGTCACTAGATGCACTTACAATCTCCCCCTTTTTGGTGATTGATAACAAACTGGTTGAAGTTTTCAACGGGGATAAAGTATGTGAAATTGTAGGGATAGGCAATTGTCGTCATAAGTTGCAAGGGCTCCCCCTGAAGATGTGCATATAAGTAATTTGCTTTTGGATTGCAAATGCACATGGCAGGTTGTACTTGTGGAGACCCACTTCAACTTATGAAGATAATTCATCATGCATGAAATGATATAGCAAGGAGGATGACATGCATAATGAAAAATGGACGTCTGTAGAATGATCTAAGTGCGGAAGTTATCATCGCACATGCGGAATTTATCATCGCATCAGAGTAAAGCAACAAGTAGCAGAAGTAGCAGACGACCATCAAGTTTAGGTGTTACAACTAAAAGAACGAAATGTTTCAAAGCGCAAGAGTTGTAAGCACGCAGCAAAATATAATGCAACCGCCCATATGAACCCGCTTGAAGACTATCAACTCATACGCTTCTCCCCCTTTTGTCAGTAATGACCAAAAAGGTTTGAAGACATAGAGCATCTACTCGTCATGAGTAGGTGAAGCAGCTGGGTCGTTGTCGTTGGTTGGCGGTGCAGATGAACTTGGTGCAGTGTCGATGCGCGCAGTAGCAGGAGGTGGTGAAGTAGCGTCATCTTCATCATCGATCACTCTGGCATTAACTGTTGCCGCGGAAGAAGAATATTCAGAGTCTTCAAGAGATGGGGTGCGACGTAAGACAGCAGTCCTTGGAGGAGTGGAGTCAAACTGGAATCTTTCATTGAAGCCATCGTCTTGAAGATCAGCTTCAGCACTGAGCAGGGTCAAACTCTTCCATGATCACCGGCAAGTTTCATGAGCAACAAAGGCATTCTTGGTGGCAAGGTTGCGAATGCGATTGACATCCACCAAGAGGCTTTGCATCTGTCGCTTGAGCCAGAAATGATGCTTATCCTGTTTCTGATGAAGAGCCACAAGAAGTTCTCGATCATTGAGAACGCGAGAATGCTTCCGAGGCCTTTGGGCAATGGTGCTTTCAGTGGCTTCAGTGGGCGCTCTATGAGGCAGACGAGTGTTACCAGCCAGTGGATAGATTCGTGTCGCTGCTTGAACACCTTCAATAGGCTGAGTGAAGCTTTGGTGCTCAATATTCTGAAGAAAAAGTGGCGTCTTGGCAGGCTCAGAGTATATAGCATCAACTGACATATCAACCTCTGGCAGAAAGATTATGTGATTGCGTGCAGAGGGCTGATAATTAACAGATGAGTGTCTCTTGATGAGGCGCATGACCCATGGAGCATAAAACTTCAGACCAAATAGGTCGGAGCCGGAAGCAGCAAGTTGCCTTATGAAGAATTCCTGAGTGTTGAGGCTGATGCCATTGAGAATATAGAAGACCAAAGTCTTCATAGCTCCTTCAAGCTTGGCTACTGATGAGTGTCCTTTGACTGGCCATAGAGTTCGCCTGATGATATGATATATGGTGCGAGGTAGATACTCAAGGTCTTCAACAAAGAAATGTGTGGGATACTCAGCGTCAGATGGCAATGGCTTCATCATGCTCAACATCTGGCTCATGTTTGGTTCTGGCTTGTGAAAGATGCTCTCCACGGCATTGCGGTGTAGCTGACAGTTAGGCTCATATAGTTCTCCAGGAGTGGCTAGCCCTGTAAGCTCAATGATATCCATAGCTTTGGCTTCATGATGAACATTTCCAGTCATCCACTCGAGAACCCAAGTCTTGATGTCTCTGTAGTAGCCGCGAATGTGCAGAGTGGCATAGAATTGAAGCAATAGCTCTTCATTCCAATGTTCTTTGTCTGTCACAAAATGGAGCAGATCAGCATCACGAAAGCAATCGAGTGCTTCTTCTAAGCACGGCAGTCCAGCAATGGCTTCAGTATCAAGACGCATATGAGGGAAAATGCGCCCTTGATCATATAACACGCATGAGTAATAGCTTCTCTGTTGATAGCTCCAAAACCGATCAGATGAAATCCTTGGCTTGGAGTAGGGGTTCTTGGCGCTGTCAAAGAAGGTATTGTGGCTTTTGAAGCCATTTGCATTGAAGGACCCGGGTGAGTTGGCAGTACCTGGAAACCTTGGCAACCTGGGCTTTGGCTTCTGGACCTGAGGCCTATGCTCAACATGATAGTCAAATTGGGGTCCTGAGGCAGAGGGCGGAGGCACCAGAATGGGCCATCGGACAGTGGTAAGCTGACCGTGATTGTATGCTTGCTCAATGGTGTAAGGCCTTGGTGGCGGAACAGGAGCAGGGGCAATAGTTGAGGCATCAGGCTGCACAACAGGTGCTTCGGGAGCAGTTGTCATATTTGCTTCAGGTGCAGCATCCTCATGGGCTTCAGGTGCAGTATCCTCATTGACTTCAGGTGCAGCAACCTCATCAGGTGCAGCATCCTCATTGGTTTCAGGGGCAGCATCCTCATTGGTTTCAGGTTCAGTGGCCACATTTGCTTCAGGCACACCAGTTGGTGCAGGCTCCACATTAGCATCAGCCATGACTACGTCACTGGCTTCATTGGCCTTGGTGGTGGCAGCCTCAACATTGTCAGCCTCCTCTTGACGAACAGGAGGGTCGGGCACAGGCATGTTCAGATCATGAACTGCTTCTTCTTCAATCACTGGGGGGGTTGGTACACGCACTTCTTCTTGATTGTCTTCGGCTGATGCAGCCAGAATGTCTTCAGCAGCATGTGCTTCAGACTCGAAGACATTCACAGTTGGAGCAACAGGTGAACGCTGCACTTCTCCTTCTGGAACGCTCGACAGAGGGACTTGAGGCCTTTGTCCTTTGCGAAGCCTGCGAAATGCTGGCTTCGCCTTAGGAGATGGAGTTGGCTGGGCCTGAAAGTCTTCATCCTCTTCTTGCACTGGGGGTGTAGCTTGTTGTTGTTGTTGTTGGGGAGTACTGGGGGAGTCTTGTTGTTGTTGTGGGTGATCAGCCCACGATGCATCCTGAGCAATTGGGGTCAAAGGACGACCAATGCTGATGAGTTCGTTGTTCGTATGAAGAGGCGATGATACCACTTCATTTTCGATCTGAGGAAGAACTTCATCATCAGCTACATTGTCATCATGACCAATGTCTTCAGCAGCGTTGGGTTCAGCTGCTGGAATATCTTCAGCTTCATGAGCCTCTGTGGGAGCAGGCTCATGGACTACCATTCTTCGTTCTTGATGTACTGACACAGGGCGAACCACGGAAATGGGTTCAATGACTAAGGGCTCTATGGAAGCAGCCCTAGTCTTCTTGGTCTTGCGCTTCTTCTTGAGGGGAGCGGTATCAGAGGCTTCAGTATTCTTTCTCTTTCTGGCTTCCGCCTCGGGAGCCCTCGTCTTCTTCTGTTCTGAAGCTGTTGTGGTGACCTTTGGCTTCGAGCCAGTCATGCTGCTTGGGAAGATAATGCGAGGGGCTTCTTGGCTTGAAGGTTCAGGCTGATCAGCAGGGCCCTTGTTCTTCTTCTTTGCAGCCATCCTGGGGTCAATGCCAGGACGGCCAAGTGACTTGCGCTTCTCAGCCTCATTGTAGGCAAGCACACACTTATCATCCAAAATCTTCATGCGCTCTCGTGAGCCCTGAGCTTCTTGGCGTTTCTTGAGAAAAGCTTCTTTAAGCTTATTCAGCATGACCTTGAAGTTTCTGACGTCTTGAACACTTAGCTTGGCCACATGCTTCTTGAATTGAGCCTTCTCATAATCAATCTTATTCTTGAGCTCAACTATGCGCTGAGTAAGAGCTAGCTCAGAAGCAATGGCTCCATTGAAGGAGACACTGAGGCCAATTGGGAGCTGTAAATCTTCAAAGCTGACGTTGGGGGTGTCGAACCACTCATCAATGAAATTGTGAATGATGGCCACATCAAAGAGAGGCAAGTTGCTGAAGATTTCTGCTTCTTCCTTGCTCTTTATTAGCTGCTCAAGAGCATCATCAGCAAGATCTTCATCACTTGATACATCAATAGGTTCTTCACGCAGAATTGCGGCAGGAGTCAAGGCTCTTTGATCAGATGGTCTAACAAGTTGCTTCTTTTTCTCCGTTCTCTTGGAGACACGGGATTGATCTTCAGACTGCACACTAGATTCAGGAGGTGCAGTGGCCAGCGGCTTCACGCGAGAAGTCTTTGGAGGTGCGGCTGAGGTTGAAGCCTTTGACTTCTTTTGCTTCTGCGGCTTTGGAGGAGGAGCAGGGGCTTCATCAGAGTCAGCATCATTGTCAGAATGATCTACTCTGGCACCTTGGACCATAATGTAGGTGATGAGGCCGTCAAGGTTGGAGAAGGGGCCGATGACATTGGGATTAGCTTCACGGTAGCCGTCAGCACGGGGAGCAGAGGGACCTGGGTTGAAGTCCAAACCCAAGGACTTCTTGTTCTTCTTGGCCGAAGCCACAACAAACTGATAGTTGCGCTTGAAGAAAGGGTCGTCATGACACCATAGTAGTGAGGTGGGATCTGCGTTCGCAGGCTGTGGCCCACGGACCATGCAAGGATAGAAGCCTTGTTCAATGGCTTCAGCTCGGCTCTTGGGTTGAAGGCCTCGATAGAGGATATCACCCCAAGGTCTCTTGATGGCATGCTTCTCTGCATATTCCTTCGTCACAAACTTGTACTTGAACCACTCCTCGCCCAATAGTGTCGAATCCATTGGATTCGCGTCTTTCTCTGATGATAATTTTCTTCGGGATCTGTCTTGTACATTTCTTCTAAGTCATCAGGTAGATCTTTAGATGTTCCTTCTCTGCGCTGTCTGCCACCCTTCCTTGCTGATTTTTCTGCAGCCATGAACTTCAAGCTGAAAGGCTTCAATACGTTCAAAGGCTTCAGAGATTTACGCTTGCTGGTCAAGCAGGAACTGGCTTCAGGAGACTTTATATGATGCTGTAAGTATTCTGCAAACGAATGCAGACTATGAGAACCAAGGGATTCTCCCACAGACATGTGCCTGTGAAAGCTTTAGAGATGCAAGGGAAGGGGAAGAGGTCATATGCATTCTCAGAAGATTTTGAAGATAAATCAGTTTGAAGACATTGACCTCATGATGCGAAGACATTCACTTATATAGGTGAGTTGGTTCCAGATTTGTACCAATCCGTGAATAAGTACAAGTGAGGAATCAAACTAGACAAGAAATCTAAGTGAATCGACTAAGCAGTATGAGATGCAGACGGGATAGATCTAGCTTGGATAGACAGAAACTACTTTCGGTAGACAAGATGAATCTTGAAGATCAAAAAGGTGGTAAAATAGAGTTATAATTACTGCACGAAGAACTGCTAGATGGAACAATAGGAGACCGAGCAGTTCAGCCCACCGTGCCCTAACTTGGCGATGGAGGACACCTATGGCGACGGTGGAGAGGACGATGTCCGCGTCCGGCATGAGGACGGCGTCGGAGAAGTCGCGGCAGCTAAGCGCTTCATCGCCGGCGTCGTCGCGAGCTAGCGGTGGTGCTAGGTTTTTGACGGAGGTGGAGAGTTGGAAGAAGGATTTCTTGACCGCAGGGGACAAGTATTTATAAGTAGGTGAGAGACACAGCGCAATTACGCTGGTGCCCCTGGCGGTTCACATCTGAGGGGCACGTGGCAAGCATGCAACATACTCAGAGTTGTCCCACGTTCCCACGCCCGCCAGGCATGTCGGAGAGTTGTTCCGGCTTCTCCGGATTTTATGAAAAAAAAACCCATTTAGAACAGATTTAATGTTTGTCTCTTTGCCTTCTGCTGACTAGGATGCAGAGAAGACATTCGACAGTTTCAATAGAATGCATATGATTTGGACAGATAGATTTTGAGATAGGAAGCATAGAGAGGTTAGGGTCCGATCACATTCACTTAGTTCAAAAGATTCAATCTTGAAGACATAGCTATAAGTGAATGCTGTAGAAGACAAAACACTAGTATATATATATATATCAGAAAGCAATCAAATCATCATAGTGCAGAAAGTCATGAAGACAAATTGAAACTGAAGACAAACCAAATGCGAAGTCATTGCAATATAACGCCTTGAGTGAAACACTTCAAACATAGAAAGTTGGTGGTGGCGTTACCCACTGTATAGGAAGTATTAGACCCAGACACGATGCACAAATATCGTGGCGCTCCGAAGTCAAATTCCATGTTAATATATTCACACTCAGAGAGTAAATCTTCATTGATTGAAAATATACATTACTTTGTGTGTTGCACATCTAAGTCATCTACATGCATAAGTGTTAGGATGCGTGCTTGATCACAGGACATTAGAGGATTCCAAGATATTTAGCTCACACCGTAACTTGCAAAACCTTTTCTCATCCAAGGGGTTTGTGAAGATATCAGCCAGTTGCTCTTCAGTGTTGACGTGAATGATATCGATATCTTTCTTCATAACATGATCTCTGAGAAAGTGATGACGAATTTCAATGTGCTTTGTCTTCGAGTGTTGGACTGGATTGTTGGCTATTTTGATGGCACTCTCGTTGTCGCAGAAGAGAGGTACTTGTTTCAGGTTGATGCCATAATCCTTGAGAGTTTGCTTCATCCATAGAAGCTGAGCACAACAGGATCCAGCAGCAATGTATTCAGATTCAGCAGTTGAGAGTGATACACAGTTCTGCTTCTTCGAAGACCAACAGACAAGTGATCGACCAAGAAAATGACATGTCCCTGATGTTAACTTGCGATCCACCTTGTCACCAGCATAATCAGCATCCGAGAATCCAACCAAATCGAATCTTGAGCCCTTGGGATACCATAGTCCGAGTGTTGGGGTGTAAGCCAAATATCGAAGAATTCGCTTCATAGCTAAGTGATGCGATTCCTTTGGTGCCGCTTGGAATCGAGCACACATGCAAACACTAAGCATAATATCTGGCCTAGATGCACATAAATAAAGCAAAGAACCAATCATGGAGCGGTATACCTTTTGATCGAACTCTTTACCATTGTCGTCGGGACCAAGATGGTGTTTGGCTGGCATTGGCGTCGTGTAGCCTTTGCAGTCTTCCATTCCAAACTTCTTCAGACAATCTTTGAGGTATTTCTCTTGAGATATAAAGATGTCATTTCTTTGCTGACGAATTTGAAGACCAAGGAAGAACTTCAGCTCACCCATCATGGACATTTGATATTGCTCTTGCATCATGTACCCAAACTCATCACTGTACTTCTGGTTGGTGCAGCCGAAGATTATGTCATCCACATATATTTGGCACACAAACAGTTCACCATCATATGTCTTCGTGAAGAGAGTGGGATCGAGGGATCCAGGTTTGAAGCCTTTGCTCTTCAGGAAGTCTTTGATTGTATCATACCAGGCACGAGGGGCTTGTTTGAGGCCATACAGTGCTTTGTTTAGCTTGTACACCATATCAGGATGTTTTGGATCTTCAAAACCAGGTGGTTGTGCGACATATACTTCTTCTTCAATCTTGCCATTGAGAAATGCACTCTTTACATCCATTTGATATAGCAAGATGTTGTGATGATTAGCGTAGGCTAGCAGTATTTGAATGGCTTCAAGCCTAGCAACAGGAGCAAATGTTTCATCGAAGTCAATTCCTTCAACTTGAGTGTATCCTTGAGCCACAAGACGTGCTTTGTTTCTGACGACTTGACCATGCTCATCTTGCTTGTTTCGATATATCCACTTTGTTCCAATAATGTTATGCTTGCGAGGATCAGGTCGCTTGACAAGTTCCCAGACATTATTCAGTTTGAACTGTTGAAGTTCTTCTTGCATGGCTTGAATGCATTCAGGTTCCATAAAAGCTTCGGCAACTTTCTTGGGTTCTGATATTGACACAAATGAAAAGTGCCCACAGAAGTTTGCTAGCTGTGTTGCTCTTGATTGAGTGAGCGAACCAGGTGCATTGATGCTGTAAATTATCTTCTCTATTTGAACTTCATTTGCAACACGAGGATGAACAGGACGAAGATTTTTCTCTGGCTGATCATTGTCATCATTGGGAGGATTGTCTTCGGTCTGAGCATTGTCTTCAGGTTGATTTGGTGCAGAGATGATAAGTTCCTCTTCAGGCTGTGCTTCAGAGGGCATGATTTCACCAGTTCCCATCGGCTTGATAGACTCATTTGAAGGAGCTTCATCTAGTGTACTTGGCAGAATCTCTCTCTGTGAACCATTGGTTTCATCAAATTTCACATCCACAGTTTCAACGATTTTGTAAAGATAAAGGTTGAAGACTCCGTAGGAGTGTGAATCTGAAAGTGCTAGTATCGACTAAAGGGGGGGTGAATAGGCGATTTTTATGAAAGTCTTCAAAACTTGGAAGTTTTGAAGACAAACACCAGAAACAACCTAATTGATATGCAGCGGAAGATAAACTACCCTAGACAAGCCATAGTCAAGTATGTAATGATGTGAAAGTACAGGACTAATAGCAGTAAGGTAGACAGGATCAAGATGGAAGATAGTATGAAGCCAATCAACAATAGTAGTCAAGCAATGAAGTCAAACAGATGAACAGATAGGCAATGACTTCATGAAGACAAACTTAAGTAAGGTTGGAAGGGATAGAACCAGTTGCTTGTTGAAGACACAAGATTTGTTGGACCAGTTCTAGTTACTGTGACAACTGTACGTCTGGTTAGGGAGGCTGAGATTTAACTCAGAAGACCATGTCTTCACCTTATTCCCCTTGAGCTAAGGACACCCAGTCCTCGCCCAATCACTCTGGTAAGTCTTCAAGGGAGACTTCCAAACCTTCACAGACTTCGTTCACCGACAATCCACAATGACTCTTGGATGCTCAGAATGCGACGCCTAACCGGCTGGAGGATTCATAGTCCTCAAGTGTAATAAGTCTTCAGGTCACACAGACAGAAAGACTTCAGTGATGCCTAACACTCTTTGGCTCTGGGTGTTTGGGCTTTGTCCTCACAAGGATTTCTCTCTCTCTCAAATGCTTCGAGGTGGGTTGCTCTCAAACGATAAAAGCCGTGCACAAACTCTAAGCAGCCACCAATTTATGGTGTAGGGGGTGGGCTATTTATAGCCACTAGGCAACCCGACCTGATTTGTCCAAAATGACCCTGGGTCACTAAGGAACTGACACGTGTTCCAACGGTCAGATTTCAAACACACACGACAACTTTACTTGGGCTACAAGCAAAGCTGACTCATCCAGCTCTGGATAAGATTTGCTCTCATTGTCTTCGCTCGAAGACATAGGATTTGGGTTGAGCATCACTTCAGTCACTCTGACTTAGTTCACTTGGACCCCACTTAACAGTATGGTGGTTCCTATGACTCAACAAAGAAGAAAAGGAAACAGCGAAAACACACAGTCTTCGCGCTCCAAAGTCTTCACTCAATGTCTTCTCATGTCATAGTCTTCAATATGAATATCTTCTCATACCACCATTGTCTTCAATGTCTTCATACATTTTTAGGGGTCATCTCCGGTAGGTAAACCGAATCAATGAGGGACACTACCTACGTTATCCTGCAATTCTCACAAACGCATTAGTCCCTCAACCAACTTTGTCGTCAATACTCCAAAACCAACTAGGGGTGGCACTAGATGCACTTACAATCTCCCCCTTTTTGGTGATTGATGAGAAACTGGTTGAAGTTTTCAATGGGGATAAAGTATGTGAAATTGTAAGGATAGGAATTTGTCTTCATAAGTTGCAAGGGCTCCCCCTGAAGATGTGCATATAAGTAATTTGGTTTTGGAATGCAAATGCACATGGCAGGTTGTACTTGTGGAGATCCACTTCAACTTATGAAGATAATTCATCATGCATGAAGTGATATAGCAATAAGAATGACATGCATAATGAAAAATGGACGTCTGCAGAATGATCTAAGTGCGGAAGTTATCATCGCACATGCGGAATTTATCATCGCAAAGCAAATAAGTAGCAGAAGTAGCAGACGACCATCAAGTTTAGGTGTTACAACTCAAAGAACCAAATGTTTCAAAGCGCAGGAGTTGTAAGCACGCAGCAAAATATAATGCAACCGCCCATATGAACCCGCTTGAAGACTATCAACTCATACGCTTCTCCCCCTTTTGTCAGTAATGACCAAAAAGGTTTGAAGACATAGATCATCTACTTGTCATCATGAGTAGGTGAAGCAGCAGGGTTGTCGTCGTTGGTTGGCGGTGCAGACGAGCTTGTTGCAGTGTCGATGCACGCAGTAGTAGTTGGAGGTGGTGAAGTAGCATCATCTTCATCATCGATCACCCTGGCATTAACTGTTGCCGCGGAAGAGGAATATTCAGAGTCTTCAAGAGATGGAGTTCGACGCAGGGTAGCAGTCCTTGGAGGAGTGGAGTCGAACTGGAATCTTTCATTGAAGCCATCATCTTGAAGATCAGCTTCAGCACTGAGCAGGGTCAAACTCTTCCATGATCTTCGGGAAGTTTCATGAGCAACAAAAGCATTCTTGGTGGCAAGGTTGCAAATGTGATTGACATCCACCAAGAGGCTTTGCATTTGGCGCTTGAGCCAGAAATGATGCTTATCCTGCTTCTGATGAAGAGCCACAAGAAGCTCTCGGTCATTAAGAACACGAGAACGCTTCCGAGGCCTTTGTGCAATGGTGCTTTCAGTGGCTTCAGTTGGCGCTCTGTGAGGCAGACGGGTGTTACCAGCAAGTGGATAGAATCTTGTTGCTGCATGAACACCTTCAATAGGCTGAGTGAAGCTTTGGTGTTCAATGTTCTGAAGACAAAGTGGCGTCTTGGCAGCGTCAGAGTATACAGCATCAACTGACATATCAACCTCGGGCAGGAATATTATGTGATTGCGAGCAGAGGGCTGATAATTGATAGATGAGTGTCGCTTGATGAGGCGCATGACCCAGGGAGCATAAAACTTCAGACCAAACAGATCAGAACCGGAAGCAGCAAGTTGTCTGGTGAAAAACTCCTGAGTGTTGAAGCTGATGCCATTAAGAATATAGAAGACCAATGTCTTCATGGCTCCTTCAAGCTTGGCCGATGATGAGCGTCCCTTGACTGGCCATAGAGTTCGCCTGATGATATGGTATATGGTGCGAGGCAGATACTCAAGGTCTTCAACAAAGAAATGTGTGGGATACTCAGCGTCAGATGGCAAAGGCTTCATCATGCTCAGCATCTGGCTCATGTTGGGTTCTGGCTTATGAAAGATGCTCTCCACAGCATTGCGGTGTAGCTGACAGTTAGGCTCATACAGTTCTCCAGGAGTGGCTAGCCCAGTAAGCTAGATGATGTCCATAGCTTTGGCTTCATGATGAACATTGCCAGTCATCCACTCGAGAACCCAAGTCTTGATGTCTCTGTTGTAGCCGCGAATGTGCAGAGTGGCATAGAATTGGAGCAATAGCTCTTCATTCCAGTGTTCCTTGTGTGTCACAAAGTGGAGCAGACCAGCATCGCGAAAGCAGTCAAGTGCTTCTTCCAAGCATGGCAATCCAGCAATAGCTTCAGTGTCAAGACGCTTATGGGGGAAAATGCACCCTTGATCATACAGCACGCATGAGTAATAGCTTCTCTGCTGATAGCTCCAGAACCGATCTGATGAAATCTTTGGCTTGGAGTAGGGGTTCTTGGCGCTGTCAAAGAAGGTATTGTGGCTCTTGAAGCCATTGGCATTGAAGGACCCGGGGGAGTTGGCAGTACCTGGAAACCTTGGCAACCTGGGCTTTGGCTTCTGGACCTGAGGTCTATGCTCAACATGATAGTCAAATTGGGGTCCTGAGGCAGCAGGCGGAGGCACCAGAACAGGCCATCGGACAGTGACAAGCTGACCGTGATCATATGCTTGCTCAATAGTGTGAGGCCTTGGTGGCGGAACTAGAGCAGGGGCAACATCAGAGGGTTCAGGCTGCACAACAGGTGCATCAGGAGCAGTTGTCAGATTGGCTTCAGGTGCAGCATCCTCATGGGCTTCAGGTGCGACATTTTCATGAGCTTCAGGTGCAGCGTTCACATTGACTTCAGGGTCAACATCCTCAGTGGCCACATTTGCCTCGGGCACAGTGGCCTCATTGGTTTCGGGCACGCTGGTTGGTGCAGGCTCCACATTGGCGTCAGCCATGACTACGTCACTAGCTTCATTGGCGTTGGTTGTGGCAGCCTCAACATGTTCAACCTCCTCTTGACGAACAGGAGGGTCGGGCACAGGTACGTTCAAATCATGAACTACCTCTTCTTCAATCGTTGGGGGTGTTGGTACACGAACTTCTTCTTCTTCAATAGCAGGGGGAGTTGGTACACGTACTTCTTCTTCTTTTTCTTCGGCTGATACAGCCGGAATGTCTTCAGCAGCATGGGCTTCAGACATGGAGATGTTCACTGTTGGAGCTAGTTCAGAGAAAACTTGCCGTGCAACAGGTGAACGTTGCACTTCTCCTTTAGGAATGCTCGACAGAGGGACTTCAGGCCTTTGTCCTCTTCGAAGCCTGCGAAGCGCTAGCTTCAAGTTAGGAGATGGACTTGGCGGGGCCTGAAAGTCTTCAGCCTCTTCTTGCACTAGGGGTGTAGCTCGATGTTGTTGTTGGGGAGTACTGGGGGAGTCTTGGTGTCGTTGTGGGTGATCAGCCCACGAAGCATCCTGAGCAATTGGCGTCAACGGACGACCAATGCTGATGATTTCGCTGTTCGTATGAACAGGCGATGATACCACTTGATGTTCGATCTGAGGAAGAACTTCATCATCATTTACATTGTCATCTTGACCAATGTCTTCAGCAGCGTTGGGTTCAGCTGCTGGAATATCTTCAGTCTCATGTGCCTCTGTGGTAGCAGGCTCATGGACAACCATCCTTCTTTCTTGATGAACAGACACAGGGCGGACCACGGAAATGGGTTCAACGACTAAGGGCTCTGTGGAAGCAGCCCTAGTCTTCTTGGTCTTGCGCTTCTTCTTTGAGGGAGCGGCATCAGAAGCTTCAGTATTCTTTCTCTTTCTCGCATTAGCCTCAGCAGCCTTTGTCTTCTTCTGTTCTGAAGCGGTTGTGGTGACCTTTGGCTTCGAGCCAGTCATGCTGCTCGGGAAGATAATGCGAGGGGCTTCTTGGCTTGAAGGCTCAGGCTGTTCAGCAGGGTGCTTCTTCTTCCTCTTTGCAACCATCCTGGGGTCAATGCCTGGACGGCCAAGGGACTTGCGCTTTTCAGCCTCATTGTAGGCAAGCACACACTTATCAGCCAAAAGCTTCATGCGTTCTCGAGAGCCCTGAGCTTCTTGGCGTTTCTGCAGAAAAGCTTCTTTGAGCTCATGGAGCATGACCTTGAAGTTGCGGACGTCTTGAACACTCAGATTGGCCACATGCTTCTTGAATTGAGCCTTCTCAAAATCAATCTTGTTTTTGAGCTCAACGATGCGCTGAGCGAGAGCTAGCTCAGAAGCAATGGCGCCATTGAAGGCGACGCTGAGGCCAATTGGGAGCTGTAAATCTTCAAAGCTGACGTTGGGGGTGTCGAACCACTCATCAATGAAATTGTGAATGATGGCCACATCAAACAGAGGCAAGTTGCTGAAGATTTCTACTTCTTCTTTGCTCTTGATCAGCTGCTCAAGGGCATATCACCAAGATCTTCATCACGTGATAGATCAATGGGTTCTTCACGCATGATTGCGGCAGGAGTCAAGGCTCGTTGATCAGTTGTTCTAACAAGCTGCTTTTTCTTGTCCGTTCTCTTGGAGACACGGGACAGATCTTCAGATTGCACACTGGCTTCAGGAGGTGCAGTGGCCAGTGGCTTTGCACGCAAAGTCTTCGGAGGTGGCTTTGCAGCTGAGGTTGAAGCCTTAGACTTCTTTTGCTTCTGCGGCTTTGGAGGAGGAGGAGCAGGGGCTTCATCAGAGTCAGCACCATCGTCAGAATGATCTACTCTGGCGCCTTGGACCATGATATAGGTGATGAGGCCGTCAAGGTTGGCATAGGGGCCAATGACATTGGGATTGGCTTCACGAGAGCTGTCAGCACGGGGAGCAGAGGGACCTGGGTTGAAGTCCAAACCCAAGGACTTCTTGTTCTCCTTGGCCGAAGCCACAACAAACTGATAGTTGCGCTTGAATAGCGAATCTTCACGACACCATAGTAGTGAAGTGGGATCTGCGTTTGTTGGCTGTGGCCCACGGACCATGCATGGATAGAAGCCTAGTTCAATGGCTTCAGCTTGGTTCTTGGGCTGAAGCCCTCGATAGAGGATATCGCCCCATGGGCTCTTCATGGCATTCTTCTCTGCATATTCCTTTGTGACAAACTTGTACTTGAACCACTCCTCAGCCCAATAGCGTCGAATCCATTGGATTCGCGTCTTTCTCTGATGATAGTTCTCCTCCAGATCTGTCTTGTACAGTTCTGCTAACTCATCAGGCAGATCCTTTGATGTACCTCCTCTGCGCTGTCTGCCACCCTTCCTTGCTGATTTCTCTGTTGCCATGAACTTCAAGCTGAAAGGCTTCAGTACGTTCAAAGGCTTCAAAGACTTGCGCTTGCTGGTCAAGCAGGAACTGGCTTCAGGAGAATTTATATGATGTTGTAAGTATTCCGCAAAGGAATGCAGACTATGAGAACCAAGGGATTCTCCCACGGACATGTACCTGTGACAGCATTAGAGATGCGAGGGAAGGGGAAGAGGTCATATGCATTCTCAGAAGATTTTTAAGATAAATCAGTTTGAAGACATTGACCTCATGTTGCGAAGACATTCACTTACATAGATGAGTTGGTTCCAGATTTGTACCAATCCGTGAATAAGTACAAGTGAGGAATCAAACTAGTAGAAATCTAAGCGAATCGACTAAGCAGTATGAGATGCAGACGGAATAGATCTAGCTTTGAATAGACAGAAACAACTTTCGGTAAACAGGATGAATCTTGAAGATCAAAAAGGTGGTAAAAATAGAGTTATAATTACCGCACGAAGAACTGCTGGATGGAGAAGAATAGGAGACCAAGCAGTTCAGCCCACCGTGCCCTAACTTGGCGACGGTGGACACCTACGGCGACCGCAGAGAGGACGATGTCCACGGCCGGCGTGAGGACGGCGTCGGAGAAGTCGCAGCAGCTAAGCGCTTCGTCGCCGGCGTCGTCGCGAGCTAGCGGTGGCGCTAGGGTTTTGACGGAGGTGGAGAGGTGGAAGAAGTATTTCTTTACCGCACGGGGACAGGTATTTATAAGTAGGTGAGAGACACAATGCAATTACGCTGGTGCCCCTGGCGGTTCACATCTGAGGGGCACGTGGCAAGCATGCAACACACTCAGGGTTGTCCCACGTTCCCACGCCCGCCAGGCATGTCGGAGAGTTGTTTCGGCTTCTCCGAATTTCAACAGTAAAGATAAGCCATTAAGAACAGATTTAATGTTTGTCTCTTTGCCTTCTGCTGACTAGGACGCAGAGAAGACATTCGATAGTTTCAACAGAATGCATATGATTTGGACAGATAGATTTTGAGATAGTAAGCATAGAGAGGTTAGGGTCCGATCACATTCACTTAGTTCAAAAGATTCAATCTTGAAGACACAGCTATAAGTGAATGCTGTAGAGGACAGAACACTAGTATATATATATATATATATATATATATATATATATATATATATATATATATATATATATATATATATATATATATATATCAGAAAGCAATCAAATTATCATAGTGCAGAAAGTCATGAAGACAAATTGAAACTGAAGACAAACCAAATGCGAAGTCATTGCAATATGACACCTTGAATGAAACACTTCAAACAAGAAAAGTTGGTGGTGGCGTTACCCACCGTATAAGTATTAGACCCAGACACGGCGCACAATTATCGTGGCGCTCCGAAGTCAAATTCCATGTTAATGTGTTCACACTCAGAGCGTAAGTCTTCATTGACTGAAGATATACCTTACTTTGTGTGTTGCACATCTAAGTCATCAACATGCATAAGCGTTAGGATGTGTGCCTGATCACAGGACATTGGAGGATTCTAAGATATTTAGCTCACACCGTAACTTGCAAAACCTTTTCTCATCCAAGGGCTTTGTGAAGATATCTGCCAGTTGCTCTTCAGTGTTGACGTGAATGATATCGATATCTTTCTTCATTACATGATCTCTGAGAAAGTGATGACGAATTTCAATGTGCTCTGTCTTCGAGTGTTGGACTGGATTGTTGGCAATCTTGATGGCACTCTCGTTGTCGCAGAAGAGAGGTACTTGTTTCAGGTTGATGCCATAGTCCTTGAGAGTTTGCTTCATCCATAGAAGCTGAGCACAACAGGATCCAGCAGCAATGTATTCAGATTCAGCAGTTGAGAGTGATACACAGTTCTGCTTCTTCGAAGACCAACAGACAAGTGATCGACCAAGAAAATGGCATGTGCCAGATGTAGACTTGCGATCCACCTTGTCACCAGCATAATCAGCATCTGAGAATCCAACCAAATCGAATCTTGAGCCCTTGGGATACCATAATCCGAGTGTTGGGGTGCAGCCAAATATCGAAGAATTCGCTTCACAGCTAAGTGATGCGATTCCTTTGGTGCCGCTTGGTATCGAGCACACATGCAAACACTAAGCATAATATCTGGCCTAGGTGCACATAAATAAAGCAAAGAACCAATCATGGAGCGGTATACCTTTTGATCGAACTCTTTACCATTGTCGTCGGGACCAAGATGGCGCTTGGCTGGCATTGGCGTCGTGTAGCCTTTGCAGTCTTCGATTCCAAACTTCTTCAGGCAATCTTTGAGGTATTTCTCTTGAGATATGAAGATGCCATTCCTCTGCTGACGAATTTGAAGACCAAGGAAGAACTTCAGCTCACCCATCATGGACATTTGATATTGCTCTTGCATCATGTACCCAAACTCATCACTGTACTTCTGGTTGGTGCATCCGAAGATTATGTCATCCACATATATTTGGCACACAAACAGTTCACCGTCATATGTCTTCGTGAAGAGAGTGGGATCGAGGGATCCAGGTTTGAAGCCTTTGCTCTTCAGGAAGTCTTTGATTGTATCATACCTGGCACGAGGAGCTTGTTTGAGGCCATACCGTGCCTTGTTTAGCTTATACACCATATCAGGATGTTTTGGATCTTCGAAGCCAGGTGGTTGTGCGACATATACTTCTTCTTCAATCTTGCCGTTGAGAAATGCACTATTCACATCCATTTGATATAGCAAGATATTGTGATGATTTGCGTAGGCTAGCAGTATGCGAATAGCTTCAAGCCTAGCAACAGGAGAAAATGTTTCATCGAAGTCAATTCCTTCAACTTGAGTGTATCCTTGAGCCACAAGACGTGCTTTGTTTCTGACGACTTGACCATGCTCATCTTGCTTGTTGCGATATATCCATTTTGTTCCAATAATGTTATGCTTGCGAGGATCCGGTCGCTTGACAAGTTCCCAGACATTATTGAGCTTGAATTGTTGAAGTTCTTCTTGCATGGCTTAAATCCATTCAGGTTCCATAAAAGCTTCAGCAACTTTCTTGGGTTCTGATATTGACACAAATGAAAAGTGCCCACAGAAGTTTGCTAGCTGTGTTGCTATTGATCGAGTGAGCGGACCAGGTGCATTGATGCTGTCAATTATCTTCTCTATTTGAATTTCATTTGCAACACGAGGATGAACAGGACGAAGATTTTGCTGTGGCTGGTCATTGTCATCATTGGGAGGATTGTCTTCGGACTGAGCATTGTCTTCAGGTTGATTTGGTGCAGAGGGTGATAAGTTCCTCTTCAGGCTGTGCTTCAGAGGGCATGATTTCACCAGTTCCCATCAGCTTGATTGCCTCATTTGAAGGAGCTTCATCAAGTGTGCTCGGCAGCATCTCTCTTTGTGAACCATTGGTTTCATCAAATTTCACATCCACTGTTTCAACGATCTTATAGAGATAAAGGTTGAAGACTCTGTAGGAGTGTGAATCCTTTCCATAGCCAAGCATGAAGCCTTCGTGAGCCTTAGGTGCAAATTTTGACTTGTGATGGGGATCCTTGATCCAGCATCTTGCTCCAAATACTCTGAAGTAACTGACATTTGGCTTCTTGCCAGTAAGTAGCTCATATGATGTTTTGTTCAGAATCTTATGAACGTACACACGGTTGATGATGTGACATGTTGTATCAATAGCTTCAGGCCAGAACTTTCTTGGTGTCTTGTACTCATCTAGCATTGTTCGAGCCATCTCAATGAGGGTTCTGTTTTTGCGTTCAACAATGCCATTCTGCTGAGGTGTGTATGGAGCAGAGAACTCATGAGTGATTCCCATTGTATCTAGATACAGATCAAGTCCAGTGTTCTTGAATTCAGTGCCATTGTCACTTCTGATGTGCTTGATCTGCACTACATAATTGTTCATTGCTCGATTTGCAAATGGTCTAAAGACATCTTGCACTTCAGTCTTGTACAGAATTATATGAACCCATGTGTATCTTGAGTAGTCATCAACGATGACGAAGCCATAGAGACAGGCAGTTGTTGTGAGGGTGGAGTAGTGAGTATGTCCAAACAAGTCCATGTGTAACAGCTCGAAGGGTTGAGATGTTGTCATGATTGTCTTTGATGGGTGCTTTGCCCTTGTCATCTTTCCAGCTTCACATGCACCACACAGATGATCCTTCTTGAACTTGACATCTTCGATACCAATGACATGCTTCTTCTTGACGAGTGAGTGTAAGTTTCTCATGCCAGCATGTCCCAGCCTTCGATGCCAGAGCCAGCATTCTGAAGCTTTTGTGAGAAGACAAACGGCAAGATGTGGTCCTGCTGAGAAATCTACCATGTACAGATCATCTTTTCGATACCCTTCAAAGACTAGAGATTTGTCAGATTCCATTAGTACAAGGCAACGATATTTGCCAAATATCACAATCATGTTTAAGTCACAAAGCATTGAGACAGACATTAAGTTGAAACCAAGGGATTCAACAAGCATCACTTTATCCATGTGTTGATCCTTTGAGATTGCAACTCTACCTAGACCCAATACTTTGCTTTTACCAGTTTCAGCAAATGTGATGTGACTTTTGTTGGATGGATGTAAGGTTGAGTCCATGAGAAGACTTCGATCACCAGTCATATGATTTGTGCATCCACTGTCCATAATCAATTCTGAAGCTTTTGGTGATGTGCCCTACAGTGCAGTTAGGAGGACAGGCTTCACACAAGTGTTGTGAAGCATATGCATTTGATACATATAGGGACAGTCACAGCTTATATCAAAGTTAGGACATCGACTAATGAGAAATTCAGATGTGAAGCATATAGAATGATATTTTAACGTGCGTCCTCAGTGAGTTTTAGGTCCCCAGCAATAGTATCGGACGCCATTGATTGCTGGCTGGAGACCATTTTCTGCAAAAGAGAGTTAGTTCTTCTTTGCCACCCACATTTTCAGTGGGGGCTTAGAAGCGATGAGTCTAAGTGCAGCATCTAAGAATTTTGGCTTTGAAGCCCTAGAAAATAGCCTTGCAGGAGATGAATGATACTCAAATGAATAAGCAGAAAAGTTCTTAGTCCTATGAACATAGCGGTTTGAAGATACACGCTCATATTCATAAGTATGAGCATGATTTCCCTGCAAAACATTGGCGTTAGGGTGACTCATGTGAGTCCTGTATCTGTATGAAACCTTTGGGCCATATGAAGCTATAGGTCTGGGGTTTGTCTTCTTCCTAGGTGGTGTCATGATGACATTCACAGGAAGATTCTCAATGTACCGCTTAGGTACCCAGATCTTCTTCATAGGTGGTCCGTTCCTGCAGTTAGTGCCAATGTACCTGGCAAACACTTCACCATTCTGATTTTTGAACAGCTTATAGTTTGCATCAAAGGATTCATCAATGATAACAGGATTAGCACAGGTAAAGCCAGATAAGGTAGATGGATCTACTGAAGGCCCTTTGCAGCAACCCATGTGGTTTTGGGGTACTTCTCAGGCTTCCAGTACGAGCCATCAACATTCATTTTCCTTTCGAACCCAACACCCTCTTTCCTAGGGTTTCGGTTCAGAATCTGCTTTTTGAGCACATCACAGAGAGTCTGATGTCCCTTCAAACTTTTGTACATCCCTGTTTCAAGCAATGTCTTCAACATAGCATTTTCATCAGCAACAGCAGTGGTATCCTCTGCAGAGGGGTTAGTGACCACATCAGTAGGTGAAGACAATGAAACAATAGCAGCAGTGGAACATTCAGCAACAGATGTAGCATTATCACGCTCAATGCATTTTAGACATGGTGGCTCAAATCCTTCATGAGCGGAACTGATCTGTTGAGCGCAAAGTGACTCATTCACCTTTTGAAGATCTTCATGAGCCGCTCTCAATTTCTCAAGCTCTTGTTTCCTTTGAATATAATCATAGGAGAGCCTTTCATAAGTTGTTGAGAGCGATTCATGACGACCTTCAAGTTCTTGGTACTTAGCATGAAGATTTTTTATGTCATCAACTAAGGACTGTGAACG
The DNA here is from genome assembly GCF_002162155.2 of Triticum dicoccoides. Classification (NCBI taxonomy): domain Eukaryota; kingdom Viridiplantae; phylum Streptophyta; class Magnoliopsida; order Poales; family Poaceae; genus Triticum; species Triticum dicoccoides. The sequence goes on from NC_041389.1 coordinate 141,326,338, forward strand.
TGTCATTTCAGCGTCCAACAGGTCATCGCTTTTGTCTAACAGTTTTTGAATATGTTCCATAGCCTTTTGTTGTTCAGTTGCAATTTTATCAAGTGTTTTGTAGCTGGGTTTGGATTCACAATCAGAGTCATCTTCACTTGAAGTTTCAAAGTAAGCATCGCGTGATTTTACCTTGGCACCGCGTGCCATGAAGCAGTAGGTGGGAGTAGGATCGTCTTCGTCATTAGCTTCAGCGTTGGTGTGGAAGTCATTGTCTTCAGTGTTGAAGATGGACTTGGCAACATAGGCAGTGGCTAGAGCCAGACTTGCAACGCCAGGGTCAGACTCCTCTCCAGACTCCACCTCCGCCTCCTCGGAAGCGGACTCCTCCTCTGAATCCATTTCCTTGCTGACAAAAGCACGAGCCTTGCCAGATGAGCTCTTCTTGTATGATGAAGACTTGGAAGAAGACTTTGAAGACTTTGAGGATTTCTTCTTCTTCTTGTCATCAGAATCATATTCCTTGCTTTTCTTCTTCTTCTTCTCATTGTCCCACTATGGACACTCAGATATGTAGTGACCAGGTTTCTTGCACTTGTGGCAGGTTCTCTTCTTGTGATCATGTGTGGAAGCTTCATCATTCCTAGAGCTAGATCGTGAAGACTTTCTGAAGCCTTTCTTCTTTGTGAATTTCTGGAACTTCTTCACAAGCATAGCAAGTTCCCTTCCAATGTCTTCAGGATCTTCGGAACTGCAGTCAGATTCTTCTTCAGATGAGGAAACAACTTTTGCCTTCAAAGCACGAGTTCGGCCATAGCTTGGACCATAGATATCTCTTTTCTCAGATAGCTGGAACTCATGTGTGTTGAGCCTCTCGAGTATATCAGACGGATCGAGTGTCTTGAAGTCAGGACGTTCTTGTATCATGAGGGCAAGGGTGTCAAATAAGCTATCAAGTGATCTCAGCAGTGTCTTGATGATTTCATGCTTGGTAATCTCAGTTGCGCCAAGAGCTTTAAGTTCATTTGTGATATCAGTGAGGCAATCAAACGTGAGCTGGACATTCTCATTGTCGTTTCTCTTGAAGCGGTTGAAGAGGTTGCGGAGAACGCTGATTCTTTGATCTCTCTGGGTTGAAACGCCTTCGTTGACCTTGGATAGCTAGTCCCAGACTAGCTTCGACGTTTCCAGAGCACTCACACGACCATAATGTCCTTTGGTCAGATGACCACGGATGATGTTCTTCGCAGTAGAGTCCAGTTGAATGAACTTCTTGACATCAGTGGGGGTGACACCTTCACCAGTTTTGGGAACGCCATTCTTGACGACATACCAGAGGTTGACATCAATGGCGTCAAGATGCATGCGCATCTTATTCTTCCAGTAGGGATATTCAGTTCCATCAAACACGGGGCAAGCAGCGGAGACCTTGATTATCCCTGCAGTCGACATAGCTGAAACTCCAGGTGGTTAAACCGAATCACACAAAACAAGGGAGTACCTCGCTCTGATACCAATTGAAAGTGCTAGTATCGACTAAAGGGGGGGTGAATAGGCGATTTTTATGAAAGTCTTCAAAACTTGGAAGTTTCGAAGACAAACACCAGAAACAACCTAATTGATATGCAGTGGAAGATAAACTACCCTAGACAAGCCATAGTCAAGTATGTAATGATGTGAAAGTACAGGACTAATAGCAGTAAGGTAGACAGGATCAAGATGGAAGATAGTATGAAGCCAATCAACAATAGTAGTCAAGCAATGAAGTCAAATAGATCAACAGATAGGCAATGACTTCATGAAGACAAACTTAAGTAAGGTTGGAAGGGATAGAACCAGTTGCTTGTTGAAGACACAGGATTTGTTGGACCAGTTCCAGTTGCTATGACAACTGTACGTCTGATTAGGGAGGCTGAGATTTAACTCAGTAGACCGTGTCTTCACCTTATTCCCCTTGAGCTAAGGACACCCAGTCCTCGCCCAATCACTCTGGTAAGTCTTCAAGGGAGACTTCCAAACCTTCACAGACTTCGTTCACCGGCAATCCACAATGACTCTTGGATGCTTAGAACGTGACGCCTAACCGGCTGGAGGATTCACAGTCCTCAAGTGTAATAAGTCTTCAGGTCACACAGACAGAAAGACTTCAGTGATGCCTAACACTCTTTGGCTCTGGGTGTTTGGGCTTTGTCCTCGCAAGGATTTCTCTCTCTCTCAAATGCTTCGAGGTGGGTTGCTCTCAAACGACAAAAGCCGTGCACAAACTCTGAGCAGCCACCAACTTATGGTGTAGGGGGTGGGCTATTTATAGCCACTAGGCAACCCGACCTGATTTGTCCAAAATGACCCTGGGTCACTAAGGAACTGACACGTGTTCCAACGGTCAGATTTCAAACACACACGGCAACTTTACTTGGGCTACAAGCAAAGCTGACTCATCCAGCTCTGGATAAGATTTGCTCTCATTGTCTTGGCTCGAAGACATAGGATTTGGGTTCAGCATCACTTCAGTCACTCTGACTTAGTTCACTTGGACCCCACTTAACAGTACGGTGGTTCCTATGACTCAACAAAGAAGAAAAGGAAACAGCGAAAACACACAGTCTTCGCGCTCCAAAGTCTTCACTCAATGTCTTCTCATGTCATAGTCTTCAATATGAATATCTTCTCATACCACCATTTTCTTCAATGTCTTCATACATTTTTAGGGGTCATCTCCGGTAGGTAAACCGAATCAATGAGGGACACTACCTGCGTTATCCTGCAATTCTCACAAACGCATTAGTCCGTCAACCAACTTTGTCGTCAATACTCCAAAACCAACTAGGGGTGGCACTAGATGCACTTACAGAATCCTTTCCATAGCCAAGCATGAAGCCTTTGTGAGCCTTAGGTGCAAATTTTGACTTTTGATGGGGATCCTTGATCCAGCATCTAGCTCCAAATACTCTGAAGTAACTGACGTTTGGCTTCTTGTCAGTGAGCAGCTCACATGATGTTTTGTTCAGAAGCTTATGGATGTACACACGGTTGATGATGTGACATGCTGTATCAATAGCTTCAGGCCAGAACTTTCTTGGTGTCTTGTACTCATCTAGCATTGTTCGAGCCATCTCAATGAGGGTTCTGTTTTTGCGCTCGACGATGCCATTTGGCTGAGGTGTGTATGGAGCAGAGAACTCATGAGTGATTCCCATTGTATCCAGATACAGATCAAGTCTAGTGTTCTTGAATTCAGTGCCATTGTCACTTCTGATGTGCTTGATCTTCACACCATAGTTGTTCATTGGTCGATTTGCGAAGCACCTGAAGACATCTTGCACTTCAGTCTTGTAAAGAATTATATGAACCCATGTGTATCTTGAGTAGTCATCGATAATGACGAAGCCATAGAGACAGGCAGTTGTTGTGAGGGTGGAGTAGTGAGTAGGTCCAAATAAGTCCATGTGTAACAGCTCGAAGGGTTGAGATGTTGTCATGATTGTCTTCGAGGGGTGCTTTGGCCTTGTCATCTTTCCAGCTTCACAGGCACCACACAGATGATCCTTCTTGAACTTGACATCTTCGATGCCTATGACATGCTTCTTCTTGACGAGTGAGTGTAAGTTCCTCATGCCAGCATGTCCTAGCCTTCGATGCCAGAGCCAGCATTCTGAAGCTTTTGTGAGAAGACATACGGCAAGCTGTGGAACTGCTGTGAAATCTACCATGTATAGATCATCTTTTCGATACCCTTCAAAGACTAGAGATTTGTCAGATTCCGTTAGTACAAGGAAACGATATTTGCCAAATATCACAATCATGTTCAAGTCACAAAGCATTGAGACATACATTAAGTTGAAACCAAGGGATTCAACAAGCATCACTTTATCCATGTGTTGATCCTTTGAGATTGCAACTCTACCTAGACCCAATACTTTGCTTTTACCAGTGTCAGCAAATGTGATGTGACTCTTGTCGGATGGACGTAAGGTTGAGTCCATGAGAAGACTTCGATCACCAGTCATATGATTTGTGCATCCACTGTCCATAATCCACTCTGAAGCTTTTGGTGATGTACCCTACAGTGCAGTTAGGAGGATATGCTTCACAAGAGTGTTGTGAAGCATAAGCATTTGACACATATAGGGATAGTCACATCTTATATCAAGGTTAGGACATAGTATGACTGATAAGAAATTTAGATGAAGTATATAGAATGACATTTTATCGTGCGTCCTAAATCAGTTTTAGGTCCCCAACAATAGTATCGGACGCCATTGATTGCTGGCTGGAGACCATTTTCTGCAAAAGAGAGTTAGTTCTTCTTTGCCACCCACATCTTCAGTGGGGGATTAGAAGCAATGAGTCTAAGTGCAGCATCTAAGAATTTTGGCTTTGGAGCCCTAGCAAATAGCCTTGCAGGAGATGAATGATACTCATATGAATAAGTAGAAAAGTTCTTAGTCCTATGAACATAGCAGTTCGAAGATACACGCTCATATTCATAAGTCTGAGCATGATTTCCCTGCAAAACATTGGCGTTAGGGTGACTCATGTGAGTCCTGTATCTGTATGAAGCCTTTGGGCCACATGAAGCTATAGGTCTGGGGTTTGTCTTCTTCCTTGGTGGTGTCATGACGACATTCACAGGAAGATTCTCAATGTACCGCTTAGGTACCCAGATATTCTTCATAGGTGGTCCATTCCTGCAGTTAGTACCAATGTACCTGGCAAACACTTCACCATTCTGATTTTTGAACAGCTTATAGTTTGCATCAAAGGTTCCATCAATGATAATAGGATTAGCACAGGTAAAGCCAGATAACGTGGATGGATCTACTGAAGGTTCCTTTGCAGCAACCCATGTGGTTTTGGGGTACTGCTCAGGCTTCCAGTACGAGCCATCAACATTCATTTTCCTTTTGAACCCAACACCCTCTTTCCTAGGGTTTCGGTTCAGAATCTGCTTTTTGAGGACATCGCAGAGAGTCTGATGTCCCTTCAAAATTTTGTACATCCCTGTTTCAAGCAATGTCTTCAACATAGCATTTTCATCAGCAACAGCAGTGGTATCCTCCGCAGAGGGGTTAGTAACCACATTAGTAGGTGAAGACAATGAAACAGTAGCAGTAGTGGAACATTCAGCAACAGATGTAGCGTTATCACGCTCAATGCATTTTAGACATGGTGGTTCAAATCCATCCTGAGTGGAACTGATCTGTTGGGCGCGAAGTGACTCATTCACTTTTTGAATATCTTCATGAGCCGCTCTCAATTTCTCAAGCTCTTGTTTCCTTTGAAGATAATCATAGGAGAGCCTTTCATAAGTAGTTGAGAGTGATTCATGGCGACCTTAAAGTTCTTGGTACTTAGCATGAAGATTTTTTATGTCATCAACTAAGGACTGTGAACGTGTCATTTCAGCGTCCAACAGGTCATCGCTTTTGTCTAACAGTTTTTGAGTATGTTCCATAGCCTTTTGTTGTTCAGTTGCAATTTTAGCAAGCTTTTTGTAGCTAGGTTTGGATTCACAATCAGAGTCATCTTCACTTGAAGTTTGAAAGTAAGCATCGCGTGATTTTACCTTGGCACAACGTGCCATGAAGCAGTAGGTGGGAGTAGGATCGTCTTTGTCATTAGCGTCAGCGTTGGTGTGGAAGTCATTGTCTTCAGTGTTGAAGATGGACTTGGCAACATAGGCTGTGGCTAGAGCCAGACTTGCAACGCCAGGGTCAGACTCCTCTCCAGACTCCACCTCCGCCTCCTCCGAAGCAGACTCCTCCTCTGAATCCATTTCCTTGCCAACAAAAGCACGAGCCTTGCCAGATTAGCTCTTCTTGTATGATGAAGACTTGGAAGAAGACTTTGAAGACTTTGAGGATTTCTTCTTCTTGTTGTCATCGGAATCATATTCCTTGCTTTTCTTCTTCTTCTTCTCATTGTCCCATTGTGGACACTCAGATATGTAGTGACCAGGTTTCTTGCACTTGTGGCAGGTTCTCTTCTTGTGATCATGTGTGGAAGCTTCATCATTCCTTGAGCTAGATCGTGAAGACTTTCTGAAGCCTTTCTTCTTTGTGAATTTCTGGAACTTCTTCACAAGCATAGCAAGTTCCCTTCCAATGTCTTCAGGATCTTCAGAACTGCAGTCAGATTCTTCTTCAGATGAGGAAACAACTTTTGCCTTCAAAGCACGAGTTCGACCATAGCTTGGGCCATAGATATCTCTTTTCTCAGATAGCTGGAACTCATGTGTGTTGAGCCTCTCAAGTATATCAGACGGATCGAGTGTCTTGAAGTCAGGACGTTCTTGTATCATGAGGGCAAGGGTGTCAAAGGAGCTATCAAGTGATCTCAGCAGTGTCTTGACGATTTCATGCTTGGTAATCTCGGTTGCGCCAAGAGCTTGAAGTTCATTTGTGATATCAGTGAGGCCATCAAATGTGAGCTGGACATTTTCGTTGTCGTTTCTCTTGAAGCGGTTGAAGAGGTTGCGAAGAACACTGATTCTTTGATCTCTCTGGGTTGAAACGCCTTCGTTGACCTTGGATAGCCAGTCCCAGACTAGCTTCGACGTTTCCAGAGCACTCACACGGCCATACTGCCCTTTGGTCAGATGACCACAGATGATGTTCTTTGCAGTAGAGTCCAGTTGAATGAACTTCTTGACATCAGTGGGGGTGACACCTTCACCAGTTTTGGGAACGCCATTCTTGACGACATACCAGAGGTCGACATCAATGGCTTCAAGATGCATGCGCATCTTATTCTTCCAGTAGGGATATTCAGTTCCATCGAACACGGGGCAAGCAGCGGACACCTTGATTATCCCTGCAGTCGACATAGCTGAAACTCCAGGTGGTTAAACCGAATCACACAGAACAAGGGAGTACCTTGTTCTGATACCAATTGAAAGTGCTAGTATCGACTAGAGGGGGTGAATAGGCGATTTTTATGAAAGTCTTCAAAACTTGGAAGTTTCGAAGACAAACAATAGAAATAACCTAATTGATATGCAGCGGAAGATAAACTACACAAAACAAACCATAGTCAATTATGTAATGATGTGAAAGTACAGGACTAATAGCAGTTAGGTAGTAAGGATCAAGATGGAAGATAGTGTGAAGCCAATCAACAATAGTAGTCAAGCAATGAAGTCAAACAGATATACAGATAAGCAATGACTTCACGAAGACAAACTTAAGTAAGGTTGGAAGGGATAGAACCAGTTGCTTGTTGAAGACACAGGATTTGTTGGACTAGTTCCAGTTGCTGTGACAACTGTACGTATGGTTAGGGAGGCTGAGATTTAACTCAGAAGACCGTGTCTTCACCTTGTTCCCCTTGAGCTAAGGACACCCAGTCCTCGCCCAATCACTCTGGTAAGTCTTCAAGGGAGACTTCCAAACCTTCACAGACTTCGTTCACCGGCAATCCACAATGACTCTTGGATGCTCAGAACGCGACGCCTAACCGGCTGGAGGATTCACAGTCCTCAAGTGTAATAAGTCTTCAGGTCACACAAACAGAAAGACTTCAGTGATGCCTAACACTCTTCGTCTCTGGGTGTTTGGGCTTTGTCCTCGCAAGGATTTCTCTCTCTCAAATGCTTCGAGGTGGGTTGCTCTCAAACGACAAAAGCCGTGCACAAACTCTGAGCAGCCACCAATTTATGGTGTAGGGGGTGGGCTATTTATAGCCACTAGGCAACCCGACTTGATTTGTCCAAAATGACCCTAGGTCACTAAGGAACTGACACGTGTTCCAACGGTCAGATTTCAAACACACGCGGCAACTTTACTTGGGCTACAAGCAAAGCTGACTCATCCAGCTCTGGATAAGATTTGCTCTCATTGTCTTCGCTCGAAGACATAGGATTTGGGTTGAGCATCACTTCAGTCACTCTGACTTAGTTCACTTGGACCCCACTTAACAGTACGGTGGTTCCTATGACTCAACAAAGAAGAAAATGAAACAACGAAACCACACAGTCTTCGCGCTCCATAGTCTTCACGCAATGTCTTCTCATATCATAGTCTTCAATATGAATATCTTCTCATACCACCATTGTCTTCAATGTCTTCATACATTTTTAGGGGTCATCTCCGGTAGGTAAACTGAATCAATGAGGGACACTACCTGCGTTATCCTGCAATTCTCACAAACGCATTAGTCCCTCAACCAACTTTGTCGTCAATACTCCAAAACCAACTAGGGGTGGCACTAGATGCACTTACACATCTTGATCCTTACTACCTAGCTGCTACTAGTCATGTACTTTTACATCGTTACATACTTGACTATGGCTTGCTCAGAGTAGTTTATCTTCCGCTGCATTACAGTTAGGTCATTTCTGCTGTTTGTCTTCGAAACTTCCAAGTTTTGAGGACTTTCATAAAAATCGCCTATTCACCCCCCCCCTCTAGTCGATAGTAGCACTTTCAATTGGTATCAGAGCCTTGTACTCCCTTGTTCTGTGTGATTCGGTTTAACCACCTGGAGTTTCAACTATGTCGACTACAGGGATAATCAAAGTCTCCGCTGCTTGTCCCGTGTTCGATGGAACTGAATATCCCTACTGGAAGAATAAGATGCGCATGCATCTTGAAGCCATTGATGTCGACCTCTGGTATGTCGTCAAGAATGGTGTTCCCAAAACTGGTGAAGGTGTCACCCCCACTGATGTCAAGAAGTTCATTCAACTGGACTCTACTGCAAAGAATATCATCTGTGGTCATCTGACCAAAGGACAGTATGGCTGTGTGAGTGCTCCGGAAACGTCGAAGCTAGTTTGGGACTGGCTATCCAAGGTCAACGAAGGCGTCTCAACCCAGAGAGATCAAAGAATCAGTGTTCTTCGCAACCTCTTCAACCGCTTCAAGAGAAACGACAATGAAAATGTCCAGCTCACGTTTGATCGCCTCACTGATATCACAAATGAACTTCAAGCTCTTGGTGCAACTGAGATTACCAAGCATGAAACCATCAAAACACTGCTGAGATCACTTGACAGCTCTTTTGACACCCTTGCCTTCATGATACAAGAACGTCCTGACTTCAAGACACTCGATCCGTTTGATATACTTGAGAGGCTCAACACACATGAGTTCCAGCTATCTGAGAAAAGAGATATATATGGCCCAAACTATGGCCGAACTCGTGCTTTGAAGGCAAAAGTTGCTTCCTCATCTGAAGAAGAATCTGACTGCAGTTCTGAAGATCCTGAAGACAGTGGATGGGAACTTGCTATGCTTGTGAAGAAGTTCCAGAAATTCACAAAGAAGAAAGGCTTCAGAAAGTCTTCACGATCTAGCTCAAGGAATGATGAAGCTTCCACACATGATCATAAGAAGAGAACCTGCCACAAGTGCAAGAAACCTGGTCACTACATATCTGAGTGTCCACACTGGGACAATGAGGAGAAGAAGGAGAAAAGCAAGGAATATGATTCCGATGGCAAGAAGAAGAAGAAATCCTCAAAGTCTTCTAAGTCTTCTTCCAAGTCTTCATCATACAAGAAGAGCTCATCTGGCAAGGCTCGTGCTTTTGTTGGCAAGGAAATGGATTCAGAGGAGGAGTCTGCCTCGGAGGAGGCGGAGGTGGAGTCTGGAGAAGAGTCTGATCCTGGCGTTGCAAGTTTGGCTCTAGCCACAGCATATGTTGCCAAGTCCATCTTCAACACTGAAGACAATGACTTCCACACCAACGCTGAAGCTAATGACGAAGACGATCCTACTCCCACCTACTGCTTCATGGCACGTGGTGCCAAGGTAAAATCACGCGATGCTTACTTTCAAACTTCAAGTGAAGATGACTCTGATTGTGAATCCAAACCCAGCTACAAAACACTTGCTAAAATTGCAACTGAACAACAAAAGGCTATGGAACATACTCAAAAACTGTTAGATAAAAGCGATGACCTGTTGGACGCTGAAATGACACGTTCACAGTCCTTAGTTGAAGACATAAAAAATCTTCATGCTAAGTACCAAGAACTTGAAGGTCGTCATGAATCGCTCTCAACTACTTATGAAAGGCTCTCCTATGATTATCTTCAAAGGAAACAAGAGCTTGAGAAATTGAGAGCGGCTCATGAAGATCTTCAAAAGGTGAATGAGTCACTTTGCGCTCAACAGATCAGCTCCGCTCAGGATGGATTCGAACCACCATGTCTAAAATGCATTGAGCGTGATAACGCTACATCTGTTGCTGAATGTTCCACTGCTGCTATTGTTTCATTATCTTCAACTACTGATGTGGTTACTAACCCCTCTGCGGAGGATACCACTGCTGTTGCTAATGAAAATGCTATGTTGAAGACATTGCTTGAAACAGGGATGTACAAAAGTCTGAAGGGACATCAGACTCTCTGCGATGTCCTCAAAAAGCAGATTCTGAACCGAAACCCTAGGAAAGAGGGTGTTGGGTACGAAAGGAAAATGAATGTTGATGGCTCGTACTAGAAGCCTGAGCAGTATCCCAAAACCACATGGGTTGCTGCAAATGAACCTTCAGTAGATCCATCCACCTTATCTGGCTTTACCTGTGCTAATCCTATTATCATTGATGAATCCTTTGATGCAAACTATAAGTTGTTCAAAAATCAGAATGGTGAAGTGTTTGCCAGGTACATTGGTACTAACTGCAGGAATGGACCACCTATGAAGAAGATTTGGGTACCTAAGCGGTACATTGAGAATCTTCCTGTGAATGTCGTCATGACACCAACAAGGAAGAAGACAAACCCCAGACCTATAGCTTCATGTGGCCCAAAGGCTTCATACAGATACAAGACTCACATGAGTCACCCTAATGCCACTGCTTTGCAGGGAAATCATGCTCGGACTTATGAATACGAGCGCGTATCTTCGAACCTCTATGTTCATAGGACTAAGAACTTTTCTGCTTATTCATATGAGTATCATTCATCTCCTGCAAGGCTATTTGCTAGGGCTTCAAAGCCAAAATTCGCAGATGCTGCACTTAGACTCATTGCTTCTAAGCCCCCACTGAAAATGTGGGTGGCAAAGAAGAACTAACTCTCTTCTGTAGAAAACGGTCTCCAGCCAGCAATCAATGGCGTCCGATACTATTGCTGGGGACCTAAAATTCACTAAGGACGCACGATAAAATGTCATTCTATATACTTCATCTGAATCTCTTATCAGTCATACTATGTCCTAACCTTGATATAAGCTGTGACTATCCCTATATGTGTCAAATGCTTATGCTTCACAACACTCTTGTGAAGCCTATCCTCCTAACTTCACTGTAGGGTACATCACCAAAAGCTTCAAAATGGATTATGGACAGTGGATGCACAAATCATATGACTGGTGATCGAAGTCTTCTCATGGACTCAACCTTACGTCCAACCGACAAGAGTCACATTACATTTGCTGACACTGGTAAAAGCAAGGTATTGAGTCTAGGTAGAGTTGCAATCTCAAATGATCAACACATGGATAAAGTGATGCTTGTTGAATCCCTTGGTTTCAACTTAATGTCTGTCTCAATGCTTTGTGACTTGAACATGATTGTGATATTTGGCAAATATCGTTGCCTTGTGCTAATGGAATGTAACAAATCTCTAGTATTTGAAGGGTATCGAAAAGATGATCTATACATGGTAGATTTCTCAGCAGGTCCACAGCTTGCCGTATGTCTTCTCACAAAAGCTTCAGAATGCTGGCTCTGGCATCGAAGGCTGGGACATGCTGGCATGAGGAATTTGCACTCACTCGTCAAGAAAAAGCATGTCATAGGCATCAAAGATGTCAAGTTCAAGAAGGATCATCTGTGTGGTGCCTGTGAAGCAGGAAAGATGACAAGGGCAAAGCACCCCTCGAAGACAATCATGACAACATCTCAACCCTTCGAGCTGTTACACATGGACTTGTTTGGACCTACTCACTACTCCACCCTCACAACAACTGCCTGTCTCTATGGCTTCGTCATTGTTGATGACTACTCAAGATACACATGGGTTCATATAATTCTTTACAAGACTGAAGTGCAAGATGTCTTCAGGCGCTTCACAAATCGAGCAATGAAGAACTATGGTGTGAAGATCAAGCACATCAGAAGTGACAATGGCACTGAATTCAAGAACATTGGACTTGATCTGTATCTGGATACAATGGGAATCACTCATGAGTTCTCTACTCCATACACACCTCAGCAAAATGGCATCGTTGAGTGCAAAAACAGAACCCTCATTGAGATGGCTCGAACAATGCTAGATGAGTACAAGACACCAAGAAAGTTCTGGCCTGAAGCTATTGATACAGCATGTCACATCATCAATCGTGTGTACATCCATAAGCTTCTGAACAAAACATCATATGAGCTGCTTACTGGCAAGAAGCCAAACGTCAGTTACTTCAGAGTATTTGGAGCTAGATGCTGGATCAAGGATCCCCATCACAAGTCAAAAGTTGCACCTAAGGCTCACGAAGGCTTCATGCTTGGCTATGGAAAGGATTCACGCTCCTACAGAGTCTTCAACCTTTATCTCTACAAAATCGTTAAAACTGTGGATGTGAAATTTGATGAAACCAATGGTTCACAGAGAGAGATTCTGCCAAGTACACTAGATGAAGCTCCTTCAAACGAGTCTATCAAGCTGATGGGAACTGGTGAAATCATGCCCTCTGAAGCACAGCCTGAAGAGGAACTTATCATCTCTGCACCAAATCAACCTGAAGACAATGCTCAGACCGAAGACAATCCTCCCAATGATACAATGATCAGCCAGAGCAAAATCTTCGTCCTGTTCATCCTCGTGTTGCAAATGAAGTTCAAATAGAGAAGAAAATTGACAGCATCAATGCACCTGGTCCGCTCACTCGATCAAGAGCAACACAGCTAGCAAACTTCTGTGGGCACTTTTCATTTGTGTCAATATCAGAACCCAAGAAAGTTGCTGAAGCTTTTGTGGAACCTGAATGGATTCAAGCCATACAAGAAGAAATTCAACAGTTCAAACTGAATAATGTATGGGAACTTGTCAAGCGACCTGATCCTCGTAAGCATAACATTATTGGAACAAAATGGATATATCAAAACAAGCAAGATGAGCATGGTCAAGTCGTCAGAAACAAAGCATGTCTTGTGGCTCAAGGATACACTCAAGTTGAAGGAATTGACTTCGATGAAACATTTGCTCCTGTTGCTAGGCTTGAAGCTATTCGCATACTGCTAACCTACGATAATCATCACAACATCTTGCTATATCAAATGGATGTAAAGAGTGCATTTCTCAATGGCAAGATTGAAGAAGAAGTATATGTCGCACAACCACCTGGCTTTGAAGATCCAAAACATCTTGATATGGTGTACAAGCTAAACAAAGCACTGTATGGCCTCAAACAAGCTCCTCGTGCCTGGTATGATACAATCAAAGACTTCCTGAAGAGCAAAGGCTTCAAACCTGGATCCCTCGATCCCACACTCTTCACGAAGACATATGATGGTGAACTGTTTGTGTGCCAAATATATGTGGATGACATAATCTTCGGCTGCACCAACCAGAAGTACAGTGATGAGTTTGGGTACATGATGCAAGAGCAATATCAAATGTCCATGATGGGTGAGCTGAAGTTCTTCCTTGGTCTTCAAATTCGTCAGCAAAGAAATGGCATCTTCATATCTCAAGAGAAATACCTCAAAGATTGTCTGAAGAAGTTTGGAATGGAAGACTGCAAAGGCTACACGACGCCAATGCCAGCAAAACACCATCTTGGTCCCGACGACAATGGTAAAGAGTTCGATCAAAAGGTATACCGCTCCATGATTGGTTCTTTGCTTTATTTATGTGCATCTAGGCCAGATATTATGCTTAGTGTTTGCATGTGTGCTCGATTCCAAGCGGCACCAAAGGAATCGCATCACTTAGCTGTGAAGCGAATTCTTCGATATTTGGCTTACACCCCAACACTCGGATTATGGTATCCCAAGGGCTCAAAATTCGATTTGGTTGGATTCTCGGATACTGATTATGCTGGTGACAAGGTGGATCGCAAGTCTACATCAGGCACATGTCATTTTCTTGGTTGATCACTTGTCTGTTGGTCTTCGAAGAAGCAGAGCTGTGTATCACTCTCAACTGCTGAATCTGAATACATTGCTGCTGGATCCTATTGCGCTCAGCTTCTATGGATGAAGCAAACTCTCAAGGATTATGGCATCAACCTGAAACAAGTACCTCTCTTCTACGACAACGAGAGTGCCATCAAAATAGCCAACAATCCAGTCCAACACTCGAAGACAAAGCACATTGAAATTCGTCATCACTTTCTCAGAGATCATGTTATGAAGAAAGATATTGATATCATTCACGTCAACACTGAAGAGCAACCGGCAGATATCTTCACAAAGCCCTTGGATGAGAAAAGGTTTTGCAAGTTACGGTGTGAGCTAAATATCTTGGAATCCTCTAATGTCCTGTGATCAGGCACACATCCTAACACTTATGCATGTTGATGACTTAGATGTGCAACACACAAAGTAATGTATATCTTCAATCAATGAAGATTTACACTCTGAGTGTGAATACATTAACATGGAATTTGACTTCGGAGCGCCACGATAATTGTGCGCCATGTCTGGATCTAATACTTCCTATACGGTGGGTAACGCCACCACCAACTTTCCCTGTTTGAAGTGTTTCACTCGAGGCGTTATATTGCAATGACTTCACATTTGGTTTGTCTTCAGTTTCAATTTGTCTTCGTGACTTTCTGCACTATGATGATTTGATTACTTTCTGATATATATATACATACTAGTGTTCTTTCCTCTACAACATTCACTTATAGCTATGTCTTCAAGATTGGATCTTTTGAACTAAGTGAATGTGATCGGACCCTAACCTCTCTATGCTTCCTATCTCAAACTCTATCTGTCCAAATCATATGCATTCTATTAAAACTGTCAAATGTCTTCTCTGCGTCCTAGTCAGCAGAAGGCAAAGAGACAAACATTAAATCTGTTTTAAATGACTTATCTTTATTGTTGAAATCCGGAGAAGCCGGAACAACTCTCCGACATGCCTGGCGAGCGTGGGAACGTGGGACAACTCTGAGTATGTTGCATGCTTGCCACGTGCCCCTCAGATGTGAACCGCCAGGGGCACCAGCGTAATTGCGTTGTGTCTCTCACCTACTTATAAATACTTGTCCCCTGCGGTAAAGAAATCGTTCTTCCACCTCTCCACCTCCGTCAAAACCCTAGCGCCACCGCTAGCTCGCGACGACGCCGGCGACGAAGCGCTTAGCTACCGCGACTTATCCGACGCCGTCCTCACGCCGGCCGCGGACATCGTCCTCTCCGCCGTCACCGTAGGTGTCCTCCGTCGCCAAGTTAGGGCACGGTGGGCTGAACTGCTCGGTCTCCTATTCTTCCATCTAGCAGTTCTTCATGCGGTAATTATAACTCTATTTTTACCACCTTTTTGATCTTCAAGATTCATCCTGTTTACCAAAAGTAGTTTCTGCCTATTCAATGTTAGATCTATTCTGTCTGCATCTCATTCTGCCTAGTCGATTCACTTGGATTTCCACTAGTTTGATTCCTCACTTGTACTTATTCACGGATTGGTACAAATCTGGAACCAACTCACCTATATAAGTGAATGTCTTCGCATCATGAGGTCAATGTCTTCAAACTGATTTATCTTCAAAATCTTCTGAGAATGCATATGACCTCTTCCCCTTCCCTCACATCTCTAATGCTGTCACAGGTACATGTCCGTGGGAGAATCCCTTGGTTCTCATAGTCTGCATTCGTTTGCAGAATACTTGCAGCATCATATCAATTCTCCTGAAGCCAGTTCCTACTTGACCAGCAAGCATAAATCTCTGAAGCCTTTGAACGTCTTGAAGCCATTCAGCTTGAAGTTCATGGCTGCAAAAAAATCAGCAAGGAAGGGTGGCAGACAGCGCAGAGAAGGAACATCCAAAGATCTGCCTGATGACTTAGCAGAACTATACATGACAAATCCTGAAGAGAATTATCATCAGAGAAAGACGCGAATCCAATGGATTCGACGCTATTGGGCTGAGGAATGGTTCAAGTACAAGTTTGTGACGAAGGAATATGCAGAGAAGAATGCCATCAAGAGACCTTGGGGTGATATCCTCTATCGAGGCCTTCAACCCAAGAGCCAAGCTGAAGCAATTGATCAAGGCTTCTATCCTTGCATGGTCCATGGTCCACAGCCTGAGAACGCAGATCCCACTTCACTACTCTGGTGTCGTGACAATTCTCTCTTCAAGCGCAACTACCAGTTTGCTGTGGCTTCGGCCAAGAAGAACAAGAAGTCCTTGGGTTTAGACTTCAACCCAGGTCCCTCTGCTCCCCGTGCTGACGGCTCCCATGATGCTAATCCCAATGTCATCGGCCCCTTCTCCAACCTTGACGGCCTCATCACCTACATCATGGTCCAAGGTGCCAGAGTAGATCATTCTGACAATGATGCTGACTCTGATGAAGCCCCTGCTCCTCCTCCAAAGCCGCAGAAGCAAAAGAAGTCAAAGGCTTCAACATCGGCTGCACCTCCGAAGACTTCTCGTGTGAAGCCACTGGCCACTGCACCTCCTGAAGCCAGTGTGCAGTCTGAAGATCAATTCCGTGTCTCCAAGAGAACGGAGAAGAAGAAGCAACTTGTCAGACCATCTGATCAAAGAGCCTTGACTCCTGCCGCAATTCTGTGTGAAGAACCCATTGATCTATCAAGTGATGAAGATCTTGCTGATGATGCTCTTGAGCAGCTGATAAAAAGCAAGGAAGAAGCAGAAATCTTCAGCAACTTGCCTCTCCTTGATGTGGCCATCATCCACAATTTCATTGATGAGTGGTTTGACACCCCCAACATTAGCTTTGAAGATTTACAGCTTCCCATCGGCCTCAGTGTCTCCTTCAATGGAGCTATTGCTTCTGAGCTAGCTCTCGCTCAGCGCATCGTTGAGCTCAAGAACAAGATTGACTATGAGAAGGCTCAATTCAAGAAGCATGTGGCCAAGCTAAGTGTTCAAGACGTCAGAAACTTCAAGGTCATGCTGCATGAGCTTAAAGAAGCTTTTCTCAAGAAACGCCAAGAAGCTCAGGGCTCTCGAGAGCGCATGAAGATTTTGGCTGATAAGTGTGTGCTTGCCTACAATGAGGCTGAGAAGCGCAAGTCACTTGGCCGTCCTGGCATTGACCCCAGGATGGCTGCAAAGAAGAAGAAGAAGCACCCTGAACAGCCTGAACCTTCAAGCCAAGAAGCCCCTCGCATTATCTTCCCAAGCAGCATCACTGGCTCGAAGCCAAAGGTCACCACAACCGCTTCAGAACAGAAGAAGACGAGGGCTGCCGAGGCTGAAGCCGGAAAGAGAAAGAACACTGAAGCCTCTGATGCCGCTCCCTCCAAGAAGAAGCGCAAGACCAAGAAGACTAGGGCTGCTTCCACAGAGCCCTTAGTCGTTGAACCCATTTCTATTGTTCACCCTGTGTCAGTACATCAAGAACGAAGGACGGTAGTCCATGAGCCTGCTTCCACAGAGGCTCATGAAGCTGAAGATATTCTAGCAGCTGAACCCACCGCTGCTGAAGACATTGGTCATGATGACAATGTAGCTGATGATGATGTCTTCCTCAGATCGAACATGACATGGTATCATCGCCTGTTCATACGAACAGCGAACTCATCAGCATTGGTCGTCCTCTGATGCCAATTGCTCAGGATGCATCATGGGCTGATCACCCACAACAACAAGACTCCCCCAGTACTCCCCAACAACAACAACAACAACAACAACAACAACAACAACAACAACAAGCTACACCCCCCGTGCAAGAAGAGGATGAAGACTATGAGGCCCAGCCAACTCCATCTCCTAAGGAGAAGCCAGCACTTCGCAGGATTCACAAAGGACAAAGGCCTCAAGTCCCTCTGTCGAGCGTTCCAGAAGGAGAAGTGCAACGATCACCTGTTGCACATCAAGTATTTTCTGAACATGCTCCAACTGTGAACGTCTCTAAGTCTGAAGCACATGCTGCTGAAGACATTCCGGCTGCATCAGCCGAAGAAAATCAAGAAGAAGTACGTGTACCAACTCCCCCAGAAATTGAAGAAGAAGATGTTCCTGATGTAAACGTGCCTGTGCCCGACCCTCCCGTTCGACAAGAGGAGGTTGACAATGTTGAGGCTGCCACCGCCAACGCTAATGAAGCCAATGACGTAGTCATGGCTGACGCTAATGTGGAGCCTGCACCAACTAGTGTGCCTGAAGCAAATATGGCCACTGAACCTGAAACCACTGAAGCTGCTGCACCTGAAGCCAATGAGGATGCTGCACCTGAAGCTAATACGACAACTGCTCCCGAAGCACCTGTTGTGCAGCCTGATGCCTCAGCTGTTACCCCTGCTCCTGTTCCGCCACCAAGGCCTCACACAATTGAGCAAGCATACAGTCATGGTCAGCTTACCACTGTCCGATGGCCCATTCTGGTGCCTCCACCTACTGCCTCAGGACCTCAATTTGACTATCATGTTGAGCATAGGCCTCAAGTTCAGAAGCCAAAGCCAAGGTTGCCAAGGTTTCCAGGTACTGCCAACTCACCCGGGTCCTTCAATGCAAATGGCTTCAAAAGCCACAATACCTTCTTTGACATCGCCAAGAACCCCTACTCCAAGCCAAGGATATCATCGGATCGGTTCTGGAGCTATCAGCAGAGAAGCTATTACTCATGCGTACTATATGATCAAGGGCGCATTTTACCTCATATGCGCCTTGACACTAAAGCCATTGCTGGACTGTCGTGCTTAGAAGAAGCACTTGATTGCTTTCGTGATGCTGGTCTGCTCCACTTTGTGACAGACAAAAAACATTGGAATGAAGAGCTATTGCTTCAATTCTATGCCACTCTGAACATTCGCGGCTACTACAGAGACATCAAGACATGGGTTCTCGAGTGGATGACTGGAAATGTTCATCATGAAGCCAAAGCTATGGATATCATCGAGCTTACAGGGCTAGCCACTCCTGGAGAACTATATGAGCCTAACTGTCAGCTACACCGCAATGCCGTGGAGAGCATCTTCCACAAGCCAGAACCCAATATGAGCCAGATGTTGAGCATGATGAAGCCATTGCCATCTGACGCTGAATATCCAACAGCTTTCTTTGTTGAAGACCTTGAGTATCTGCCTCGCACCATATATCATATCATCAGGCGAACTCTGTGGCCTGTCAAAGGACATTCATCAGCGGCCAAGCTTGAAGGAGCTATGAATACTTTGGTCTTCTATATTCTCAATGGCATCAGCTTCAACACTCAAGAATTCTTCATCAGGCAACTTGCTGCTTCCGGCTCTGACCTATTTGGTCTGAAATTTTATGCTCCATGGGTCATGCGCCTCATCAAGCGACACTCATCTATCAATTATCAGCCCTCTGCTCGCAATCATATAATCTTTCTGCCAGAGGTTGATATGTCAGTTGATGCTGTATACTCTGACCCTGCCAAGACGCCTCTTTGTCTTCAGAATGCCGAGCACTAAAGCTTCACTCAGCCTATTGAAGGTGTTCAAGCAGCGACACGAATCTATCCACTGGCTAGAAACACTCATCTGCCTCATCGAGCACCCACTGAAGCCACTGAAAGCACCATTGCACAAAGGCCTCGGAAGAGTTCTCGCGTTCTCAATGACCGAGAACTTCTTGTGGCCCTTCATCAGAAACAGGATAAGCATCATTTCTGGCTCAAGAGACAGATGCAAAGCCTCTTGGTGGATCTCAATCGCATTCACAACCTAGCCACCAAGAATGCCTTTGTTGCTCATGAAACTTGCCGGCGATCATGGAAGAGTTTGACCCTGCTGAGTGCTGAAGCTGATCTTCAAGACGATGGCTTCAATGAAAGATTCCAGTTTAACTCCACTCCTCCACGGACTGCTGTCTTACGTCGCACTCCATCTCTTGAAGACTCTGAATATTCTTCCTCCGCGGCAAAGGTAAATGCCAGAGTGATCGATGATGAAGATGATGCTACTTCACCACCTCCTACTACTACGCGCATCGACACTGCACCAAGTTCATCTGCACCGCCAACCAACGACGACAACCCTGCTGCTTCACCTACTCATGATGACGAGTAGATGCTCTATGTCTTCAAACCTTTTTGGTCCTTACTGACAAAAGGGGGAGAAGTGTATGAGTTGATAGTCTTCAAGCGGGTTCATATGGGCGGTTGCATTATATTTTGCTTCGTGCTTACAACTCTTGCTTTTGAAACATTTGGTTCTCTGAGTTGTAACACCTAAACTTGATGGTCGTCTGCTACTTATTTGCTTTACTGTGATGCGATGATAAATTCCGCATGTGCGATGATAACTTCCGCACTTAGATCATTCTGCAGACGTCCATTTTTCATTATGCATGTCATTCTACTTGCTATATCATTTCATGCATGATGAATTATCTTCATAAGTTGAAGTGGATCTCCACAAGTACAACCTGCCATGTGCATTTGCATTCCAAAAGCAAATTACTTATATGCACATCTTCAGGGGGAGCCCTTGCAACTTATGAAGACAATTCCCTATCCTTACAATTTCACATATTTATCCCCGTTGAAAACTTCAACCAGTTTGTCATCAATCACCAAAAAGGGGGAGATTGTAAGTGCATCTAGTGCCACCCCTAGTTGGTTTTGGAGTATTGATGACAAAGTTGGTTGAGGGACTAATGCGTTTGTGAGAATTGCAGGATAACGCAGGTAGTGTCCCTCATTGATTCGGTTTACCTACCGGAGATGACCCCTAAAAATGTATGAAGACATTGAAGACAATGGTGGTATGAGAAGATATTCATATTGAAGACTATGACATGAGAAGACATTACGTGAAGACTATGGAGCACGAAGACTGTGTGGTTTCGCTGTGTCCTTTTCTTCTTTGTTGAGTCATAGGAACCACTGTACTGTTAAGTGGGGTCCAAGTGAACTAAGTCAGAGTGACTGAAGTGATGCTCAACCCAAATCCTATGTCTTCGAGCGAAGACAATGAGAGCAAATCTTATCCAGAGCTGGATGAGTCAGCTTTGCTTGTAGCCCAAGTAAATTTGCCGCGTGTGTCTGAAATCTGACCGTTGGAACACGTGTCAGTTCCTTAGTGACCCAGGGTCATTTTGGACAAATCAGGTCGGGTTGCCTAGTGGCTATAAATAGCCCACCCCCTACACCATAAATTGGTGGCTGCTTAGAGTTTGTGCACGGCTTTTGTCGTTTGAGAGCAACCCACCTCGAAGCATTTGAGAGAGAGAAATCCTTGCGAGGACAAAGCCCAAACACCCAGAGCCAAAGAGTGTTAGGCATCACTGAAGTCTTTCTGTCTGTGTGACCTGAAGACTTATTACACTTGAGGACTGTGAATCCTCCAGCCGGTTAGGCATCGCGTTCTTAGCATCCAAGAGTCATTGTGGATTGCCGGTGAACGAAGTCTGTGAAGGTTTGGAAGTCTCCCTTGAAGACTTACCAGAGTGATTGGGCAAGGACTGGGTGTCCTTAGCTCAAGGGGAATAAGGTGAAGACACGGTCTTCTGAGTTAAATCTCAGCCTCCCTAACCAGACGTACAGTTGTCACAGCAACTGGAACTGGTCCAACAAATCCTGTGTCTTCAACAAGCAAATGGTTATATCCCTTCCCAACTTTACTTTAGTTTGTCTTCGTGAAGTCATTGCCTTTTGTTTATCTGTTTGACTTCATTGCTTGACTACTACTGTTGATTGGCTTCATACTATCTTCCATCTTGATCCTTACTACCTAGCTGCTACTAGTCCTGTACCTTCACATCGTTACATACTTGACTATGGCTTGCTCAGAGTAGTTTATCTTCCGCTGCATTACAGTTAGGTCATTTCTGCTGTTTGTCTTCGAAACTTCCAAGTTTTGATGACTTTCATAAAAATCGCCTATTCACCCCCCCCCCCCTCTAGTCGATAGTAGCACTTTCACTTAGTTCACTTGGACCCCACTTAACAGTACGGTGGTTCCTATGACTCAACAAAGAAGAACAGGAAACAATGAAATCACACAGTCTTTGCACTCCATAGTCTTCACTCAATGTCTTCTCATGTCATAGTCTTGAATATGAATATCTTCACATACCACCGTTGTCTTCAATGTCTTCATACATTTTTAGGGGTCTTCTCCGGTAGGTAAACCGAATCAATGAGGGACACTTCCTGTGTTATCCTGCAATTCTCACAAATGCATTAGTCCCTCAACCAACTTTGTCGTCAATACTCCAAAACCAACTAGGGGTGGCACTAGATGCACTTACAATCTCCCCCTTTTTGGTGATTGATGACAAACTGGTTGAAGTTTTCAACGGGGATAAAGTATGTGAAATTGTAAAGGATAGGGTATTGTCTTCATAAGTAGCAAGGGCTCCCCCTGAAAATGTGCATATAAGTAATTTGCGTTGGGAATGCAAATGCACATGGCAGGTTGTACTTGTGGAGATCCACTTCAACTTATGAAGATAATTCATCATGCATGAAATGATATAGCAAGTAGAATGACATGCATAATGAAAAATGGACGTCTGCAGAATGATCTAAGTGCGGAAGTTATCATCGCACATGCGGAATTTATCATCGCATCACAGTAAAGCAAATAAGTAGCAGACGACCATCAAGTTTAAGTGTTACAACTCAAAGAACCAAATGTTTCAAAAGCGATAGTTGTAACACGAGGCAAAATATAAAGAAACTGCCCATATGAACCCGCTTGAAGACTATCAAACTCATATGCTTCTCCCCCTTTTGTCAGTAAGGACCGAAAAGGTTTGAAGACATAGAGCGTCTACTCGTCCTCATGAGTAGGTGAAGCAGCAGGGTTGTCGTTGTTGTTTGGGGGTGCAGACGTACTTGGTGCAGTGTTGATGCGTGCAGAAGTAGGGGGCGGTGAAGTAGCATCATCTTCATCATCGATCACTCTGGCATTCACAGTTGCCGCGGAGGAAGAATAGTTAGAGTCTTCAAGGGATGGAGTTCGACGTAGGACAGCAGTCCGTGGAGGAGTGGAGTCAAACTTGAATCTTTCAGTGAAGCCATCGTCTTGAAGATCTGCTTCAGCACTGAGCAGCGTCAAACTCTTCCATGATTGCCGACATGTCTCATGAGCATTAAATGCATTCTTGGTGGCAAGATTTCGAATGCGATTGACGTCCACCAAGAGGCTTTGCATCTGTCTCTTGAGCCAATAGTGATGCTTATCTTGTTTCTGATGAAGGGCCACAAGAAGTTCTATGTCATTGAGAACGCGAGAGCGCTTCTGAGGCCTTTGGGCAATGGTGCTTTCAGTAGCTTCAGTTTGCACACGATGAGGCAGACGAGTGTTCCCAGCCATTGGATAGATACGTGTTACTGCTTGGACGCCTTCAATGGGTTGAGTGAAGCTTTGGTGCTCGACATTTTGAAGACAAAGAGGCTTCTTGGCAGGCTCAGAGTATATGGATTCAACTGACATATCAACCTCTGGTAGAAAAATCAGATGATTGCGAGCAGAGGGCTGATAGTTGACAGAGGAGTGTCGCTTGATGAGGCGCATGACCCATGGAGCATAGAATTTCAGGCCAAAAAGGTCAGATCCAGAAGCAGCAAGTTGTCGAATGAAGAATTCCTGGGAATTGAAGTTGATGCCATTGAGGATGTAAAAGACCAATGTCTTCATTGCTCCTTCAAGTTTGGCCGCTGATGAATGTCCTTTGATAGGCCATAGAGTTCGCCTGATGATGTGATATATGGTACGAGGCAGATACTCAAGGTCATCAACAAAGAACTCAGTTGGGTATTCAGCATCAGATGGCAAAGGCTTCATCATGCTCAACATCTGGCTCATGTTGGGTTCAGGCTTATGGAAGATGCTCTCCAGTGCATTGCGGTGTAGTTGACAATCAGGTTCATATAGCTCTCCAGGAGTGGGTAGGCCTGTAAGCTCAATGATATCCAGAGCTTTGGCTTCATGAAGAACATTTCCGGTCATCCACTCGAGAACCCATGTCTTGATATCCCTATTGTAGCCGCGAATGTGGAGGGTGGCATAGAATTGAAGCAAAAGCTCTTCATTCCAATGCTCTTTGTCTGTCACAAAGCTGAGCAGACTTGCATCACGAAAGCAGTCAAGAGCTTCTTCTAGACATGGCAGTCCAGCAATGGCTTCAGTGTGGAGGCGCATATGAGGGAAAATGTGCCCTTGATCATATAGTATGCAGGAGTAAAAGCTTCTCTGCTGATAGCTCCAGAACCGATCAGATGATATTCTTGGCTTTGTGTAGGGGTTCTTTGCGCTCTCAAAGAAGGTGTTGTGGCTTTTGAAGCCATTTGCATTGAAGGACCGTGTAGAGTTTGCAGTACCTAGGAACCTTGGTAGTCTTGGCTTTGGCTTCTGGACCGGAGGCCTATGCTCAACATGATAATCAAACTGAGGACCAGAGGCAGTAGGCGGAGGAACCAGAATAGGCCATCGGACAGTGGTTAGCTGACCATGATTGTATGCTTGCTCAATTGTATAGGGCCTTGGTGGCGGAATAGGAGCAGTGGCAACAGCTGAGGCTTCAGGCTGCACAATAGGTGCTTCGGGAGCAGTTGCCTCATTGTCTTCTGGCACACTGGTTGGTGCAAGCTCCACATTAGCTTCAGCCATGACTACGTCATTGGCTTTATTTGCATTGGTGGTGGTAGCTTCAACATTTTTAACCTCCACTTGATGAGCAGAAGGGTCGGGCACTGGCACGTTCACATCAGGAACAACTTCTTCAGTATTGGGGGGAGTAGGAACACGTACGTCTTCTTGTCTTTCATCAGCTGATGCAGCCGGATTGTCTTCAGCAGCTTGGGCTTCAGACTCGGAGACGTTCACAGTTGGAGTGGCCTCAGGAAACACTTGACGTGCAACAGGTTGGTGATGCACTTCTCCTTCTGGAACGCTCGAAAGAGGGACTTGAGGCTTTTGTCCTTTGCGAAGCCTGCGGAATGCTGGCAATGCCTTTGGAGATGGAGTTGGTCGGGCCTCAAAGTCTTCTTCTTCTTCTTGCACAGGTGGTGTGACTTGTTGTTGTTGTTGGGGAGTACTTGGGGAGTCTTGTTGCTGTGGGTGATCAGCACATGATGCATCCTGAGCAATTGGCGTCAGAGGACGACCAATGCTGATGAGTTCGCTGTTCGTAAGAACGGGCGATGATACCAGGTTGTGTTCGGTCTGAGGAAGAACTTCATCATCGTCAACATTGTCATCGTGACCAATGTCTTCAGCAGCGATGGGTTCGGCTGCTGGAATGTCTTCAGCTTCATGAGCCTCTGTGGAAGCAGGCTCATGAACTATCATCCGTCGTTCTTGATGTTCAGACGCAGGACGAACTATTGAGATGGGTTCAACAACTAAGGGCTCTGTGGGAGCAGCCCGATTCTTCTTGGTTTTGCGCTTCTTCTTGGAGGGAGCAGCATCAGAGGCTTCAGTATTCTTTCTTTTTCTGGCTTCAGCCTCGGCAGCCCACGTCTTCTTCTGTTCTGAAGCGGTTGTCATGACCTTTGGCTTCGAGCCAGTCATGCTGCTAGGAAAGATAATGCAAGGTGCTTCCTGCCCTGAAGGTGCACATTGAGCAGTTGATTGCTTCTTCTTCTTGGCAGCCATTCTGGGGTCAATTCTAGGATGGCCAAGAGACTTGCACTTCTCAGCCTCATTATAGGCCAACACACACTTGTCAGCCAAACTCTTCATACGCTCACGAGAGCCTTGAGCTTCTTCACGCTTCTTGAGAAAGGCTTCTTTAAGCTCGTGCAGCATGACCTTGAAGTTTCTGACATCTTGCACGCTGAGCTTTGCCACATGCTTCTTGAACTGAGCTTTCTCGTAATCGATCTTGTTCTTTAGCTCAACGATGCGCTGAGCGAGAGCTAGCTCAAAAGCAATGGCGCCATTGAAGGAGACGCTGAGGCCAATGGGAAGCTGCAGATCTTCAAAGCTGAGATTTGGGGTGTCAAACCACTCATCAATGAAGTTATGGATGATTGCCACATCAAAGAGAGGCAGGTTGTTGAAGATCTCCGCTTCTTCCTTGATCTTGATCAGTTGCTCAAGGGCATCATCTGCAAGATCTTCATCGCTGGACAGATCGATGGGTTCTTCAGGCAGAATGGCAGCAGGTGTCAATGTCTGATTAGTATGCTTGACGATTTGCTTTTTCTTCTCCGTCCTCTTGGAGATACGTGATTGATCTTCAGACTACACATTGTCTTCGGGAGGTGCAGTGGCCAGTGGCTTCGCACGCGAAGCTTTTGGAGGTGCAACTGATCTTGAAGCCTTAGGCTTCTTTAGCTTCTGCGGCTTCGGAGGAGGAGCTGGGGATTCATCAGTGTCAGCATCATTGTCAGAATGATCTACTCTGGCACCTTGGACCAGGATGTCAGTAATGAGATGTCACGCCCAATATGCGACCCTATCCAAAAGAAACTCGAAGGTCCCACCAAGGATAGACCCGCATATTGAAACGCTTTTGCAAGGTGGATATCATTACATCAACATTACATAATAGATGGGGATACATACATAAGGCATATAATGCCACATGAATACAACATCACAATACATCAGAGCATCATCCGACTATAGATGAAACACAAACAGAAACTCAAACGACATCCACCCTGCTAGCCTAGGCTGCCGACCTGGAACCTATCCCCTGATCGAAGAAGAAGCAGAAGAAGAACTCCAATACAAGCAAACATCGCTCTCGCGTCATGATCATCGCATAAACCTGTACCTGCAACTGTTGTTGTAGTAATCTGTGAGCCACGAGGACTCAGCAATCCCATTACCATGGGTATCAAGACTAGCAAAGCTTAAAGGGGAAGGAAGGGGTAAAGTGGTGAGGCTGCAGCAGTGACTAAGCATATATGGTGGCTAACATACGCAAACAAGAGCGAGAAGAGAACAAGCGGAACGGTCGTCAACTAGTAATGATCAAGAAGTGATCCTGAACTCCTACTTACGTCAAACATAACCCAGAAACCGTGTTCATTTCCCGGACTCCGCCGAGAAGAGACCATCACGGCTACACACGCGGTTGATGCGTTTTAATTCGGATCTGGTGTCAAGTTATCTACAACCGGACATTAACAAATTCCCATCTGCCTATAACCGCAGGCACGGCTTTCGAAAGATTATACCCTGCAGGGGTGTCCCAACTTAGCCCATGACAAGCTCTCGCGATCAACGAAGGAATAGACCTTCTCCCAGGAAGACCCGATCAGACTCGGAATCCCGGTTTACAAGACATTTCGACAATGGTAAAACAAGACCAGCAAAGCCGCCCGATGCGCCGACAATCCCGATAGGAGCTGCACATATCTCGTTCTCAGGGCAACACCGGATAAGTCAAGCTACGAGTAAAACCAGCCCTCGAGTTGCCCCGAGGTGGCCCCGCAGGCTGCTCAGTTCGGACCAACACTTAGACAAGCACTGGACCGGGGGGGGGGGGCTAAAATAAAGATTACCCTCGGGTTGGCCGACCCAAGGGAAAGGGATAGGTGGTGGTGAGGCAAATGGTAAAACCAAGGTTGGGCCTTGCTGGAGGAGTTTTATTCAAAGCGAACTGTCAAGGGGGTCCCATAAATCACCCGACCGCGTAAGGAACGCAAAATCCAGGAACATAACACCGGTATGACGGAAACTAGGGCGGCAAGAGTGGAACAAAACACTAGGCATAAGGCCGAGCCTTCCACCCTTTACCAAGTATATAGATGCATTTATAATATAAGAGATATTGTGATATCCCAACCAAAATCCTGTCCACCATGGAGAAATCTTCAACTTCACCTGCAACTAGCAACGCTATAAGAGGGGCTGAGCAAAGCGGTAACATAGCCAAACAACGGTTTGCATAGGAAAGGTGTCAAAGGTTAGAGGTTCATGGCAATATGGGATGGCTCGATAAACAGGTGATAGGTAGCGCAGCAAAGCGATAGAACGAAGCAACTAGCATGGCAATGATAGTAGTGAGATCCAGGGTAGCGGTCATCTTGCCTGAAATCCCGCAAGGAAGAAGAACGAGTCCATGAAGAAGACGAACGGATGAAGCCGAACCAAGCATAGACGAACGATTCCTCACGATCGCAACGAAACAGGAACTATCGAGAAGAAGCACACAACATAGTAAACACACCACACATGAACAAGACATGATGCACAAACAAGCATGATGCATGACAACGCTACATGAAGCTATTCATGGCAAGGGATGATGCAAACAAGAGCAACACATCAAGGCAAGTTTAAATGAGGCGGGGAACAACATATAACAATTCCGGTAAGTCCTCATATGCATATTTCGAAGTTGGTCCAGATCTGAATAAACCTTATGTTCAAGTAGTTAAACAGCAAGTTAAGATGCACAAAGATGATCTACACGAGATTCTAGTCAAGTTACATATAAAGTTCATTTAGTTCGGAGCTACGGCCTAGAAAATATGAGCAAAACGAGTTAAACATGGCATTGATGCGAAATGCACTCAAACATCAAGCAAACACCTCAAAACAAGGATGCAACATGATAATATGAAACTACATGTAAAAACAAGCAAGTTTCATATAGAGCACACTCAAAACGGAGCAACGGTTCAACACATGCACACTATACAAGTCATAGCAACAATCTGTCCAAAACAGCAAATAGGCATATTGCAAGCATCAAAACTATATGCTACAGCACCACAACAAGATAACAAAAGGCATGGGCATGATGTACAGGTAAAGCACAACAAAACATGAACACTGAGCTATCTCTATAAATCACTAGAACATGCTCAAACACACATGGTAAGATGCAAGTTATAACAATTTCAG
Organism: Triticum dicoccoides; assembly: GCF_002162155.2. Classification (NCBI taxonomy): domain Eukaryota; kingdom Viridiplantae; phylum Streptophyta; class Magnoliopsida; order Poales; family Poaceae; genus Triticum; species Triticum dicoccoides. The sequence goes on from NC_041389.1 coordinate 141,355,190, forward strand.
ACTTTGCAGAAAATAACAACACGATGCAATGTTTAGAGCTATCAAACAACATGTTACAGGAACTTATAATGGCAAACAAAGGCATGGCATGAATCTACTAAATGCATAGAAAAAGAGTCCCTTACTGACCATAAGCCAAAAAGGATCATAACATATAATGGCACCCACGTAAACATAGCAAGTTTTTATTACAGATTCATACATGGCAGGAACATAATTATGAAGGCATGTAGATGAGCTTGTGCAACTCACTACAGATCAATACATGGCATGACAAGGCACCCAACAGTAAGAAGGCATGTTTTTGAAGCTAAGCATGGGAAGAGCAAGGTCATAGGGTGCATGGATCACTAGAAAAACACATGGAAACAAGTGAACTTAATGTAAACAGGCTGACAGCAACATTTTCAAGCAACTTTGGAGAAAGATATGAATAAGCTACAGCAACCTATAAATGCAACCAGGGGCATGGATGGATAGAGGAAGACATGTAGATCAAAACATGTTTATAGAACATCTCCAGATTATGCATAGAATGATTAGTAGCAACATGTTTACATGACATCAAAATTACAGCAGAACAGGGATTAAAACAGCAACATCACGATGCCTAGTTTGCATGCTTGTGCTAGTCACCACATTGATCACAAAAATACATGGCAAACACCACTGTAAAGATGGCATGGCATAGTTCAAAACACATTTAGACATCAACCTCATAGGATGCACACATCAATCATGGCAAAAATGACAAAAGAGCTCGTTCTAACAGTTTCAGCAAATTATCATCATGAAGCACTCTTACGACAATGATTCAGGCATCTAGATGACCTCAAATGAATATGATGCAATGGAATGAAATGATGTACTCTTCGAGACGAACAATTTGATATATTACACGCACAAAATGGAGCTACGGATGCAGAGATATCATACGTTGAACAGGGCATGAAAATTACTGGATTCTGGGACAGCAGTTTTTCTGGAAAAAAACGGGCGAGCGCAGGATAGCTAAAAGTCGCACAGCGCGGGTCTTTGCGGGTTCTCACCAGAGTGGGCTTCGGCCCAGGATGGAGGAGGAGGCAGGCCGGTGGGGAGTCGGGCTGCAGGCTGGGCCGGCTTGGGCCTGGATCTGTGCCCGCGCGGGAGGTGCGGATCGGGCTCCTCCCGATCCCGCACGATGGCGGCGCGCGCGGTCGCCGGAGAAGGGCGACGGGGCCGGCGAACCTCGACGACGCACGGGGAGGCGGCGCGGGCGCGACGTCGGCCGGAGACGACGCGGGGCTCGGGGCGGAGGCTGGCGCACTCCGGCCGGGGCGGCGCTCGGCGAAGACAGCGCCGGCGGGGGCCGCGCCGAGGCTGGCGGCGGTCGGCGGCGAGGTTGCCCG
>NC_041389.1:141357184-141364620 GCF_002162155.2 Triticum dicoccoides
ACGTGGCGGCGGCGGGTTGGAGGAGACGGCGGCGGAGGCGACGTGGCACGCTCTGATTCGTCGGGGCGACGTGTCCGGCGGACATGTCCGGCGTGGATGGACATGTCCGGCGGCGCGGAGAGGAGCGGGGCTAGGGTTTCGGGGGGAAAATGGACAGGGAGGACATTTTTATAGGCATAGGGAGCTAGGAGAGTCCAAATGAGGAGCGGTTTTCGCCCACACGATCGTGATCGAACGACCGAGAGCATGGAGAGGAGTTAGATGGGTTTTGGGCCACTTTGGAAGGGGTGTTGGGCTGCAAAGAGAAAGGGGGGTTACAGTTACGTGGTTAACCGTTGGAGTACCAAACGACCTCCAAATGGCACGAAACTTGACAGGCGGTCTACCGGTGCTATACCAAGGCCACTTGGCAAGACTCGGGCCATTCCGAGAAAGTTTAACACCCGCACACGAAGAGAGAGAAGGGGGGGACGCCGGAGGACATAGGAGCGCCGGATCGCAAAACGGACAACGGGGAAAAGGCTCGGATGCATGAGACGAACACGTATGCAAAATGAAATGCACATGATGACATGATAAAATGCAACACGCAAGCAAATGACATGGCAACAACGACGAATAACTGGCAGACACCTGGCGCATCGGATCCGGGGCGTTACAACACTCCACCACTACGAGAGGATCTCGTCCCGAGATGTAGGATGGCACCGTAGGGAAAAGGAAGAGGAAGATAAGCGGGAAAACTAAGTTGCTTCTTTGACGAATGAGTGAAACCACGAACCTTGAGAGGTTGAGCAATTTAGAGATGAACGAGATTGCAAACAATCCGTTAGAAAAGAGGAACGAGGAACATTATGCAAACCTTGAAGGTCGCAAAGACATGAATCAAAAGTTTTAATGGACAAGATAGAATTGAAACCACTCTGGTTAACACTAGATGGAAAAGGAATAAGATTGATATAATTTGGGCAGCACTCCGGTTGAACATGGAAGGAATAGAACATGAACTAGAGAAGAAGGGATGATACTTGATGAAGACATGACACAAAACCTCCGGAAAGAATTGAAAGAGAATTCAATGAAAAGAATTTAGAAGGATTGAATGAAGTTGTTGAGAAAATCAACAACGAAAGAATAAGCTTGTTGTGGTGTTATAGGTAACATCTCAAGATCATGAGGTGATAACCGGCCACAAACGGAAATGATAGGATAGCTTAGAAGAACGAAAGAATGCAAAACTCCGCTTCAAAAGAAAATGAAGAATTAATTGCACTTCGAGATGCGAGAAGAAAAGGATACTTGAACTCCACCAACATAATCTTGATGAACTCTTGAAGAAAAGATTAAATCATGAAGAACCACCAAGAAGAACTCCATTGACAAAAAGGATGATGAGATAGAATGAAGGATGAAAGAATAAGATGAGCCTTGCGATGATTTAGATGGAGGTTCCGACGAAAAGGCCGAGGAAATTGAACTCCAGAAAAGAAAAGATGAAAACAATTGGAACTAGAATTTATTCATCACGAACAAACTCCGAAGGAAAAGATTAATCACTTTGAGAAAATAAGAATAAGATTTATTGTATGCTTATCCTTCATCAAATTAAATTGATGACTAGCAATGGATTTGGCACACTACTTATTCCCGTAGAAGAGATTAAGGGAGATATAGCGTTAACCTGAGAAGATCTTCAACGAACCATCGGTAGGATTGAAAAGAACGAATGAACTAATATGATAACAAGAGAAGATGAATCTTGGATGGACCACCGTAAGAATTGAAAATGAACGAAGAAAAGATAAAGAAACACCGGGAAGAGTTTGAAAATGAACGAAGATACTTGAGAGAATTTAGATACAAGAGAACAAAGAGATCATGAACTGATTAGAGGATATTTGAATGATGCACCGGTAAGATTTGGAGAACGAGAGCTGAACGCTGAGAAAGAAGAATTATGACATGATGGTCTTCGGAGGAAAGAAATGGAAACAACTCATGAAATGCTCCGGATGGATGAAAAGAATTTGCATGACTTGAAACAATTTGAGAGGATAACATCAAGCTAGCACCACGAATCTTTGGAAGAACGGGTAAGATTTAGAGGAAAAAATCTTCTTCGGTCTTCACATGTTGAGAATGATGATGAGAACCACCATGACAATTGTTGAGGCACTCCGGAATGAAAATTGGAAAGTTTGAACCAACGATGAAAAGATTTGAAATCGATCTTGGAAAGGCATCTGACTGATGAAATTCATTCTTACGTCAGACTTGAAAAGAATTGAGAATAACTCCGGGAGAATTAGAAGAGTCAGGTAAGATCCTGGGAAAAGACCTGTGGGTTAAGGCCCACTAAAAGAAACACCATTGAAATAATTTTGAAGAGAGATTGCACCGGTAGAATTAAATGGCTTGAATGAGATAACAACCTCGAAATATCTTGAACGGATTGAGAATGGAAACACAAGTCTTCTGAGATATCTTGAGCACTCCGGATAAGAATAGAGAGAGGTGAACAATTAAGAGGTGCACCGACGTGGAAAACATTTGAAACGAGGAAAGGGATATGATCAACACTGAAAGCTTGAAATGGATCCACCGGAGAAGAAACAACAATGAAGGATGATGAACTTGAAGAGCATCTTCATGAGAATCACCGGATAAGAACATTGAAAGAAAAGAATGAAGAGACTTCCCACAAATAAAAGGATACATGATTAAGAAATCTGGGTCCTTGAAGAAAAAAGGGTGGGAGGGTGGGGAAAAACAAAGGCAACTTGGGGCATATGGAACAAACACCATTGAGAAAATTGATCTTGCAAATATTGAAATGATTGGATCCACTTGAAGAGAAACACGCCGGTTGGAAAAGAGTTGACATGATAACCTCAGTGATCAAAAGGATTAGTATTCACATAGCAATATGAGAACACCGTTCAGGAAAGGTATGGATTCAACATTTGACATTGAAGCAACTTGAATAGCACAAATAAAACAAAACAAAGGATTTGGCTTGCAGAATAAGCCGGAAACAAACATATATAGATCCCATATCGTATCATGTGTCTGTTGGAAACATAAAACTAGAGCTACTTGAATTCCCACCTATGAAACTCCCGAAACTTTCTGGTTATGCAATCGGGTGTTGGGGATACAGGGGAAGCAATATATCTCACCCAAACTAACAATACCTACATCCAGCTGTATCCATCCGTCAACACATAACCAAGAAACCTTCGGAAATCGTGTACCTCAACCTTCGAAAAGCATCCGTTATACGAGTTATGGCAATACTCCCGAGCTCGCCCCAGTACTGGGTTATCGGGGTTATCTCACCAACAACTGCATAAAAGAGATTTTCGATGTCGGCAAAACTCAGGTATTCCAGAACTGCAACGATAAAATTGTGACGACAACACCTCGGAGCTCAACTCCCCGGGTCAAAGCCACATAAATAGACAGGAGGCACCAAGAACAATATTCTCGTCACAAAACCATCGGAACGATTCCAAGATACCCGCGTGATCCTAAAAAAAATTTGAGTGAAATTTGAGGAGAGGAAAGACAAAACATCTACGTCAGGAGACCTCACCAGAGCGACGAAGGGGGCCGAGGAGTAAAAAGAATCCTACTCTCCGATATATATAATCCTAAGAGTCAGAATAGTTTTCTTCTAGACTCAACAACGGCCAACAATCAAGGGGGCTCCTAGGGTCGGTCGAGGCTCTGATACCAACTTGTCACGCCCAATATGCGACCCTATCCAAAAGGAACTCGAAGGTCCCACCAAGGATAGACCCGCATATTGAAACGCTTTTGCAAGGTGGATATCACTACATCAACATTACATAATAGATGGGGATACATACATAAGGCATACAATGCCACATGAATACAACATCACAATACATCAGAGCATCATCCGACTACGGATGAAACACAAACAGAAACTCAAACGACATCCACCCTGCTAGCCCAGGCTGCCGACCTGGAACCTATCCCCTGATCGAACAAGAAGCAGAAGAAGAACTCCAATACAAGCAAACATCGCTCTCGCGTCATGATCATCGCATAAACCTGTACCTGCAACTGTTGTTGTAGTAATCTGTGAGCCACGAGGACTCAGCAATCCCATTACCATGGGTATCAAGACTAACAAAGCTTAAAGGGAAAGGAAGGGGTAAAGTGGTGAGGCTGCAGCAGCGACTAAGCATATATGGTGGCTAACATACGCAAACAAGAGCGAGAAGAGAACAAGCGGAACGGTCGTCAACTAGTAATGATCAAGAAGTGATCCTGAACTCCTACTTACGTCAAACATAACCCAGAAACCGTGTTCACTTCCCGGACTCCGCCGAGAAGAGACCATCACGGCTACACACGCGGTTGATGCGTTTTAATTCGGATCTGGTGTCAAGTTATCTACAACCGGACATTAACAAATTCCCATCTGCCTATAACTGCAGGCACGGCTTTCGAAAGATTATACCCTGCAGGGGTGTCCCAACTTAGCCCATGACAAGCTCTCGCGGTCAACGAAGGAATAGACCTTCTCCCAGGAAGACCCGATCAGACTCGGAATCCCGGTTTACAAGACATTTCGACAATGGTAAAACAAGACCAGCAAAGCCGCCTGATGCGCCGACAATCCCGATAGGAGCTGCACACATCTTGTTCTCAGGGCAACACCGGATAAGTCAAGCTACGAGTAAAACCAGCCCTCGAGTTGCCCCGAGGTGGCCCCGCAGGCTGCTCAGTTCGGACCAACACTTAGACAAGCACTGGCCCGGGGGGGCTAAAATAAAGATGACCCTCGGGTTGGCCGACCCAAGGGAAAGGGATAGGTGGTGGTGAGGCAAATGGTAAAACCAAGGTTGGGCCTTGCTGGAGGAGTTTTATTCAAAGCAAACTGTCAAGGGGGTCCCATAAATCACCCGACCGCGTAAGGAACGCAAAATCCGGGAACATAACACCGGTATGACGGAAACTATGGCAGCAAGAGTGGAACAAAACACTAGGCATAAGGCCGAGCCTTCCACCCTTTACCAAGTATATAGATGCATTTATAATATAAGAGATATTGTGATATCCCAACCAAAATCCTGTCCACCATGGAGAAATCTTCAACTTCACCTGCAACTAGCAACGCTATAAGAGGGGCTGAGCAAAGCGGTAACATAGCCAAACAACGGTTTGCATAGGAAAGGTGTCAAAGGTTAGAGGTTCATGGCAATATGGGATGGCTCGATAAACAGGTGATAGGTAGCGCAGAAAAGCGATAGAACGAAGCAACTAGCATGGCAATGATAGTAGTGAGATCCAGGATAGCGGTCATCTTGCCTGAAATCCTGCAAGGAAGAAGAACGAGTCCATGAAGAAGACGAACGGATGAAGCCGAACCAAGCGTAGACGGACGATTCCTCACGATCGCAACGAAACAGGAACTATCGAGAAGAAGCACACAACATAGTAAACACACCACACATGAACAAGACATGATGCACAAACAAGCATGATGCATGACAACGCTACATGAAGCTATTCATGGCAAGGGATGATGCAAACAAGAGCAACACATCAAGGCAAGTTTAAATGAGGCGGGGAACAACATATAACAATTCCGGTAAGTCCTCATATGCATATTTCGAAGTTGGTCCAGATCTGAATAAACCTTATGTTCAAGTAGTTGAACAGCAAGTTAAGATGCACAAAGATGATCTACACGAGATTCTAGTCAAGTTACATATAAAGTTCATTTAGTTCAGAGCTACGGCCTAGAAGATATGAGCAAAACGAGTTAAACATGGCATTGATGCGAAATGCACTCAAACATCAAGCAAACACCTCAAAACAAGGATGCAACATGATAATATGAAACTACATGCAAAAACAAGCAAGTTTCATATAGAGCACACTCAAAACGGAGCAACGGTTCAACACATGCACACTATACAAGTCATAGCAACAATCTGTCCAAAACAGCAAATAGGCATATTGCAAGCATCAAAACTATATGCTACAGCACCACAACAAGATAACAAAAGGCATGGGCATGATGTACAGGTAAAGCACAACAAAACATGAACACTGAGCTATCTCTATAAATCACTAGAACATGCTCAAACACACATGGTAAGATGCAAGTTATAACAATTTCAGACTTTGCAGAAAATAACAACACGATGCAATGTTTAGAGCTATCAAACAACATGTTACAGGAACTTATAATGGCAAACAAAGGCATGGCATGAATCTACTAAATGCATAGAAAAAGAGTCCCTTACTGACCATAAGCCAAAAAGGATCATAACATATAATGGCACCCACGTAAACATAGCAAGTTTTTATTACAGATTCATACATGGCAGGAACATAATTATGGAGGCATGTAGATGAGCTTGTGCAACTCACTACAGATCAATACATGGCATGACAAGGCACCCAACACTAAGAAGGCATGTTTTTGAAGCTAAGCATGGGAAGAGCAAGGTCATAGGGTGCATGGATCACTAGGAAAACACATGGAAACAAGTGAACTTAATGTAAACAGGCTGGCAGCAACATTTTCAAGCAACTTTGGAGAAAGATATGAATAAGCTACAGCAACCTATAAATGCAACCAGGGGCATGGATGGATAGAGGAAGACATGTAGATCAAAATATGTTTATAGAACATCTCCAGATTATGCATAGAATGATTAGTAGCAACATGTTTACATGGCATCAAAATTACAGCAGAACAGGGATTAAAACAGCAACATCACGATGCCTAGTTTGCATGCTTGTGCTAGTCACCACATTGATCACAAAAATACATGGCAAACACCACTGTAAAGATGGCATGGCATAATTCAAAACACATTTAGACATCAACCTCATAGGATGCACACATCAATCATGGCAAAAATGACAAAAGAGCTCGTTCTAACAGTTTCAGCAAATTATCATCATGAAGCACTCTTACGACAATGATTCAGGCATCTAGATGACCTCAAATGAATATGATGCAATGGAATGAAATGATGTACTCTTCGAGACGAACAATTTGACATATTACACGCGCAAAACAGAGCTACGAATGCAGAGATATCATACGTTGAATAGGGCATGAAAATTACTGGATTCTGGGACTTAGCAGTTTTTCTGGAAAAAAACGGGCGAGCGCGGGATAGCTAAAAGTCGCACAGCGCGGGTATTAGCGGGTTCTCACCAGAGTGGGCTTCGGCCCAGGACGGAGGAGGAGGCAGGCCGGTGGGGAGTCGGGCTGCAGGCTGGGCCGGCTTGGGCCTGGATCTGGGCCCGTGCGGGAGGTGCGGATCGGGCTCCTCCCGATCCCGCACGACGGCGGCGCGCGTGGTCGCCGGAGAAGGGCGACGGGGCCGGCGAACCTCGGCGGCGCACGGGGAGGCGGCGCGGGCGCGACGTCGGCTGGA
>NC_041389.1:141365076-141369526 GCF_002162155.2 Triticum dicoccoides
GCGGCGCGGGAGGCCGAGGCGATGACGTGGCGGCGGCGGGTTGGAGGAGATGGTGGCGAAGGCGACGTGGCACGCTCTGATTCGTCGGGGCAACATGTCCGGCGGACATGTCCGCCGCGGATGGACATGTCCGGCGGCGCGGAGAGGAGTGGGGCTAGGGTTTCGGGGGGAAAATGGATGGGGAGGACGTTTTTATAGGCATAGGGAGTTAGGAGAGTCCAAATAAGGAGCGGTTTTCGCCCACACGATCGTGATCGAACGACCGAGAGCATGGAGAGGAGTTAGATGGGTTTTGGGCCACTTTGGAAGGGGTGTTGGGCTGCAAAGAGAAAGGGGGGTTACGGTTACCCGGTTAACCGTTGGAGTACCAAACGACCTCCAAATGGCACGAAACTTGACAGGCGGTCTACCGGTGCTATACCAAGGCCACTTGGCAAGACTCGGGCCGTTCCGAGAAAATAACACCCGCACACGAAGAGAGAGAAGGGGGGGACGCCGGAGGACATAGGAGCGTCGGATCGCAAAACGGACAACGGGGAAAAGGCTCGGATGCATGAGACGAACACGTATGCAAAATGAAATGCACATGATGACATGATAAAATGCAACATGCAAGCAAATGACATGGCAACAACGACGAATAACTGGCAGACACCTGGCGCATCGGATCCGGGGCGTTACATGAGACCATCAAGGTTGGAGAAGGGGCCGATGACATTGGGATCAGCATCACGTGAGCCATCAGCACGGAGAGCAAAGGGACCAGGGTTGAAGTCTAATCCCAATGACTTCTTGTTTTCCTTGGCCGATGCCTTTGTGTGCTGGAAGTTGCGCTTGAAGAGAGTATCATCACGACACCAGAGCAATGATGACGGGTCGGCATTCTCAGGCTGAGGTCCATGGACCATGCAGGGAAAGAAACCCTGTGCAATAGCTTCAGCTCTGTTCTTGGGTTGAAGGCCTCGATAGAGAATATCACCCCAAGGACTCTTGATAGCGTTCTTCTCTGCATATTCCTGGGTCACGAACTTGTACTTGAACCATTCTTCAGCCCAATATCGTTGAATCCATTGGATTCGTGTCTTGCGCTGATGATAATTCTCTTCAGGATCTGTCTTGTAGAGCTCTGCTAGGTCATCAGGCAAATCTTTTGAAGTTCCCCCTCGATGATGTCTGCCACCCTTCCTTACTGATTTTTCTGTAGCCATGAACTTCAAACTGAATGGCTTCAATACGTTCAAAGGCTTGAAAGACTTTCACTTGCTGGTCAAACAGGAACTGGCTTCAGGAGAGTTAATGTGATGCTGTAAGAATTCTGCAAACGAATGCAGACTATGAGAACCAAGGGATTCTCCTACGGACATGTACCTGTGACATCATTAGAGATGCGAGGGAAGGGGAAGAGCTCATATGCATTCTCAGAAGATTTTGAAGATAAATCAGTTTGAAGACATTGACCTCATGATGCGACGACATTCACTTATATGTAAAGAGTTGGTTCCAGATTTGTACGAATCCGTGAATAAGTACAAGTGAGGAATCAAACTAGATATGAAGATTAAGTGAATCGACTAGGCAGTATGAGATGCAGACAGAATAGATCTAACATTGTATAGGCAGAAACCACTTTTGGTAGATAGGATGAATCTTTGAAGATCAAAAAGGCAGTAAAAATAGAGTTATATTTACCACACGAAGAACTGCTAGATGGATGAACAGGAGACCAAGCAGTTCAATCCACCGTGCCCTAACTTGGCGACGGAGGACACCTACGGTGACGGCGGAGAGGATGATGTTCGCGGTCAGCGTGAGGACGGCGTCGGAGAAGTCGCGGCAGCTAAGCGCTTCGTCGCCGGCGTCGTCGAGAGCTAGCGGTGGCGCTAGGGTTTTGACGAGGTGGAGAGGTGGAAGAAGGTTTTCTTTACCGCAGGGGACATGTATTTATAAAGAAGTGTGCAGCACTGCGCAATTACGCAGGTGCCCCTGGCGGTTCACATCTGAGGGGCACGTGGCAAGCATGCAACATACTCATAGTTGTCCCATGTTCCCACGCCCGCCAGGCATGTCGGATGGTTGTTCCGGCTTCTCCGGATATGGAAAATAAAGATGAGCCATTTAAAACAGACTTAATGTTTGTCTCTGTGTCTTCTGCTGACTAGGACGCAGAGAAGACATTCAACAGTTTCAATAGAATGCATATGATTTGGACAGATAGAGTTTGAGATAGAAAGCATAGAAAGATTAGGGTCCGATCACATTCACTTAGTTCAAAAGATTCAAATAGGAAGACATAGCTATAAGTGAATGCTGTAGAGGACAGAACACTAGTATATGTATATATCAGAAAGCAATCAAATCATCATAGTGAAGAAAATCATGAAGATAAATTGAAACTGAAGACAAACCAAATGCGAAGTCATTGAAAAATAACGCCATGAGAGAAACACTTCAAACCAAGAAATTTGGTGGTGGCGTTACCCACCGTATAGGAAGTATTAGACCCAGACACGGTGCACAATTATCGTGGCGCTCCGAAGTCATATTCCACGTTAATGTATTCACACTTAGAGTGTAAGTCTTCATTGATTGAAGATATACATTACTTCGTGTGTTGCACATCTAAGTCATCAGCATGCATAAGTGTTAGGATGTGTGTCTGATCACAGGACATTTGAGGATTCCAAGATATTTAGCTCACACCGTAACTTACAAAACCTTTTCTCATCCAAGGGCTTTGTGAAGATATCTGCCAGTTGCTCTTCAGTGTTGACGTGAGTGATGTCAATATCTTTCTTCATGACATGATCTCTGAGAAAGTGATGACGAATTTCAATGTGCTTTGTCTTCGAGTGCTGGACTGGATTGTTCGCAATCTTGATGGCACTTTCATTATCGCAGAAGAGAGGTACTTGTTTCAGATTGATGCCATAGTCCTTGAGAGTTTGCTTCATCCATAGAGGCTGAGCGCAACAGGATCCAGCATCAATGTATTCAGATTCAGCAGTTGAGAGTGATACACAGTTCTGCTTCTTTGAAGACCAACAGACGAGTGATCGACCCAGAAAGTGACATGTGCCTGATGTAGACTTTTGATCCACCTTGTCACCAGCATAATCAGCATCCGAGAATCCAACCGAATCAAATTTTGAGCCTTTTGGATACCATAATCCGAGTGTTGGGGTGTAATCCAAATATCGAAGAATTCGCTTCACATCTAAGTGATGTGATTCCTTTGGTGCCGCTTGGAATCGAGCACACATGCAAACACTAAGCATAATATCTGGCCTAGATGCACATAGATAAAGTAAAGAACCAATCATGGAGCGGTATACCTTTTGATCGAACTCTTTACCATTGTCGTCGGGACCAAGATGATGTTTGGCTGGCATTGGCGTCGTGTAACCTTTGCAGTCTTCCATTCCAAACTTCTTCAGGCAATCTTTGAGGTATTTTTCTTGAGATATGAAGATGCCATTCCTTTGCTGACGAATTTGAAGACCAAGGAAGAACTTCAGCTCACCCATCATGGACATCTGATATTGCTCTTGCATCATGTATCCAAACTCATCAGTATACTTCTAGTTGGTGAAGCCGAAGATAATGTCATCCACATATATTTGGCACACAAACAGTTCACCATCATATGTCTTAGTGAAGAGTGTAGGATTGAGGGATCCAGGTTTGAAGCCTTTGCTCTTCAAGAAGTCTTTAATTGTATCATACCAAGCGCGGTGTGCTTGTTTAAGGCCATAGAGTGCTTTGTTTAGCTTGTACACCATATCAGGATGTTTTGGATCTTCAAAGCCCGATGATTGAGCGACATATACTTCTTCTTCAATCTTGCCGTTGAGGAATGCACTCTTCACATCCATTTGATATAGCAAGATGTTGTGGTGGTTAGCATAGGCTATGTGACGCCCGGATAATTAAGCTACAGTAATCCCAAGTTACTAGTGCCACATCACAACTCTTACTGTTGCAAATCCTCGATTGATCCAAATCGCAATTCAAATTCAAATTCAAATCACAGTCCAAAATTCAAATTGCCAAACATGAAAACTAAAATGTTCATCATGTGGCAAATGTCCTTTTGGCAATATTGGTGGTGAACCAACATTTTTGCAAAGTGTTTAATGCCCTAAACAAATTAAAAACAATGGTTAAAACGTTGTTTAAATGCCTTTTTGTTTTCAAAAAAATGCTGAGATAATTTATTTACCTACCAAACTAATGGTGGCAGTGGTCTAATTTATAATACTAATTTAGGTTCAAGCTTTGTATTTTATAAAACTGTTTTTCCTTTTGAAATTGAAAGAAAACAAAGAAGTTCTCTTTAAAAAAAAGAAAAGAAAAGCCCCCCACTGGGCCAACCGGCCCAGCTGGCCACCAGGCCGACTAGGCCGGCCCACCCCCACTCCGCTTAACCCCCTCCCGGTCCACACCGAACCCT
>NC_041389.1:141369536-141375657 GCF_002162155.2 Triticum dicoccoides
GCTTCGCCTCCAGCAGGCCGACCGCCTCGCGCTGTCCCCGTCTCCGCTCACCCTCAAGCACGGCCACGCCCGACGACGACGTCGCCGACCCCGTCCCCCTCGTCGCCATTCGCCGCCGTCTTCTTCAACGCCGGCGCCGTCTGCTGCTACTAACCCCATCGCCGGGCCACCGTGTGTCCTCCCTGTGAGTTTCCCCTCCTCTCTTCCTTGCGCGCTCGCGCTGACCGCACCCCGCGCACGCCCGTCCGCCTGTGCCTATGGCCACGCTGCGCCTCTGGCCTCGCCTGACCTCACCGCTGCCCGCGTCGCTCGCCCGCCCCGGCTGTGTCGCCTGCCCCGCACCCCCCTGTCCGTCGCCCGCGCCCGGGCTTGCCGCCCCATCGGACGCCCACAACCGTGCCCGAGACCGCGCCCGTTAGGCCTTCTAGGCCTATGACACGAGGGGCCCAGCCCTTGAACGTTTTAAAAAAGGAGAAAGAAAGAAAGAAATATATATTAAAACTATTAATTAATTAATTAATTAATTAATTACTTAATTAATTATGTTTAACTAAACTTATTAAAATTAGTTAATCTAATCTTTTAGTTAAAACTAATTAACCTTGTTTAATTACTCTGAGCCTATGACAAACGGGACCCACGCGTCAGTTTGACTGGTCAACGGTCAACTTTGACCGTTGATGTCATGCTGACATCATGATGACACAGTAATTCTTTTTCGAATTAGCTAAATAATAATAATCCTAGAAAATGTTTAATTCTTTATAAAATCATATAAAATAATTCATAACCCGGATGAAAAAGTTTTTATACATGAAAGTTGCTCAGAACGACGAGACGAATCCGGATACGCTGTCCGTTCGTCTGCCACCCATCCCTAGCATAGCAAACATGCAACTTTTTCTCTCCGGTTCATCTATCTGACAGACGTCCGGAACCGGGAAAACTTTCCCGGATATTTCCCCCTTCGCCAGTACCGCTTAGCGCTGCGTTAGAACACTTCTAGCCCCGCTTATTGTCTTGTTATGCACTTGCCTGCTATGTATTTACTGTTTCTTCCCCCTCTTCTCTCCGGTAGACCTCGAGACCGCTGTTGATGCTCCTGTGATCGACTACGTCGACGACGACCCTCCTTCTCGCCCGAGCAACCAGGCAAGCCCCCCCCCCCCTTTGATCATTCCGATATCGCCCATTCTATATTCTCATGCTTGCATTAGATTTTGCTACTGTTATTATTTGCTCCTATTCTGATGCATAGCCTGCTTTTGTACCTGCTTATTGTTATCTACCTGCTTATCCTAAACTGCTTAGTATAGGTTGGTTAGTGATCCATCAGTGACCCCCAGTACTTGTTCTTGTTGCCCCTGCTTCATCATCGATGACTCGATCAGCGTGATCGACGACTAGAGCCGGACACCTCACATCACATTACGCCCCCTTTAGTTGCTCGACTCTGTAGAGCTACTATCGAGTGCCGAGGGTGATCCCTCATAACGAACTCCTGATGATAATTTTGTAGTGTAGCTATTCGGTCATGGTCATCGAGGGTGATTTCCTCTTTCACCATTCCCGATACGGCTCTGTCGTTCAACACCTCAAGTGTGAACCTCGAGGGTGATCCCTCTTCCGTTCACCTTGATGATTACATTGAGTGGAATCCACCGGGGGTGATTCCTCGGGTTTTCCCCTTGATGTCTGGACACACGGTTACAATGACTTTAATTGAGACCTTGGTGGAAGTCGGGCGGGCCCGGAGAGCACCCGCAAGATGGTTACGTGGCACGGCCGGGCATTCTAGGCCCTTGTTGTAAGTCCACGAGTTGGGGCGACGGGGTCACTTACGATCGTGAGTCTCTGCTCGTCTCCGCAAGCTAATAATACACTATGGTTTGGGTATTTGTTCTGAGTTGGCCTCTGGCCTTTACGCACCAACCACCACGTGAGAATAGTTATGGGCCTCGACGTCGCATTATCAGCCGAAGCTTTGTCAGACGTCCAGTTCAGCAGTGCGGCACGGCTGGGCCGGCACCATCCTGTAGTGGTGGAGCCTGGTCCGCCCTGCTTGCAACGACCTGGAGTGCAACGGGCGATGGGCCCAGCCCCCGGAGTGCTTAGGAGGTAGACCAGCGGGGACCTCTCTGCTGAGCCTAGGTAGGGCTGCGACGTGTTGATCTTCCGAGGCCGGGAATTGACCCCAGAAAGGTGTGTCCGGCCAGAGTGATCGAGCGTGTTGGAAAATGTGGTGCACCCCTGCAGGGAAGATTATCTATTAATAGCCGTGTCCACGGTAACGGACGTTCAGACTTATATCCTGATCTTATACAACTACAAATGGATACTTAAGATATGTGGCTCCGGGATTGCTTTCTCGCAGGGAGTCGAGGAAGGATCTCTGGGCATTAATGTTACAACATGCTTGTTAAATATAAACTGCTATTCTTTACTCTTCTACATGCTGCAAGATGCTCGGAGCTGCGTGAAGATGCTAGTCTTTGATAGGCTAGACTTTCCCCTCTATTCTGGCATTCTGCAGTTCAGTTCACAGATACAACCCTTCCATTTGATACAAATGCATACTTAGTATAGATCTGATGCTTGCGAGTACTTTGGATGAGTACTCATGGTTGCTTTGCTACCCCTTTTCCCCCTTCTTTCTTCTTTCCGGTTGATGCAACCAGATGGTGGATCCTTGGAACCAGATGCCACCGCCGATGGATGCTACTACGTGGAGACCGCTGACGACCAGGATTAGTTACGAGGTCCCAGGCAGGAGGCCTTGCCTCTTCGATCGTTGTTGCTTTTGTGCTAGCCTTCTTAAGGCACCCTTGTTTAACTTATGTCTGTACTCAGATATTGTTGCTTCCGCTGACTCTTGTGTATCAAGCAATGTATTCGAGACCTCGCGGCCCCTGACTTGTAATATAAAGCTTGTATTATTTTAATTTGTGTCTAGAGTTGTGTTGTGATATCTTCCCGTGAGTCCCTGATATTGATCGTACACATTTGCGTGTATGATTAGTGTACGATTGAATCGGGGGCGTCAGAAGTTGGTATCAGAGCCGACTGCCTGTAGGATTCCCCTTTCCAACTCCTTCGCCGAAGTTGAGTCTAGTCTTTGAAAAACTGATTTACTAACATGGCTGTGCGGCTTACGAGCCCACGTCACCATTGGGTGGTATTAGGATCTTTTACTCCTCGTCTATACTCTGGGACTCTAATCTCTCCTCTATTCGGGTTAAATTATTCTGTTTACTCAGGATCTCGTAAATACTTGCTCCCGGAGAGCCCCTCACTCCAGATGATTGCTTGGTGCACCAGAAGATTCTGAAGATACTCTCCGAAGTTTTCTCGAGACCCTTGTGCCCTTCGTCGTTGCAATCCCTATCACCAATAAATCCTTATGCGTAACTACCTACGTTGTCGTTCATACCTTCATCCCCAGTTGCTCTTGTTATTACAAGATGTCCTGAAATACTATTCGATGTTCCGAGGATCCTTTATGTTTGCTGCCCTGCAGTCCTTGCCACATCAATACCCCTACGGATAATTACTCGCTCTTATCGAGTATCCATTCATCCCCAGTTATTCTTATGCTTCATAAGATACTTTTTAATACAATCCGAGCTTTCGATAACCTCTACCGCCTATTGCTCTAGTAGGTCTTACCTGCTTATACTCTGGTTTATTCCATGTGCCTAGCAGTATCCATTGACGTCCTTTGTCATTATTATCTTGAGTCTTTCGATTTGATATGTCTGTGTCGCAATCATCAGTTGATCCTTATAGATTATCTTTCCGGCTCAGACGTCTTTCCGAACATGAGCTGATTCTCGGCCAATCAGATTGCCATCGATTGTGCCCTAAGTCTATTCAACTTAACCATCCTTGGTCAGAGCGTTTGCTTCTGATCCCTTGATTTTGGAAATCGTAATGCCTTTGCTTTTGAACTCTGAATTAGTCAGTTGCTTCTATAATCTGACCTCCTTGCATTCTTTCTTCTTCTGGTTGAGTATCGTTGCTCACATCAGATCCCTTGTGGACCACCAGATCCTTTGTGAATTTTGTCAGTAACCTTGTGATCCTTTCCTCGGATACATAATGCTTTTGGTAAATTGTATCCCCCGCTCTTGTTAAGCATACTCTACTTCTAGGCTTGAGTTATTTACTCATGAAGTTTGTGGTATATGTTCCTAAAATGCCGCAGTGGGTTGAGCCTACGCCTTCCCTAATCTGTGTGAACCCGAAGATTATGCGAGTTATATATACTGGTGTTTCTTCGGATAAATTTTCAATCCTACAACTTTGTCAAAGACGAGAAGTAAATGAAAAGTTGTGCATTAGAGAAGTGGGAGTCGACCTTGAACCTTTGTGTTCATGCCCACATACCCGATGTGGAACTTATCATGGAAGCTTCTTGTTATAATAATAATCCACTTGTGATAAGTCCATCTTGTATCTATGTTTGCTCCTTTGCAATCGTGGTTCCAACCATATTGTTCTTGTCTGATCCATTTATCGGACAAGTTAAAGTACTTGTATTCTTTAGATCGTTTCACCTGTTCAACCTCTACGTTGATATACCGCTGAGTGTTACCCTCTGGTATCTCGAGAATATCATGGAACTACATAACTTCTTATGAGTTCTTGATCAACTATTATTTCTCGCCGATTCCAATTTTACACGGGTTCTGAGTATTTGGACACTCGAGAACACCGATAACTGATTCGAGTCTACACTTTCCCCTTCCATTGTTTTGTTTAACCTTTCTTATAAACTAATATATCTGAGCAGTGATAACTCGCTGCTTATATAAACACCTCGGTGTACAAACTCTGTCAGTAAGACCTTGTTACTATTGATGATGACATTCCGGTAGCCACCGATGGACGCCTATTGGTCCGCCTCGTTTTAACGAGCAGGAAAATGGTTCTCTTTGTCCCTCGCCCTTGGTATCAACGTTGTTGCCAATATAACTGACAAGTTGTCCTCTGACCTGCCTTGCTGTCATGACCGTGCAAAATGTAATGCCTTCTTGCTTTTAACCCACATGGTGGGCCCATAACCCACAGGTCCCAGGAACGAAACCTGACTCTCCTGTACATCCCTGTCTTCCTACATTGTTCCTCACGCTTGGCTTCGTATGTAATTCACGAGCCACCTTCTTTTGATCTGTTCTACTATCAGATGCAATACTTATTTTCGATGCGTTGGACCCCTTTCACACTCTGTTTCAGACATCGAACGATTGTCCATCCGCTTGAAGCTTCTTATTGCTCCTCCTTACCTTGCTCTCGATGACTTTCTTGAATTTCAACTCGAGAGATGCCTCTATGCCACGTTCACCCAGGTAGCCCCCAGGTACCTATCTTCCGTTGAGCTCCGTTCTTCCCGAGTCTTTCCCCCTTACTCCACCCCTTAAATCTCGGGACGAGATTTCTTGTAGTGGAGGAGAATTGTGACGCCCGGATAATTAAGCTACAGTAATCCCAAGTTAATAGTGCCACGTCACAACTCTTACTGTTGCGAATCCTCGATTGATCCAAATCGCAATCCAAATTCAAATTCAAATCACAGTCCAAAATTCAAATTGCCAAACATGAAAACTAAAATGTTCATCATGTGGCAAATGTCCTTTTGGCAATATTGGTGGTGAACCAACATTTTTGCAAAGTGTTTAAATGCCCTAAACAAATTAAAAACAATGGTTAAAACGTTGTTTAAATGCCTTTTTGTTTTCAAAAAAATGTTGAGCTAATTTATTTAACTACCAAACTAATGGTGGCAGTGGTCTAAATTATAATACTAATTTAGGTTCAAACTTTGTATTTTATAAAACTGTTTTTCCTTTTGAAATTGAAAGAAAACAAAGAAGTTTTCTTTAAAAAAAAGAAAAGAAAAGCCCCCCCACTGGGCCAACCGGCCCAGCTGGCCACCAGGCCGACTAGGCCGGCCCACCCCCACTCCGCTTAACCCCCTCCCGGTCCACACCGAACCCTAACCCCTCTCCCCACGATCCCCGTACCCCCCCCCCATCGCGCGATCTGGATCGGGAGCTCCCCAGCTCAACGCCCCGATCCCATCGCCACCGTCGGCCTCGTCCCGACCCCGCCGCCTCTCCCC
>NC_041389.1:141375986-141420304 GCF_002162155.2 Triticum dicoccoides
CGCGCTGACCACACCCCGCGCATGCCCGTCCGCCTGTGCCTGTGGCCACGCTGCGCCTCTGGCCTCGCCTGACCTCACCGCTGCCGGCGTCGCTCGCCCGCCCCGGTTACGTCGCCTGCCCCGCACCCCCTGTCCGTCGCCCGCGCCCGGGCTTGCCGCCCCATCGGACGCCCGCAACCGTGCCTGAGACCGTGCCCGTTAGGCCTTCTAGGCCTATGACACGAGGGGCCCAGCCCCTGAACGTTTAAAAAAAAGGAGAAAGAAAGAAATAAATATCTATTAAAACTATTAATTAATTAATTAATTACTTAATTAATTATGTTTAACTAAACTAATTAAAATTAGTTAATCTAATCTTTTAGTTAAAACTAATTAACCTTGTTTAATTACTCTGAGCCTATGACGAACGGGACCCACGCGTCAGTTTGACTGGTCAACGGTCAACTTTGACCGCTGATGTCATGCTGACATCATGATGACACAGTAATTCTTTTTCGAATTTGCTAAATAATAATAATCCCAGAAAATGTTTAATTCTTTATAAAATCATATAAAATAATTCATAACTCGGATGAAAAAGTTTTATACATGAAAGTTGCTTAGAACGACGAGACGAATCCGGATACGTTGTCCGTTCATCTGCCACCCATCCCTAGCATAGCAAACATGCAACTTTTCCTCTCCGGTTCATCTATCTGACAGACGTCCGGAACCGGGAAAACTTTCCCGGATATTTCCCCCTTCGCCAGTACCGCCTAGCGCTGCGTTAGAACACTTCTAGCCCCGCTTATTGTCTTGTTATGCACTTGCCTGCTATGTATTTACTCTTTCTTCCCCCTCTTCTCTCCGGTAGACCTCGAGACCGCTGTTGATGCCCCTGTGATCGACTACGTCGACGACGACCCTCCTTCTCGCCCGAGCAACCAGGCAAGCCCCCCCCCCTTTGATCATTCCGATATCGCCCATTCTATATTCTCATGCTTGCATTAGATTTTGCTATTGTTATTGTTTGCTCCTATTCTGATGCATAGCCTGCTTTTGTACCTGCTTATTGTTACCTACCTGCTTATCCTAAACTGCTTAGTATAGGTTGGTTAGTGATCCATCAGTGACCCCCAGTACTTGTCCTTGTTGCCCCTGCTTCATCATCGATGACTCGATCAGCGTGATCGATGACCAGAGACGGACACCTCACATCACATTACGCCCCCTTTAGTTGCTCGACTCTGTAGAGCTACTATCGAGTGCCGAGGGTGATCCCTCATAACGAACTCCTGATGATAATTCTGTAGTGTAGCTATTCGGTCATGGTCATCGAGGGTGATTTCCTCTTTCACCATTCCCGATACGGCTCTGTCGTTCAACACCTCAAGTGTGAACCTCGAGGGTGATCCCTCTTCCGTTCACCTTGATGATTACATTGAGTGGAATCCACCGGGGGTGATTCCTCGGGTTTTCCCCTTGATGTCTGGACACACGGTTACAATGACTTTAATTGAGACCTTGGTGGAAGTCGGGCGGGCCCGGAGAGCACCCGCAAGATGGTTACGTGGCACGGCCGGGCATTCTAGGCCCTTGTTGTAAGTCCACGAGTTGGGGCGACGGGGTCACTTTCGATCGTGAGTCTCTGCTCGTCTCCGCAAGCTAATAATACACTATGGTTTGGGTATTTGTTCTGAGTTGGCCTCTGGCCTTTACGCACCAACCACCACGTGAGAATAGTTATGGGCCTCGACGTCGCATTATCAGCCGAAGCTTTGTCAGACATCCAGTTCAGCAGTGCGGCACGGCTGGGCCGGCACCATCCTGTAGTGGTGGAGCCTGGTCCGCCCTGCTTGCAACGACCTGGAGTGCAACGGGCGATGGGCCCAGCCCCCGGAGTGCTTAGGAGGTAGACCAGCGGGGACCTCTCTGCTGAGCCTAGGTAGGGCTGCGACGTGTTGATCTTCCGAGGCCGGGAATTGACCCCAGAAAGGTGTGTCCGGCCATGATCGAGCGTGTTGGAAAACGTGGTGCACCCCTGCAGGGAAGATTATCTATTAATAGCCGTGTCCACGGTAACGGACGTTCAGACTTATATCTTGATCTTATACAACTACAAATGGATACTTAAGATATGTGGCTCCGGGATTGCTTTCTCGCAGGGAGTCGAGGAAGGATCTCTGGGCATTAATGTTACAACATGCTTGTTAAATATAAACTGCTATTCTTTACTCTTCTACATGCTGCAAGATGCTCGGAGCTGCGTGAAGATGCTAGTCTTTGATAGGCTAGGCTTTCCCCTCTATTCTGGCATTCTGCAGTTCAGTCCACAGATACAACCCTTCCATTTGATACAAATGCATACTTAGTATAGATCTGATGCTTGCGAGTACTTTGGATGAGTACTCATGGTTGCTTTGCTACCCATTTTCCCCCTTCTTTCTTCTTTCCGGTTGATGCAACCAGATGGTGGATCCTTGGAACCAGATGCCACCGCCGATGGATGCTACTACGTGGAGACCGCTGATGACCAGGAGTAGTTAGGAGGTCCCAGGCAGGAGGCCTTGCCTCTTCGATCGTTGTTGCTTTTGTGCTAGCCTTCTTAAGGCACCCTTGTTTAACTTATGTCTGTACTCAGATATTGTTGCTTCCGCTGACTCTTGTGTATCGAGCAATGTATTCGAGACCTCGCGGCCCCTGGCTTGTAATATAAAGCTTGTATTATTTTAATTTGTGTCTAGAGTTGTGTTGTGATATCTTCCCGTGAGTCCCTGATCTTGATCGTACACATTTGCGTGTATGATTAGTGTACGATTGAATCCGGGGCGTCACAGGCTAGCAGTATGCGAATAGCTTCAAGCCTAGCAACAGGAGCAAATGTTTCATCGAAGTCAATTCCTTCAACTTGAGTATATCCTTGAGCCACAAGACGTGCTTTGTTTCTGACGACTTGACCATGTTCATCTTGCTTGTTTCGATATATCCATTTTGTGCCAATAATGTTATGCTTGCGAGGGTCAGGTCGCTTGACAAGTTCCCAAACGTTGTTCGGCTTGAACTGTTGAAGTTCTTCTTGCATAGCCGGAATCCATTCAGGTTCCATAAAGGCTTCAACAACTTTCTTGGGTTCTGATATTGATACAAACGAAAAGTGCCCACAAAAATTTACTAACTGTGTTGCTCTTGAGCGAGTGAGTGGACCAGGTGCATTGATGCTATCAATTATCTTCTCAATTTGAACTTCATTTGCAACTCGAGGATGAACTGGACGAAGACTTTGCTCTTGCTGATCATTGTCATCATTGGGAGGATTATCTTCGGTCTGAGCATTGTCTTCAGGTTGGTTACGTGCAGAAATGATAAGTTCCTCTTCAGGCTATGCTTCAGAAGGCATGATTTCACCAGTTCCCATCAGCTTGATAGATTTGCTGGGCGGAGCTTCATCTAGTGTACTTGGCAGGAGTTCTCTTTGTGAACCATTTGTTTCATCAAATCGCACGTCCACAGTTTCGACGATTTTGTAGAGATAGAGGTTGAAGACTCTGTAGGAGTGCGAGTCCTTTCCATAGCCAAGCATGAAGCCTTCGTGAGCTTTAGGTGCAAATTTTGACTTGTGATGGGGATCCTTGATCCAGCATCTAGCTCCAAATACTCTGAAGTAACTGACATTTGGCTTCTTGCCAGTAAGGAGCTCATAGGATGTTTTGTTCAGAAGCTTATGGATGTAGACACGGTTGATGACGTGACATGCTGTATCAATAGCTTTAGGCCAAAACTTTCTTGGTGTCTTGTATTCGTCGAGCATTGTTCGAGCCATCTCAATGAGGGTTCTGTTTTTGCGCTCAACGATGCCATTTTGCTGAGGTGTGTACGGAGCAGAGAACTCATGAGTGATTCCCATTGTATCCAGATAAAGATCAAGTCCGGTGTTCTTGAATTCAGCGCCATTGTCACTTCTGATATGCTTGATCTTCACACCATAATTGTTCATTGCTCGATTGGCGAAGCGTCTGAAGACATCTTGCACTTCAGTCTTGTAGAGAATTATGTGCACCCATGTGTATCTTGAGTAGTCATCAACAATGATAAAACCATATGGACATGCAGTTGTTGTGAGGGTAGAGTAGTGAGTAGGTCCAAATAAGTCCATGTGTAACAGCTCGAAGGGTTGAGATATCGTCATGATTGTCTTCGAGGGGTGCTTGGCCCTAGTCATTTTTCCAGCTTCGCAAGCACCACACAAATGATCCTTCTTGAACTTGACATCCTCGATGCCTATGACATGCTTCTTTTTGACGAGTGAGTGTAAGTTCCTCATGCCAGCATGCCCCAGCCTTCGATGCCAGAGCCAGCATTTTGAAGCTTTTGTGAGAAGACATACGGCAAGCTGTGGACCTGCCGAGAAATCTACCATGTATAGATCATCTTTTCTATACCCTTCAAAGACTAGAGACTTGTCAGATTCCATTAGTACAAGACAACGATATTTTCCGAATAACACAATCATGTTCAAGTCGCAAAGCATTGAGACAGACATTAAGTTGAAACCAAGGGATTCAACAAGCATCACTTTATCCATGTGTTGATCCTTTGATATTGCAACTCTACCTAGACACAATACCTTGCTTTTACCAGTGTCAGCAAATGTGATGTGACTCTTGTCGGATGGATGTAAGGTTGAGTCCATGAGAAGACTTCGATCACCAGTCATATGATTTGTGCATCCGCTGTCCATAATCCATTCTGAAGCTTTTGGTGACATACCCTACAGTGCAGGTAGGAGGATAGGCTTCACAAAGAGTGTTGTGAAGCATAAGCATTTGACACACACAAGGATTGTCACAGCTTAGATCAAGATTAGGACTCATGGTATGACTGGTAAGCGATTCAGATGTAAAAAATATAGTAAGACATATTGTCATGCGTCCATAATGTGTTTTAGGTCCCCAGCAATAGCATCGGACGCCATTGATTGCAGGCTGGAGACCTTTCTCTGCAAAAGAAAGTTAATTCTTCTTCACCACCCACATTTTCAGGGGTGGCTTAGAAGCAATGAGTCTAAGTGCAGCATCTGAGAATTTTGGCTTTGGAGCCCTAGCAAATAGCCTTGCAGGAGATGAATGATACTCATATGAATAAGCAGAAAAGTTCTTAGTTCTATGAACATAGAGGTTCGAAGACACACGCTCATATTCATAAGTCTGAGTATGATTTCCCTGCAAAACATTGGCGTTAGGGTGAATCAGGTGAGTCCTGTATCTATATGAAGCCTTTGGGCCATATGAAGCCATAGGTCTGGGGTTTGTCTTCTTCCTTGGTGGTGTCATGACGACATTCACAGGAAGATTCTCAATGTACTGCTTAGGTACCCAGATCTTCTTCATAGGTGGTCCATTCCTGCAGTTAGTACCAATATACCTGGCAAACACTTCACCATTCTGATTCTTGAACAGCCTATAGTTTGCATCAAAGGATTCATCAATGATAATAGGATTAGCACAGGTAAAGCCAGATAAGGTGGATGGATCCACTGAAGGTTCCTTTGCAGCAACCCATATGGTTTTGGGGTACTGCTCAGGCTTCCAGTAGGAGCCATCAACATTCATTTTCTTCTCGAACCCAACACCCTCTTTCCTAGGGTTTCGGTTTAGAATCTGCTTTTTGAGGACATCGCAGAGTGTCTGATGTCCTTTCAGACTTTTACACATCCCTGTTTCAAGCAATGTCTTCAACCTAGCATTTTCATCATCAATAGTAGTGGTATCCTCCGCAGAGGGGTTAGCAACCACATCAGTAGGTGAAGACAATGAAACAGTAGCAGCAGTGGAACATTCAGCAACAGATGTAGCATTATCACGCTCAATGCATTTTAGACCATGGTGGTTCAAATTCATCCTGAGCGGGACTGATCTGTTGAGCGCGAAGTGACTCATTCTCTTTTTGAAGATCTTCATGAGCCGCTCTCAATTTCTCAAGCTCTTCCTTCCTTTGAAGATAATCATAGGAGAGCTTTTCATAAGTGGTTGAGAGCGTTTCATGACGACTTTCAACTTCTTGGTACTTAGCATGAAGATTTTTTATATCTTCAGCTAAGGACTGTGAACGTGTCATTTCCGTGTCCAACAGGTCATCGCTTTTATCTAACAGTTTTTGAGTATGTTCCATAGCTTTTTGTTGTTCAGTTGCAATTTCAACAAGTGTTTTGTAGCTGGGTTTGGATTCACAATCAGAGTTATCTTGACTTGATGTTTGAAAGTAAGCATCACGTGATTTTACCTTGGCACCACGTGTCATGAAGCAGTAGGTGGGAGTAGGATCGTCTTCATCATTAGCTTTAGCGTTGGTGTGGAAGTCATTGTCTTCAGTGTTGAAGATGGACTTGGTAACATAGGCTGTGGCTAGAGCCAGACTAGCAACGCCAGGGTCGGACTCCTCTCCAGACTCCACCTCCGCCTCCTCAGAAGCAGACTCCTCTTCTGAATCCATTTCCTTGCCAACAAAAGCACGAGCCTTGCCAGATGAACTCTTCTTATGAGATGAAGACCTTGATGAGGACATGGAAGAAGACTTTGAAGATTTCTTCTTCTTGTAATCAGAATCATATTCCTTGCTCTTCTTCTTCTTCTTCTCATTGTCCCACTGTGGACACTCAGAGATATAGTGTCCGGGTTTCTTGCACTTGTGACATGTTCTCTTCTTGTGGTCATGAGTGGAAGCTTCATCATTTCTTGAGCTGGATCGTGAAGACTTTCTGAAGCCTTTCTTCTTAGTAAACTTCTGGAACTTCTTCACAAGAATAGCAAGTTCCTTTCCAATGTCTTCAGGATCATCAGAACTGCAGTCAGATTCTTCTTCAGATGAGGAAACAGCTTTTGCCTTCAAAGCGCGAGTTCAGCCATAGTTGGGACCATAGATATCTATTTTCTCAGAAAGCTGGAACTCATGTGTGTTGAGCCTCTCAAGTATATCAGACGGATCGAGTGTCTTGAAGTCAGGACATTCTTGTATCATGAGGGCAAGGGTGTCAAAGGAGCTGTCAAGCGATCTCAGTAGTGTCTTGACGATTTCATGCTTGGTAATCTTAGTTGCGCCGAGAGCTTGAAGCTCATTTGTGATGTCAGTGAGGCGATCGAACGTGAGCTGGACATTTTCATTGTCGTTTCTCTTGAAGCGGTTGAAGAGGTTGCGAAGAACACTGATCCTTTGATCTCTCTGGGTTGAGACGCCTTCGTTGACCTTGGATATCCAGTCCTAGACTAGCTTCGATGTTTCCAGAGCACTCACACGGCCATACTGTCCTTTGGTCAGATGA
Organism: Triticum dicoccoides; assembly: GCF_002162155.2. Taxonomy (NCBI): domain Eukaryota; kingdom Viridiplantae; phylum Streptophyta; class Magnoliopsida; order Poales; family Poaceae; genus Triticum; species Triticum dicoccoides. Next base: position 141,383,281 of record NC_041389.1, read on the forward strand.
CCACAGATAATGTTCTTGGCAGTAGAGTCTAGTTGAATGAACTTCTTGACATCAGTAGGGGTGACACCTTCACCAGTTTTGGGAACGCCGTTCTTGACGACATACCAGAGGTCGACATCAATGGCTTCAAGATGCATTCGCATCTTATTCTTCCAGTAGGGATATTCAGTTCCATCGAACACGGGGCAAGCAGCGGAGACTTTGATTATCCCTGCAGTCGACATAGCTAAAACTCCATGTGGTTAAACCGAATCACACAGAACAAGGGAGTACTTTGCTCTGATACCAATTGAAAGTGCTACTATCGACTAGAGGGGGGTGAATAGGCGATTTTTATAAAAGTCTTCAAAACTTGGAAGTTTCAAAGACAGATAATAGAAATGACCTAATAGATATGCAGCGGAAGATAAACTACAATAAGCAAACCATAGTCAAGTATGCAATGACGTGAAAGTACATGACTAATAGCAGCTAAGTAGTAAGGATCAGGATGGAAGATGGTATGAAGCCAATCAACGATAGTAGTCAAGCAATGAAGTCAAACAGGTACGACAGATAGGCAATGACTTCACGAAGACAAACTCTAAGTAAAGGATGGGAAGGGATAGAACCAGTCACTTGTTGAAGACAAAAGATTTGTTGGACCAGTTCCAGTTGCTGTGACAACTGTACATCTGGTTAGGGAGGCTGAGATTTAACTCAGAAGACCGTGTCTTCACCTTATACCCCTTGAGCTAAGGACACCCAGTCCTCGCCCAATCACTCTGGTAAGTCAAGGTAGACTTCCGAACCTTCACAGACTTCATTCACCGGCAATCCACAATGACTCCTGGATGCTCAGAACGCGATGCCTAACCGGCTGGAGGATTCACAGTCCTCAAGTGTAATAAGTCTTCAGGTCACACAGACAGAAAGACTTCAGTGATGCCTAACACTCTTTGGCTCTGGGTGTTTGGGCTTGGTCCTCGCAAGGATTTCTCTCTCTCAAAGGCTTCGAGGTGGGTTGCTCTCAAACGACAAAAGCCGTGCACTAACTCTGAGCAGCCACCAATTTATGGTGTAGGGGGTGGGCTAGTTATAGCCACTGGGCAACCCGACCTGATATGTCCGAAATGACCCTGGGTCACTAAGGAACTGACACGTGTTCCAACGGTCAGATTTCAAACACACACGACAACTTTACTTGGGCTACAAGCAAAGCTGACTCATCCAGCTCTGGATAAGATTTGCTCTCATTGTCTTCGCTCAAAGACATAGGATTTGGGTTGAGCATCACTTCAGTCATTCTGACTTAGTTCACTTGGACCCCACTTAACAGTACGGTGGTTCCTATGACTCAACAAAGAAGAACGGGAAACAACGAAATCACACAGTCTTCGCGCTCCATAGTCTCCACTCAATGTCTTCTCATGTCATAGTCTTCAATATGAATATCTTCACATACCACCATTGTCTTCAATGTCTTCATACATTTTTAGGGGTCATCTCCGGTAGGTAAACCGAATCAATGAGGGACACTTCCTGCGTTATCCTGCAATTCTCACAAACGCATTAGTCCCTCAACCAACTTTGTTGTCAATACTCCAAAACCAACTAGGGGTGGCACTAGATGCACTTACAATTTGTCTCCCAACAAGCGCTTTTCTTTAATGCCTTTTAAGCTAGGCATGATGATCTCAATGATGCTCACATAAAAGTAAAGAATTGAAACACAAAGAGAGCATCATGAAGCATATGACTAGCACATTTAAGCCTACCCCACTTCCTATGCATAGGGATTTTGTGAGCAAACCACTTATGGGAACAAGAATCAACTAGCATAGGAAGGCAAAACAAGCAAAACTTCAAGACTTTCAACATAAAGAGAGGAAACTTGATAATCGCGACATCTCTGCTTTCCTACCGCCGGTAGCCACCACATCCACGCCGGCCTCTCCGACTCGGCAGCTAGAGCTGCCTACTTCACCGGGCCACAAGATAGGTCATACCCTCATCTCAAATCACTTTATTTAGGCGTCAGTTGTTTGAATTTTTATTCTGGGCCAATCGATTCTCAATGGGAAGCAACACCCCTCGAGGCGGCAGAGCTCCTAGGCTATTGATTGGCTGGTGTCTAACGTAAGGGTGCGGGAGCGCAAGTCACCGCAGAAGAAGCGCTTAGATGGCTATCTTAGAGTTGCGTGGGTTGAAGGTACTGCCGCCGCCAGATCTGGATGACGGTGAGTCTTTATGGATAGGTCGGGGGTGGCGCAACCACGGCAGTGCGGTGGGGCGGGGAGCGGGGTTTTGGTCGGAGCTCTCGCGGCCACGGACATCAGAGGCAGGCTGCTCTGCCGGTGGTCACTGGCTCTTCGGGGAAGATTCTAAACAGTGTCAGCCAGGAGGCACAAGACGGCCATCAAGCCATCAGGTGTAGATCGGACAGTACCAAAATAAAATAAAATCGTGTGACCCCAATTTAGTATTCAGTTAAGAGATGTGTGACCACTCTCGTACCTTAATGTTGATCTCTTATGGTATTTCTTCATATCAGAAATATGTGTCGGTCTTAACATTATGTGTTTTCTGCATCTTCAGCCACACCGTCTTACGACTCACCGCAGCTGCTCCAACAAAGGGAGCATACACCAGAAGGAAGCTATAGTCCCCACAAACAGTTCCCTGCATCGAATGCGCGTGCCCGACATGGACAGCCACAACAACTGCAGGGCCATCAACAAGTCAGCACATGATGCTCACTCCTATGGATGGTGGCCAGATAGGTTGTACCCTCATCATACTTGTGTGCAACATTTATGGCTTTGTTATTCATCTAAGCATGGAAAATAGATTATCACATTTCACTGTATATTCATGCTGATCTCTTACGGGTCTTGTTTAGGAGTTAACATTGTTCCATAGTTTAGCTAAGAGACTTGTTCTTTAGATTACGCTGTTCCATAGTTATCATCCATCAACCAATGCTATCCCACAGGCTGGTGATTATAGTATTATACCACTTCTAGTATTACCTATGTTGCTCTTTAATACTTTTGTGTGCCATCTAGTTAATCTTGAGTATAAACGATACATATTCTGTAGCTTTCATCTGTGTTCTCCTTTAGTTTTTGGGACCTGTTGCTGCGAGTTAACCCCAGTCCTACTATTTATGTCATCTCCTACAGGCACTCATTACATAAATCTAACTACTAGTTGTCTTCCACGCATGTTAGATATAATTGCACACACTGATTTATCCACAAGAACCTCACGGAGCAATGTAACGACCAACAAACTTGACGTCAATGATACCCAATATGACGGAACATGTAAAGGCAGTTCTTCAGAAGACCTGTAGAACGATGATGAATCCTATTCATCCCACAAGGTCCTTGCTCTAACTTGGCCTGTGATATGGGCACAACATGCATATAATGTCCTGGAGTGCATCTACCTTGTTGCAATGGCATGTGCTTAGCCTGCCTATCATGCATGTAAATATGTCATGCCTTCCTGTTTTTCAGTACCTATTCCATTCATGATAGCATGTTTTCAAATTCAAGTACTGTCATTCTACTCTATCGCAATGCCATCTGCTTAGTTTGGACATCATGCTTCTGAATATCTTATGCACTATTATTCATCAGTATGTGCTTCATCTGTCTACCATACCATATTTTTTTACATTGAAATGATGTTCTAGTGGTCTGTTGCAATGTCATCTTAGTTTCCCAATCATACACGCATATGTTGCCTTAGTGTTTTTCTGTATGTATTCCGCTAACATGACGTTTTACATTCAACTAGTGTTTTTTTACACTGTTGTCCTGTCGTATCCCTAGCTCTTACATCATACTCCCTCCGTCCAGATTACATGTCACAGAAATGGATAAAAATGGATGTATCTAGAACTGAAATACGCCTAGACCCACTCATTTATTTCCGGATGGAGGGAATACATGTCAATATGTCATGCCTTTCTATTCTTCAGTACCTATTCCATATCTCTGTTGTAGCATGTTTTATAATTGAAGCACCATTCTTTTATATAAGGCATGCAAGGGGAAGACGGCTATGTTAGAATCTAAAGGGTTACAAACAAGGTCTTTCCAAAAGATCCAAACGCCAGGAGATAGTAAACCAACTCCAGATTTCATAGATACTACTCTAGCACAGAGAAACCCAACTCCTACTGATAATAAGCAGATTCCAGTGGCCAAAGAACTAGTCCTCTCCAGTCCAGCAAAAATATGTCAACTCCATTCTAAGAAGCGTGTGTGTATCCTCGCATCATGAAATTTTATAGCATTCTGATCATATTTTCTACATGTTTCTTATCCATCTCTCTTTTAGAAAATAAGCTTAATGGATAGAAGATTTTCTGCACTGGGATCGTATTCCAGGAAAGTATCTTGCGGGAATTCTCTGTGCTCCGGTGCTGATGTAAGTACCTGTTGTATATCACTATGATACGTCTCCAACGTATCTATAATTTATGAAGCTTTCATACTATTATATTACCTGTTTTGGATGTTTATGAGCTTTATTATACACTTTTATATTATTTTTGGGACTAACCTATTAACCGGAGGCCCAGCCCATATTGTTGTTTTCTTGCCTATTTCAGTGTTTCGAAGAAAAGGAATATTAAATGGAGTCCAAACAGAATGAAACCTTCGGGAACGTGATTTTTGGAACGAACGTGATCCAGGAGACGTGGAGCTGAAGTCAGGGAAGCTTCGAGGAGGTCACGAGGCAGGGGGCATCCCCTGGGCGTGCCCTCCACCCTCGTGGGCCCCTCGTGGCTCCCCTGACCGACTTCTTTCGCCTATATAAGTCCATATACCTTAAAACCTTCGGGGAAACAATACATCAGGAGTTCCGCCGCTGCAAGCCTCTGTAGCCACCAAAAACCAATCGGGACCCTGTTCCGGCACCCTGCCGGAGGGGGATCCCTCACCGGTGACCATCTTCATCATCCCGACGCTCTCCATGACGAGGAGGGAGTAGTTCACCCTCGGGGCTGAGGGTATGTACCAGTAGCTATGTGTTTGATCTCTCTCTCTCTCATGTTCTCTCTATGGCACGATCTTGATGTATCGCGAGCTTTGCTATTATAGTTGGATCTTATGATGTTTATCCCCCTCTACTCTCTTGTGATGAATTGAGTTTTCCTCTTGAAGTTATCTTATCGGATTGAGTCTTTAAGGATTTGAGAACACTTGATGTATGTCTTGCCATGCTTATCTGTGGTGACAATGAGATATTCACGTGATCTACTTGATGTATATTTTGGTGATCAACTTGCGGGTTCAATGAACTTATGCATAGGGGTTGGCACATGTTTTCGTTTTGACTCTCCGGTAGAAACTTTAGGGCACTCTTTGAAGTACTTTGTGTTGGTTGAATAGATGAATCTGAGATTGTGTGATGCATATCGTATAATCATGCCCACGGATACTTGAGGTGACAATGGAGTATCTAGGTGACATTAGGGTTTTGGTTGATTTGTGTCTTAAGGTGTTATTCTAGTACGAACTCTATGATAGATCGAACGGAAAGAATAGCTTCATGTTATTTTACTACGGACTCTTGAATAGATCGAGCAGAAAGGATAACTTTGAGGTGGTTTCGTACCCTACCATAATCTCTTCATTTGTTCTCCGCTATTAGTGACTTTGGAGTGACTCTTTGTTGCATGTTGAGGGATAGTTATATGATCTAGTTATGTTATTATTGTTGAGAGAACTTGCACTAGTGAAAGTATGAACCCTAGACCTTGTTTCCTAGCATTGCAATATCGTTGACGCTCACTTTTATCATTAGTTACCTTGCTGTTTTTATATTTTCAGATTACAAAAACCTATATCTACCATCCATATTGCACTTGTATCACCATCTCTTCACCGAACTAGTGCACCTATACAATTTACCATTGTATTGGGTGTGTTGGGGACACAAGAGACTCTTTGTTATTTGGTTGCAGGGTTGTTTGAGAGAGACCATCTTCATCCTATGCCTCCCATGGATTGATAAACCTTAGGTCATCCACTTGAGGGAAATTTGTTACTGTCCTACAAACCTCTGCACTTGGAGGCCCAAAAACGTCTACAAGGAGAAGGTTGTGTAGTAGACATCAAGCTCTTTTCTGGCGCCGTTGCCAGGGAGGTGAGTGCTTGAAGGTATATCTTTTGATCTTGCAATGGAATCTTTTAGTTTCTTGTTTTATCACTAGTTTAGTATATAAAATAAAACTACAAAAAATGGAATTGAGTTTGCCTCATACACTTCATCTTTTTAATATCTTTCATGAAAATGATGGAAAGGAAAATTGTGCTATTGCTAGAATAAGAATGCATTAAAATGTTTGGTACTAGATCTTTGTATGATGAGCATGATTGCAATGTTGTTAGTATGAATTACTTGAACATCCATGATGCTAATGATATGCAAGGCGACAAGCTTGGGGAAGCTATGTTTGATGAAGATGATATTTTTTGTCCCCCAAGTTTTGATGAGAATATTTATTATGATGAAAGCATGCCTCCTATTTATGATGATTATATTGATGAAAGTAGATTTGGAGAGGTCATGACTTTATTTAGTGATGAATCCACTATTTCGGAAGAAGTTCCAATTGATTATGAGAACAAAGATGCCATCTATGATGATTATTGTGATGACTTGTATGCTTTTAAGAATAATGATAACCATGAAACTTGTCATCATGATTTTAGTTTTCAATTGGATTATGCTTCACATGATAGTTATTTTGTTGAGTTTGCTCCCACTACTATTGATGAGAATAAATTTGCTTATGTGGAGAGTAGTAAAATTTCTATGCAAGTAGATCATGAAAAGAATGCTTTATGTGCTGGTTATATTGTTGAATTAATTCATGATGCTACTGAAAATTATTATGAGGGAGGATCATATGCTTCTACATATTGCAATAATATCAAGTTTCCTCCCTATGTGTTGAAAATTTTGAAGCTATGCTTGTTTTGCCTTCCTATGCTAGTTGATATTGTTCCAATAAGTTGTTTGCTAACAAAATCCCTATGCATAGGAAGTGGGTTAGACTTAAATGTGCTAGTCATATGCTTCATGATGCTCCCGTTATGTTTCAATTCTTATCTTTTATGTGAGCATCATTGTCATCATCATGCCTAGCTAAAAAGGCATTAAAGAAAAAGCGCTTGTTGGGAGACAACCCAATATTTATCCCTACTATTTTTGTGTGCTCACATGATTATGCTACTGTAGTAATCATGTTTTATAGCTTTTGTTTCAATAAAGTGCCAAGTAAGACCTTTAGGATAGCTTACGGTGATAGTTGTGTTGATCCTGCTGAAAATCATAAACTTTTGCGCCCAGTAAATTAGTTTTGATAATTCACAGAAACGTGATTTTGATCCGATTATTTTTTCTCTGGATTGGTACACGTATTTATTAGGACTTCCTAATTTTGTAGTATTTTTGGAGTTCAATAAGTATGTGTTTGTTACATATTACTACAGACTGTTCTGTTTTTGACAGATTCTGTTTTCTATGTGTTGTTTGCTTATGTTGATGTATCTATGAGTAGTTTCGGAGGTTATAAACCATAGATAAGTTGGAATACAGTAGATATTACACCAATATGAATTTAGAATGAGTTCATAACAGTACCTAAGTGGTGATTTATTTTCTCATACTAACGGAGCTTACGAGTTTTCTGTTAAGTTTTGTGTTGTGAAGTTTTCAAGTTTTGGGTAAAGATTCGATGGACTATGGAATAAGGAGTGGCAAGAGCCTAAGCTTGGGGATGCCCAAGGCACCCCAAGGTAATATTCAAGGACAACCAAGAGCCTAAGCTTGGGGATGCCCCGGATGGCATCCCCTCTTTCGTCTTCGTTCATCGGTAACTTTACTTGGAGCTATATTTTTATTCACCACATGATATGTGTTTTGCTTGGAGCGTCATTTTCTTTTGTTAGTATTTGCTTGATGTTATTTATAATAATGTTTTGCATCTTTAGTTTCAATAAAAATGTCAAGGATAGCCTTTACCATGCTTATTTTGCAAGTATACATGTTGCTGTTTGAAAACAGAAAGTTTACCGTTGTTGCAAAAAATTCCCTAGAAAAGTCAGAGAATGATATAATGTTGAAACTTTTTGCATAATGAGATCTGATAAGTCTTCTACAGCTTAGTATTTTTATCATAATTTTTGGAGTTAGGTAAGTATGATGAATCTTGCATTCTTTACAGACTGTACTGTTTTGGCAGATTGCTGTTATGTTTGCATTGTTTGCATATGTTTGCTTGTTTAATGATTCTGTTTGATGATAGGAGTATTAAATATGCAGAGGCATTTATTATGCAATGTTGAATAATAATTTTAGTGATTTGTTACAGTAGAAAATGATAAGATTTTGCATTGGTTTATACTAACTTATCTCACGAGTTCTTGTTGAGTTTTATGTGGATGAAGTTTTTGAGAAATAGAGAAACCATGATATGAGAGGAATTAAGGAGACACAAAATCTCAAGCTTGGGGATGCCCCGGTAGGCATCCCACCTTTATTCTTCAACAATTATCGGTTAGTATCGGTTGAACCTAAGTTTTTGCTTCTTCACATGAGTTGAGCTATCCTTGCAATGTCATTTTATTTTATTTTGCTTGTTGTTTGAATAAAATACCAAGATCTGAAATTCTTAAATGAGAGAGTCTTCACATAGTTACATAATTATTTAGCTACTCATTGATCTTCACTTATATCTTTTTGGAGTAGTTTGTCATTTACTCGTATGCTTCACTTATATCCTATGAGTAAATGGTTGAATGAGTTGAATGTCATAAATCTGAAATTATATATGTTTCATTTGTTTATCCCATGGGGAGTAATGACTTCACATCTAAGAAGTAGAGATGGTAAATTTATTGAAGGGTAGGAAGCATTGTATTGGTCATTTGAACAATTCATGAAAGAATATTGAAGGAAGAGAGATTTCACATATAAATATAATATCTTGGACATCTTTTATAATAGTGAGCACTCATTAAGTATGACATGCTAAAGAGTTGATGTTGGACAAGGAAGACAACGTAATGGGTTATGTTTTCTCACATCTCAGTTAAAGTATATTGCCATGGATCATTAAAACATGTTGAGCTTGCCTTTCCCCCTCATGCTAGCCAAAATTCCTTGCACCAAGTAGAGATACTACTTGTGCTTCCAAATATCCTTAAACCTAGTTTTTGCCATGAGAGTCCACCATACCTACCTATGGATTGAGTAAAATCCTTCAAGTAAGTTGTCATGTTGCAAGCAATAAAAATTGCTCTCTAAATATGTATGACTTATTAGTGCGGAGAAAGTAAGCTTTATACGATCGTGTGATATGGAAGTAATAAAAGCGACAGATTGCATAATAAAGGTTCATATCACAAGTGGCAATATAAAGTGACGTTCTTTTGCATTAAGATTTTGTGCATCCAACCCTAAAAGCACAAGACAACCTCTGCTTCCCTCTGCGAAGGGCCTATCTTTTACCTTATGTCTTTTACTTTATGCAAGAGTCAAGGTGATCTTCACCTTTCCCTTTTTCATTTTATCCTTTGGCAAGCACCTCGTGTTGGAAAGATCCTGATATATATATCCAATTGGATGTAAGTTAGCATGAACTATTACTGTTGACATCACCCAAAGGTGAATACGTTGGGAGGCAAAATTATAAGCCCCTATCTTTCTCAGTGTCCGGTTAAAACTCCATAACCATAAGTATTGTGTGAGTGTTAGCAATTATAGAAGATTATATGATAGTTGAGTATGTGGAGTTTGCTAAATCAAAGCTCTGACATAGACCCTTCCTGAAAATAAGATGAATTGTAATTGTTTGATGACTAAGAATGAAGTTTGCTAGTTTTCAAGAAAGTTTATGGTCTATGCTTTAACATGTGAATAGCTTGTTACTTGATCGTGAGAAGTTTTATGAGATGAACTACTGTTATGACATATAATCATGCTAGAAAAGGTGATTGAAATTATCATTGATCAAACTTGTGCACCTGCTAGCATTCACACTTCATAAATTCTTTCTTTTATCATTTACCTACTCGAGGACGAGCAGGAATTAAGCTTGGGGATGTTGATACGTCTCCAACATATCTATAATTTATGAAACATTCATGCTATTATATTACCTGTTTTGGATGTTTATGGGCTTTATTATACACTTTTATATTATTTTTGGGACTAACCTATTAACCGGAGGCCCAACCCATATTGTTGTTTTCTTGCCTATTTCAGTGTTTCGAAGAAAAAGAATATCAAACAGAGTCCAAACGGAATGAAACCTTCGGGGACGTGATTTTTGGAACGAACGTGATCCAGGAGACATGGAGCTGAAGTCAGGGAAGCTTTGAGGAGGCCACGAGGCAGAGGGGGCGCGCCCACCCCACCCCTGGGCGCGCCCTCCACCCTTGTGGGCCCCTCGCGGCTCCCCCGATCGACTTCTTTAGCCTATATAAGTCCATATACCCTAAAACCTTCGGGGCAAACAATAGATCAGGAATTCCACCGCCGCAAGCCTCTGTAGCCACCAAAAACCAATCGGGACCCTATTCCAGCACCCTGCCGGAGGGGGGATCCCTCAGCGGTGGCCATCTTCATCATCCCGGCTCTCTCCATGACGAGGAGGGAGTAGTCCACCCTCGGGGCTGAGGGTATGTACGAGGAGGGATCGTATTCGAGGAAAGTATCTTGCGGGAATTCTCTGTGCTCCAGTGCTGATGTAAGTACATGTTGTATATCACTATGATACGTCTCCAACGTATCTATAATTTATGAAGCTTTCATGCTATTATATTACCTGTTTTGGATGTTTATGGGCTTTATTATACACTTTTATATTATTTTTGGGACTAACCTATTAACCAGAGGCCCAGCCCATATTGTTGTTTTCTTGCCTATTTCAGTGTTTCGAAGAAAAGGAATATCAAATGGAGTCCAAACGGAATGAAACCTTCGGGAACGTGATTTGGAACGAACGTGATCCAGGAGACGTGGAGCTGAAGTCAAGGAAGCTTCGAGGAGGTCACGAGGCAGGGGGCGTCCCCCTGGGCGTGCCCTCCACCCTCGTGGGCCCCTCGTGGCTCCCCCGACCGACTTCTTTCGCCTATATAAGTCCATATACCTTAAAACCTTCGGGGAAACAATACATCAGGAGTTCCGCCGCTGCAAGCCTCTGTAGCCACCAAAAACCAATCGGGACCCTGTTCCGGCACCCTGCCGGAGGGGGATCCCTCACCGGTGACCATCTTCATCATCCTGGCGCTCTCCATGACGAGGAGGGAGTAGTTCACCCTCGGGGCTGAGGGTATGTACCAGTAGCTATGTGTTTGATCTCTCTCTCTCTCTCATGTTCTCTCTATGGCACGATCTTGATGTATCGCGAGCTTTGCTATTATAGTTGGATCTTATGATGTTTCTCCCCCTCTACTCTCTTGTGATGAATTGAGTTTTCCTCTTGAAGTTATCTTAATGGATTGAGTCTTTAAGGATTGAGAACACTTGATGTATGTCTTGCCATGCTTATCTGTGGTGACAATGGGATATTCACGTGATCTACTTGATGTATGTTTTGGTGATCAACTTGCGGGTTCAATGAACTTATGCATAGGGGTTGGCACATGTTTTCGTCTTGACTCTCCGGTAGAAACTTTGGGGCACTCTTTAAAGTACTTTGTGTTGGTTGAATAGATGAATCTAAGATTGTGTGATGCATATCGTATAATCATGCCCACGGATACTTGAGGTGACAATGGAGTATCTAGGTGACATTAGGGTTTTGGTTGATTTGTGTCTTAAGTTGTTATTCTAGTATGAACTCTATGATAGATCGAACGGAAAGAATAGCTTCATGTTATTTTACTACAGACTCGTGAATAGATCGAGCAGAAAGGATAACTTTGAGGTGGTTTCATACCCTACCATAATCTCTTCGTTTGTTCTCCGCTATTAGTGACTTTGGAGTGACTCTTTGTTGCATGTTGACGGATAGTTATATGATCTAGTTATGTTATTATTGTTGAGAGAACTTGCACTAGTGAAAGTATGAACCCTAGGCCTTGTTTCCTAGCATTGCAATACCGTTTACGCTCACTTTTAGCATTAGTTACCTTGCTGTTTTATATTTTCATATTACAAAAACCTATATCTACCATCCATATTGCACTTGTATCACCATCTCTTCGCCGAACTAGTGCACCTATACAATTTACCATTGTATTGGGTGTGTTGGGGACACAAGAGACTCTTTGTTATTTGGTTGCAGGGTTGTCTGAGAGAGACCATCTTCATCCTACGCCTCCCACAAATTGATAAACCTTAGGTCATCCACTTGAGGGAAATTTGCTATTGTCCTACAAACCTCCGCACTTGGAGGCCCAACAACGTCTACAAGAAGAAGGTTGTGTAGTAGACATCACACTATATTTTTACATCAGCATGTATTTTGTTAATCAGCGTGAATCCAACCTTTATCCGATCTACATTTAGTTGTAGCAAAATGTATAATTAAAGGCGACAATTTTGATTTTTGTAAGGACGAAACCACATCGGGCCGATATTGAGCCCAAATATATAGCGGGCTATTAACGGGCTCGAACTGACGATGGGCTGCAATTGTGTCAAATCGTTAACGGGTCGTTGACGGGACGAATTGGCACAACTCATATGGGATGTGGGCATAAATGGACTTGACACAAGTAGGCCTTATATGGGTCTGCCTGCTAATTTTTACTGGGCCGGCCTTTTTCACCAGAATGGGCCACTGTTGGGCCTTGCCACGTGTCGACGTATCATAGGCGCCTCCCATACTATGAGTGGATGACATCTGTCCCAACGCTGAGCCGACACGTGGACCCTCCGGCGAATGAGAATTTTACACATGGAAAATCCCATTGGTCGGGGCTGTTAACGGGTTATCGGATCCAAACCGAAACCCGATAGCTTAACGGCGATCCGTTACGGTGGATGCCACATGTCGGTTACCCTTTGAGGAAATCAATTCTATGATGCGAGATTTATCGTCATGGAAGTGGACACTTCCGTGATGATAATTTTGGTAATGCCCTGGAACACTTCTATGACAGCACAGCTATGACTATCTTGATTCTATCATAAAATCGTCATGGATGTACATGCATGACAGAAAACGTGACCTACTGTGACAAACACGTATCATCACGGAAGTGTATTTTTTTGTAGTGAGTCCATGTAAGTGCATCTAGTGCCACCCTTATTTGGTTTTGGAGTATTGACGACAAACCTGGTTGAGGGACTAATGTGTTTGTGACAATTGCAGGATAACACAGGTAGTAGTCCCTCATTGATTCGGTTTACCTACGGGAGATGACCCCTAAAAATGTGTGAAGACATTGAAGACAATGGTGGTCTGTCAAGCTATTCACGTTGAAGACTATGTCATGAGAAGACATCGCGTGAAGACTATGGAGCACGAAGACTTAGTTGTTTCATTGTTTCCTTTTCTTATTTGTTGAGTCATAGGAACCACCCGTACTGTTAAGTGGGGTCCAAGTGAACAAAGTCAGAGTGACTGAAGTGATGCTCAACCAAATTCTATGTCTTCGAGCGAAGACAATGAGAGCAAATCTTATCCAGAGTCAGATGAGTCAGCTTTACTTGTAGCCCAAGTCAAGCTGTCGCGTGTGTTTGAAATCTGACCGTTGAGACACGTGTCAGTTCCTTAGTGACCCAGGGTCATTTCGGACAAATCAGGTCGGGTTGCCCAGTGGCTATAAATAGCCCACCCCCTACACCATAAATTGGTGGCTGCTCAGAGTTAGTACACGACTTTTGTCATTTGAGAGCAACCCACCGCTGAAGCTTTCGAGAGAGAATCCTTGCGAGGACAAAGCCCAAACCACCCAGAGCCCAAAGAGTGTTTGGCATCACTGAAGTCTTTCTGTCCACGTGATCTGAAGACTTGTTACACTTGAGGACTGTGAATCCTCCAGCCGGTTAGGCGTCGCGTTCTGAGCATCCAAGAGTCATTGTGGATTGCCAGTGAACGAAGTCTATGAAGGTTTGGAAGTCTACCTTGAAGACTTACTAGAGTGATTGGGCGGGGACTAGGTGTCCTTAGCTCAAGGGGAATAAGGTGAAGACGTGGTCTTCTGAGTTGAATCTCAGCCTCCCTAACCAGACGTACAGTTGTCACAGCAACTGGAACTGGTCGAACAAATATCTGTCCTCCTGAAGATGCTTGTTCCATCTCTCACTTCTCTTTACTTATAGTTTGTCTTCATGAAGTCATTGCCTGCTTGCATCATCTGTTTGACTTCACTGGGTGACTACCTGTTCTGATTGGCTTCATACTATCTTCCATCTTGATCTTTTCTACCTAGCTGCTAATAGTCTTCGTGCTTTCACTTCATTGAATACTTGACTATAGCTTGTCTTGTGTAGTCTACCTTCCGCTACATACGAATAGTGTCGGTTCTATTGTTTGTCTTTGAAACTCTCATGTTTTGAAGACTTTCATAAAAATCACCTATTCACCCCCCCCCCCTCTAGTCGATAACTAGCCCTTTCAATTGGTATCAGAGCAAGGTACTCCCTTGTTCTGTGTGATTCGGTTTAACCACCTGGAGTTTTTGCTATGTCAACTGCAACGATAATCAAAGTCTCCGCTGCGTGCCCCATCTTCGATGGCACTGAATATCCCTACTGGAAGAATAGGATACGCATGCATCTTGAAGCCATTGATGTCAATCTATGGTATGTCGTCAAGAACGGCGTTCCCAAGACTAGTGAAGGTGTCACCCCTGCTGATGTCAAGAAGTTCGTTCAACTGGACTCTACCGCCAAGAACATCATCTGTGGTGATCTGACCAAAGGACAGTATGGCCATGTTAGTGCTCTGGAAACATCGAAGCTAGTCTGGGACTGGCTCTCCAAGGTCAATGAAGGTGTCTCAACTTAGCGAGATCAATGGATCAGTACTCTCTGCAACCTCTTCAACTGTTTCAAGAGACACAACAATGAGAACTTCCAGCTCACATTTGATCGCCTCACTGATATCACAAATGAGCTCCAAGCACTCGGCGCCACTGAGATTACGAAGCATGAAATAGTGAAGACACTACTGAGATCTCTTGACAGCTCATTTGACACCTTAGCCCTGATGATACAAGAACGCCCTGACTTCAAGACTCTCGATCCATCTGACATACTTGAGAGGCTCAACACACATGAGTACCAGCTATCTGAGAAACGAGATATCTATGGCCCCAACTATGCCCGAACTCGTGCTTTGAAGGCAAAGGCTACTGCTTCCTCATCTAAAGAAGAATCTGACTGTAGTTCTGGTGATCCTGAAGACATTGGAAAGGAGCTTGCTATGCTTGTGAAGAAGTTCCAGAAATTCACCAAGAAGAAAGATTCAGAAAGTCTTCACGATCCATCTCAAGGAATGATGAAGCGTCCACTCATGACCACAAGAAGAGAACCTTCCACAAGTGCAAGAAACCTGGTCACTACATCTCTAAGTGTCCACAGTGGGACAATGAGAAGAAGAAGAAGAAGAAGAAGAAGAGCAAAGAATATGATTCTGATGACAAAAAGAAGAAGAAATCCTCAAAGTCTTCTTCCAAGTCTTCGTCCAAGTCTTCATCACACAAGAAGAGCTCATCTGGCAAGGCTCGTGCGTTTGTTTGCAAGGAGATGGATTCAGAGGAGGAGTCTGCTTCTGAGAAGGTGGAGGTGGAGTCTGAGGAGGAGTCCGACTCTGGTGTTGCGAGTCTGGCTCTAGCTACAGCCTATGTCGCCAAGTCCATCTTCAACACTGAAGACAATGGCTCCGTCACCAACGCTGATGATAATGACAAGGACGACTCGGCTCTCACCTTCTGCTTCATGGCACGTGGTGCCAAGGTAAAATCACGCGATGCTTACTTTCAAACATCAAGTGAAGATGACTCTGATGGTGAATCCAAACCTAGTTACAAAACACTTGCTAAAATTGCAACTGAACAACAAAAAGCTATGGAACATACTCAGAAACTATTAGACAAAAGCGATGACCTGTTGGACGCGGAAATGACCAAGTCTCAGTCCTTAATTGAAGACATCAAAAATCTTCATGTTAAGTAACAGGAACTTGAAGGTCGACATGAATCGCTCTCAACTTCTCATGAAAAACTTTCCTATGATTATCTTCAAAGGAAGCAGGAACTTGAGAAATTGAGATCGGCTCATGAAGATCTTCAAAAGGAGAACGAGCCACTTCGCACTCAACAGATCAGTCCCGCTCAGGAAGGATTTGAACCACCATGTCTAAAATGCATTGAGCGTGATAATGCTGCCTCTGTTGCTGAATGTTCTACTGCTACTACTGTTGCAATATCTTCAATTGCTGATGTGGTAACTAACCCCTCTGCTGAGGATACCACTACTATTGCTGATGAGAATGCCAGCTTGAAGACACTGCTAGAGACAGGGATGTGCAAAAGTCTCAAAGGGCATCAGACATTATGTGATGTCCTCAAAAAGCAGATTCTGAACCGAAACCCTAGGAAAGAGGGTGTTGGGTTCGAGAGGAAAATGAATGTTGATGGGTCGTACTGGAAGCCTGAGCAGTACCCCAAAACCACATGGGTTGTTGCAAAGGAACCTTCAGTAGATCCATCCACCTTATCTGGTTTCACTTTTGCTAACCCTATTATCATTGATGAATCCTTTGATGCAAACTATAAATTGTTTAAGAATCAGAATGGCGAAGTGTTTGCCAGGTATATTGGTACTAACTGCAGGAATGGGCCACCTATGAAGAAGATATGGGTACCCAAAAGTTGTCTTGAGAATCTTCCGGTGAATGTCATCTTGACACCACCTGTGAAGAAGACAAACCCCATACCAAAGGCTTCATATGGTCCTAAAGCTTCATACAAACCGAGGACTCATCTGAGTCACCCTAACATCAATGTTTTGCAGGGAAATCATACTCAGACCCATGAATATGAGTGTGTTTCCTCAAACCGCTATGTTCATAGAACTAAGAACTTTTCTGCTTATTCCTATGAGTATTATTCACCTCCTGCAAGGCTATTTACTAGGGCTCCAAAGCCCAAGTTCTCAGATGCTGCACTTAGACTCATTGCTTCTAAGCCACCCCTGAAAATGTGGGTGGTTAAGAAAACTTAACTCTCTTTTGCAGGGAAAGGTCTCCAGCCGGAAATCTAAGGCATCCAATGCTAATGCTGGGGACCTTAAACATCTTGTGGGGCGCAAGATAAAATGCCCAAATGGTCTTACTTTGTATTTCGTTCCGGGATTCCTTGACACTCATCCTATCTATCCTAACCAAGATCTTAATTTCCATGTTCCACTTGTTCGTCAAATGTTTATGCTTCACAACTCGCTTGGTGAAGCCTATCCCCCAAACTGCACTGTAGGCTATGACACCTCGTACTTCAGAATGGATTATGGACAGTGGATGCACTAACCACATGACTGGCGATCGAAGTCTTCTGATGGATTCAACCCTACGTCCATCAGACAAGAGTCACATCACATTTGCGGACACTGGTAAAAGCAAGGTATTGGGTCTAGGTAGAGTTGCAATATCAAGGGATCAACACATGGATAAAGTGATGCTTGTTGAATCCCTTGGTTTCAACTTAATGTCTATCTCAATGCTTTGTGACTTAAACATGATTGTGCTATTTGGAAAATATTGATGCCTTGTGCTAACGGAATTTGACAAGCCTCTAGTCTTTGAAGGGTATCGGAAATATGATCTGTATATGGTAGATTTCTCAGCAGGACCACAGATGGCCGTATGTCTTCTAGCAAAAGCTTCATAGTGCTGGCTTTGGCATCGAAGGCTAGGACATGCTGGCATGAGGAACTTGCACACTCTCGCGAAGAAGAAGCATGTCGTGGGCATCGAAGGCGTCAAGTTCAAGAAGGATCATCTGTGTGGCGCCTGTGAAGCTGGAAAGATGACCAGGGCCAAGCATCCCTCGAAGACAATCATGACTACATCTCAACCGTTCAAGCTGCTACACATGGACTTATTTGGCCCTACTCACTACTCTACTCTCAATGCTACTGCTTGCCTCTATGGCTTTGTCATTGTTTATGATTACTCTAGGTATACTTGGGTGCATATAATCCTCTACAAGACTGAAGTGCAGGATGTCTTCAGACACTTTGCCAATTGTGCCATGACAAACTATGGCATCAAGATCAAGCACATCAGAAGCGACAACGGCACTGAGTTCAAGAACACCAGCCTCAACCTTTATCTGGATACTTTGGGTATTACTCATGAGTTCTTTACTCCTTACACACCTCACCAGAATGGCATCACGGAGCGCAAGAACAGAACTCTTATTGAGATGGCCCGGACGATGCTTGATGAATACAAGACTCCACGAAAGTTCTGGCCTGAAGCCATTGATACTGCATGCCACGTCATCAACTGTGTTTATCTTCACAAGCTTCTGAAGAAAACATCCTATGAACTCCTAACTGGTAAGAAGCCAAATGTAAGCTACTTCAGAGTATTTGGTGCTAGGTGCTGGATCAAGGATCCACATCACACTTAAAAATTTGCACCGAAAGCACATGAAGGTTTTATGCTTGGTTACGAAAAGGATTCGCACTCCTACAGAGTCTTCAACCTCTTTCACTATAAAGTGGTTGAAACTGTGGATGTGCGGTTCGATGAGACTAACGGCTCGCAAAGAGAGCACCTCCAAATGTGCTAGATGAATTACCCCCTAGTGAGTCAATCAAGCAAATGGGAATTGGAGAGATCATACCATCTGAGAATCAGACTAAAGAAGAGCTTATCATTTCTGCACCTAATCAACCTAAAGACAATACTCAGCCTGAAGACAATCCCCCAAATGATGACGTTGATCAGCAAGAGCAAAATCTTTGTCCTGTTCATCCTCGTGTTGCAAATGAAGTTCGGATTGAGAAGATAATTGACAGCTTAAATGCACCTGGTCCACTCACTCGTTCAAGAGCTACTCAAATAGCAACACAGCTAACCAATTTCTGTGGGCATTTTGCATTTGTCTCAATCTCAGAACCCAAGAAAGTTGATGAAGCCTTCATGGAACCTGAATGGATTCAAGCTATGCAAGATGAGCTTCAATAGTTCGAGCTGAATAATGTGTGGGAATTGGTCAAGCGTCCTGATCCTCGGAAGCACAATATCATTGGCACCAAATGGATATATCGCAACAAGCAAGATGAGCATCAAGTCATCAGAAACAAGGCTCGTCTCGTTACACAAGGTTACACTCAAGTGGAAGGAATTGACTTCGATGAAACATTTGCTCCGGTGGCAAGGCTTGAAGCCATTCGCATACTGCTAGCCTATGCAAATCATCACAACATCCTTCTGTATCAAATGGATGTGAAGAGTGCTTTTCTCAATGGAAAAATAGAAGAAGAAGTATATGTTGCACAACCTCCTGGCTTTGAAGATCCAAAACATCCTGATATGGTATACAAGCTCAACAAGGCACTGTATGGCCTCAAATAAGCCCCTCGTGCTTGGTATGACACGCTCAAGGACTTCCTGAAGAGCAAAGGCTTCAAACCTGGTTCACTAGATCCTACACTCTTCACGAAGACATATGATGGTGAAATATTTGTGTGCCAAATCTATGTGGATGACATTAACTTCGGCTGCACCAACAAGAAATACAGTGATGAGTTTGGTCACATGATGCAAGAGCAATATCAGATGTCCATGATGGGCGAGCTGAAGTTCTTCCTGGGTCTCCAGATCCGTCAGCAACGCAACGGCATCTTCATATCTCAAGAAAAATACCTCAAAGATTGCCTGAAGAAGTTTGGAATGCAAGACTGCAAAGGATACACAACGCCAATGCCAACTAAAAGTCATTTGGGTCCCGACGCCAATGGTAAAGAGTTCGATCAAAAGGTATACCACTCCATGTTTGGTTCTTTGCTTTATTTATGTGCATATAGGCCAGACATAATGCTTAGTGTTTGCATGTGTGCCCGATTCCAAGCGGCACAAAAGGAATCGCATCACTTAGGTGTGAAGCGAATTCTTTGATATTTGGCTTACACCCCAACACTAGGATTATGGTATCCAAAGGGCTCAGAGTTTGATCTAGTTGGATTCTCAGATGTTGATTATGCTGGTGACAAGGTTGATCGCAAGTCCACATCAGGCACATGTCACTTTCTGGGACGATCTCTTGTCTGTTGGTCTTCAAAGAAGCAGAACTGTGTATCTCTCTCCACTGCTGAATCTGAATACATTGCTGCTGGATCTTGCTGTGCTCAGCTTCTCTAGATGAAGCAAACTCTCAAGGACTATGGTTTCCACCTGAAGAATGTGCCACTCTACTGCGACAATGAGAGTGCCATCAAGATTGCCAACAACCCAGTTCAGCACTCGAAGACAAAGCACATTGAAATTCGTCATCACTTTCTCAGAGATCATGTTATGAAGGAAGATATTGATATCATTCACGTCAACACTGAAGAGCAATTGGCTAATATCTTCACAAAGCCCTTGGATGAGAAAAGGTTTTGCAAGTTGTGGTGTGAGCTAAATATCTTGGAATCCTCAAATGTCCTGTGATTAGGCACACATCCTAACACTTATGCATTTTGATGACTTAGATGTGCAACACACGAAGTACAGTATATCTTCAATCAATGAAGACATACACTCTAAGTGTGAATACATTAATGCAGAATTTGACTTCGGAGCGCCACGATAATTGTGCGCCGTGTCTGGGTCTAATACTTACTATACGGTGGGTAACGCCACCACCAAACTTTTGTTTGAAGTGTTTCCCTTGGCGTTATGTTTGCAAAGTCTTCGTATTTGATTTATTTCATCCCTAGCTTATATTCAAGTTTATCTTCATCTTGTTGAATTGGTCTTATACTAGTTATATACATATTTGTGTTCTGTCCTCTACAACACTCACTTATAGCTATGGTTTCATGCTTAATCTTTTGATCTAAGTGAATGTGATCGGACCCTAACCTATCTATGCTTCTACCTCAACTCTATCTGTCCAAATTATATGCATTCTATTGAAAACTGTCGATTGTCTTCACTGAGACCTTGTCAGCTGAAGTCAATCTGACAAACATTTATATATGTTTTTAATGCTATATCCTTATTGCCTGAAAGTCGGAGAATTTGGAATGACCACCCCAACAATCCAAGCGTGCGTGGGAACATGGAACAACTTCCGAGGTGTTGCATGCTTGCCACGTGTCCTTCAGATGTGAACCGCCAAGGGCACCTGCGTAATTGCATTGTGTCGTCCCTTTCCTTATAAATACCCATCACATCACAGTCAAAAATCCTTCTTCCACCTCGCCACCTCTCGCAAACCCTAGCACCACCGCTAGCTCTTGACGACGCTGACGATGAAGCACTTAGCTGTCGCGACTTCTCCGACGCTGTCCTCACGCCGACCGCGGACCTCGTCCTCTCCGCCATCGCCGTAGGTGTCTTCTGTCGCCAAGTTAGGGCACGGAGATCGAACTGCTTGGCCTTCAACTTCGCTCCGTCTAGCAATTCTTCGTGTGGTAATTAAAACTCACTTTTACCGTCTTTTCGATCTGATAGATTCATCCTTCTTTACCAAAAGCGGTTTCTAGATCTCCAAAGTTGAATCTATCTCTTTCTGCATCTCATACTATGCCTAGTCTGTTCACTTATGCTTCTCTACAAGTTAGATTCCTCACTTGTACTTATTTTGGATTCGTACAAATCTGGAACCAACTCTTAACAAATAAGTGAATGTCTTCGCGTTATAAGGTCAATGTCTTCAAACTAATTTATCTTCAAAATCTTCTGAGAATGCATATGACCTCTTCCCCTTCCCTCGCACCTCTAATGTTGTCACAGGTACATGTCCGTGGGAGAATCCCTTGGTTCTCATAGTCTGCATTCATTTGCAGAATTCTTACAGAGTCACATAAGTTCTCCTGAAGCCAGTTCTTGTCTGACCAGCCGTCGGAAGCCTTCGCAAGTTCTGAAGCCTTTCAAGTTAAGCTTCATGGCTACAGAGAAGTCAGCTAGAAAGGGTGGCAGACAGCACCGTGGGATTACTTCCAAGGATTTGCCACCAGATTTGAACGAACTATACAAGACAGACCCAGAGGAAACCTATGGAGAACGCAAGAATCAAATCTAATGGATCCGAAGATATTGGGCACAGGAATGGTTCAAGTACATATTTGTCACTGAAGAGTATGCTGAGAAAAATGCCATTAAGCGACCCTGGGGAGATATACTATACAAAAATCTTCCTCCTAGGTCCAAGACTGAAGCTATTGAGAAAGGCTTCTATCCGTGCATGGTTCGCGGACCACAGCCAGAGAACGCTGACCCTTCATCTCTGCTGTGGTGTCGCGAAGACAATCTGTTCAAGCGCAACTTTAAGTTTGCAAAAGTCTCTGCTGTGAAGAACAAGAAGGCATTCGGACTTGACTTCAACCCAGGTCTGTCTGCTCCTCGGGAAGATGGCACCCGTTAAGCCAATGAAAACAGAATCGGCCCCTTCTACAACCTCGAAGGCCTCATCACTCACATTGTCGTCCAAGGTGCAAATGTGGATCACTTTGGTGATGATGCTGACTCTGATGATGCACCAGCTCCTCCTCCTAAGCCGCAGAAGCAAAAGAAATCTAAGGCTTCAAAACCTACTGCTGCACCAAAAGCTTCTCAAGTGAAGCCATTGGCAACTGCCCCTCCTGCTCCAAGTAACAATTCTGAAGATCTCTCTCGCATCTCCAAGAAGCGAGAGAAGACATAGAAGAAAAATGTTCAAAGTTTTGGTCAAGCCCTGACACCTGCTGCCATTCTGAGGAACAAAACTGAGGCCATTGATCTGTCATCAGATGATGAGTGTGGAGATGATGCTCTTGAGCAGCTGATAAAGAGCAAGCAAGAGGCGGAGATCTTCAATGATCTGCCCCTCTTCGACGTAAACATTCTGGATAACTTCATTGATGAGTGGTTTGACAACCCCAATCTCAGCTTTGATGATCTTCAGCTCCCAATTGGCATCAGCGTCTCTTTACAAGGCGCCATTGCTCCTGAGCTGGCCTTGGCTCAGCGAATTGTTGAATTGAAGAACAAGATTGACTATGAGAAAGAGCAGTTCAAGAAGCACATGGCCAAGCTCAGTGTGGCTGATGTTCAGAAATTCAAACTGATATTGAATGACCTCAAGGATGCATTTTGCAAGAAACGTGAAGAAGCCAAAGGTTCACGCGAGCGCATGAAGAATCCAGCTGCCAAGTGTGTTCAAGCTTACAATGAAGCTGAAAAGCGCAAGGCACTTGGGCGTCCTGGCATCGACCCTAAGCTGGCTGCCAAGAAGAAGAAGCCAACTGTGGCCCAATCTGAAGCACCAAGGTGGGAAGAACCTCGCATTGTCTTCCCTGCCAGTATGACAGGCTTGAAGCCTAAGGTCCCCACAGTGGCTTCAGAACAGAAGAAAACCAAGGCAGCTAAAGCCGAGGCCAGAAAGCGCCAAACTCAAGAACACCACTAATGATGCACCACCCACCAAGAAGAGAAAGACCAAGAAGAAAGATCGGGCTGCTCCCACATAGCCCCTTGTTGTCGAGCCCATTGCTTTTGCTCGTCCTGCATCTGAACACCAAGAGCGTCAGTTGATAGTTCATGAGCCTGCTTCCACAGAGGCTCCTGAAGCTGAAGAAGTTCCAGCCGTTGACCCCATCATGGCTGAAGACATTGGTCCCCAAGACAATGTAGTAGATGATGAAGTCCTTCCTCAGATCGAGCGCCCAACGGTATCATCGCCTGTTCTCACGAACAGCAAACTCATCAGTATTGGTCGTCCTTTGACGCCAATCTCTCAGGATGCCTCATGGGCTGATCGCCCCCAACCAGCAACTCCAAGTCAAGACTCACCAAGTACACCCCGTCCTCCACTAGCACAAGTCACCAGCCCAATGGTGAATGACAACAATTACATGGAGACTACACCATCACCAAAAGCGTCACCTGTGTTCAAACGGCTTCGTAAAGGCCTAAGGCCATCAGTCTCCATGACAACCATCACAGAAGAAGATTCAAACCAATCCAACTCAGTGGCACGTTAAGTGTTCCCTGAAGAAAATCCCTTTGTGATGGTTCCCACGTCCAAAGCCAGTGCTGCTAAAGACAATCCGGCTGCATAAGCCGATGAAAGACAAGAAGAAGAACATGTTGCTACACCCCCTACCAACCAAGAAGTTGTTCTCGAGGAGAACGTGTCTGTGCCCGACCCTCCAGCTACTCAAGTGGAGGTTGAAAATCCTGAGGCGGCCACCAACAACACTACTGAAGCCAATGACATTGTCATGGCTGAAGATAATGTGGCGCCTGCAATGAACACCGTGCATGAAGCCAATGATGCACCTGCAACCAATGTGCAGCCTGACGCCCTTGCTAATGTCACTGCTCTTGTTCCGCCACCAAGGCCACACACTATTGAGCAAGCATTCTATCAAGGCGAGCTGGTCACTGTCATATGGCCAATTCTGCTTCCTCCACCTACTCCCGGACCTCAGTTTGACTATCATGTGGAGCACAGGCTCAGGTTCATAAGCCAAAACCAAGGTTGCCAAGGTTTCCAGGTACTGCATCTGCACCAGGATCATTCAATGTCAATGGCTTCATTGCACACAACACCTTCTTCGATAGAGCCAAGAACCCATATTCCAAACCAAGAATAGCATCTGATCGGTTCTGGAGTTATCAGTAGTGCAGCTATTATTCCTGTGTTCTATACAATCAAGGGCGCATATTTCCTCATATGCGTCTGGATTCCGAAGCCCTTGCTGGTCTGCCCTGCTTAGCAGAAGCCCTAGACTGTTTCAGAGATGCAGGCCTTCTCCAGTTTGTGACAGATAAGGAAAATTGGAATGAAGAGCTTCTAGTGCAATTCTATGCCACTCTCCACATTCGCGGCTACAACAGGGATCCAAAGACATGGGTCCTTGAGTGGATGACAGGCAATGTCCATCATGAAGCCAAAGCTCTTGATTTCATTGAGCTTACTGGCCTGTCCACTCCAGGTGAACTTTATGAACCTGGTTGTCAGCTTCACCGCAATGCGTTAGAAAGCATCTTTCAGAAGCCTGAGCCCAATATGAGCCAAATGCTGAATATGATGAATCCACTGCCACAGGATGCTGAGTATCCCAATGAATTTTTTGTTGAAGACCTAGAGTATCTGCCCCACACCATCTATCACATTATCAGGCGAACTCTATGGCCCATCAAAGGACATTCCTCCTCAGCAAAGCTCGAAGGCGCAATGAAGACATTGGTCTTCTACATTCTCAATGGCATCAGCTTCAATGCTCAGGATTTCTTCATTCGCCAATTTGCTGCATCTGGCTCAGACATATTTGGTCTGAAATTCTATGCTCCATGGGTTATGCGACTGATCAAGCTTCACTCTGCCGTTGACTATCAGCCCTCTGCACGCAACCATCTCATTTTTCTACCAAAGGTTGATATGTCTGTCGAAGCCATTTACCCAGAGCCTGCCAAGGAAGCAATTTATCTTCACAATGTCAATCATCAGAGTTTCTCTCAGCATGTTGAAGGTGTTCATGCTGCTTCTCGTGTTTATCCGCTAGCCGGCAATACTCGTCATGCACGTACTAAAGCCATAGAAAGCACTATTGCTCCAAGGCCTCGGAAGCGATCTCGTGTGCTCAATGACCGAGAGCTTCTCGTGGCCTTGCATCAGAAACATGACAAGCATCACTACTGGCTAAAACGTCAAATGCAAAGCCTCTTGGTGGATATCAATCGCATTCGCAACCTTGCCACCAAGAATGCCTTTGTCACTCATGAAACCTGTCGGAGGTCTTGGAAGAGTTTGACATTGCTCAGTGCTGAAGCTGATCTTCAAGACGATGGCTTCATAGAGAGATTCAAGTTCGACACCACTCCTCCCAGGAATGTTGTCTTGCGTCGAACTCCATCCCTTGAAGATTTAGAGTACTCCTCCTCCATGGCAACTGTTAATGCCAGAGTCCTTGATGACGCCGATGATGCTACTTCACCACCTCCAACTTTGGCGCATATCGACACTGCACCAAGTTCGTCTGCACCACCAAACCTTAACGACGACCCTGTTGCTTCACCTACTCCTCATGGGAACGAGTAGAAACTATGTCTTCAAACCTTTTTGGTCCTTACTGACAAAAGGGGGAGAAGCATATGTTGATAGTCTTCAAGCGGGTCCATATGGGTGGTTGCTATACATTTTCCTAGTGATTACAACTCTCGCTTTTGATACATTTGGTTCTTTGAGTTGTAACACTTAAACTTGATGGTCGTCTGCTACTTTTTCTGCTATTTTGTGATGCGACGATAAATTCCGCATGTGCGATGATAAATCCCGCATGAAGTCATTCCGCAGACGTCCATTTTTCATTATGCATGTCACTATTCCTGTATATCTGTTCATGCATGATGTATTGTCTTCATATGGTAAAGAGGATCTCCACAAATACAACCTGCCATGTGCATTTGCATTCCAACGCAAAACATTTATATGCACATCTTCAGGGGAGCCTTTTTGCCACCTATGAAGACAATATCTTAATCCTTTACAATTTCACATACTTTTATCCCCGTTGGAAACTTCAACCAGATTGTCATCAATCACCAAATAGGGGGAAATTGTAAGTGCATCTAGTGCAACCCCTAGTTGGTTTTGGAATTGACGACAAACCTGGTTGAGGGACTAATGTGTTTGTGATAATTGCGGGATAACACAGGTAGTAGTCCCTCATTGATTCGGTTTACCTACCGGAGATGACCCCTAAAAATGTGTGAAGACAATGAAGACAATGGTGGTCTGTGAAGCTATTCGCGTTGAAGACTATGACATGAGAAGACATCGCGTGAAGCCTATGGAGCGCGAAGACTTAGTTGTTTCCTTTTCTTCTTTGTTGAGTCATAGGAACCACCGTACTGTTAAGTGGGGTCCAAGTGAACAAAGTCAGAGTGACTGAAGTGATGTTCAACCAAATCCTATGTCTTCGAGCAAAAACAATGAGAGCAAGTCTTATCCAGAGTTGGATGAGTCAGCTTTACTTGTAGCCCAAGTCAAGCTGCCGCGTGTGTTCGAAATCTGACCTTTGAGACACATGTCAGTTCCTTAGTGACTCAGGGTCATTTCGGACAAATCAGGTCGGCTTGCCTAGTGGCTATAAATAGCCCACCCCCTACACCATAAATTGGTGGCTGCTCAGAGTTAGTACACGGTGTTTGTCATTTGAGAGCAACCCACCGCAGAAGCTTTCGAGAGAGAATCCTTGCGAGGACAAAGCCCAAACCACCCAGAGCCCAAAGAGTGTTTGGCATCACTGAAGTCTTTCTGTCCGCGTGATCTGAAGACTTGTTACACTTGAGGACTATGAATCCTCCAGCCGGTTAGGCCTCACGTTCTAAGCATCCAAGAGTCATTGTGGATTGCCGGTGAACAGAGTCTGTGAAGGTTTGGAAGTCTACCTTGAAGACTTACCAGAGTGATTGGGCGGGGACTAGGTGTCCTTAGCTCAAGGGGAATAAGGTGAAGACGCGGTCTTCTGAGTTGAATCTCAGCCTCCCTAACCAGACATATAGTTGTCACAGCAACTGGAACTGGTCAAACAAATCTCTGTCCTCCTGAAGCTACTGGTTCCATCTCTCACTTCTCTTTACTTACAGTTTCTCTTTGTGAAGTCATTGCCTGCTTGCATTATCTGTTTGACTTTACTGTGTGACTACCTGTTCTGATTGGCTTCATACTATCTTCCATCTTGATCTTTTCTACCTAGCTGCTAGTAGTCTTCGTGCTTTCACTTCATTGAATACTTGACTATGGCTTGTCTAGTGTAGTCTACCTTCCGCTGCATACGAATAGTGTTGGTTCTATTGTTTGTCTTTGAAACTCCCATGTTTTGAAAACTTTCATAAAAAATTGCCTATTCACCCCCCCCCCCTCTAGTCGATAACTAGCCCTTTCAGTCCATATTGAGGACACCATGGTGGAGATAAAACTGCATATAAGGTATTACAGTCCAATTTCTATTGGCCTACTCTCTTTAAAGACGCAAGTAAGTTTATCCTATCTTCTGATGAATGTCAAACAGTTGGTAGTATTGGTAGATTTCAAGAAATTCCTATGAACTATTCACTTGCTAGCGGACCTTTTGATGTCTGGGGTTTTGATTATATGGGACATTTTCCTTCCTTGTATAGTAACACTCATATTTTAGTTGCTATTATGTCACTAAATGGGTAGAGGCTATTCCAACTAAAAGAGTTGATCATAAGACTTCTATTAAAATGCTTCAAGATATTATCTTTCCAAGGTTTCGTATCCCTAGATATCTTAGGACTGATGGTGATTCACATTTAATTCATGACGCTTTCAAAAAAATTGTGGCTAGATATGATGTAAACCGTAGAGTAGCATCACCTTATCATCCTCGGTCTAGTGGGAAAGTAGAATTAAAAAACAAAGAGATCAAATTAATTTTGCAAAAGACTGTTAATAAATGCAGAAAGGATTGCTCTAAGAAACAAGATGTTGCACTCTGGGCTTATAGAACTGCTTATAAAAATACTATGAGAATGCCCCCTTATATAATAGTTTGTGGAAAAGCATGTCACCTAGCTTTTGAGTTAGAACATAATGCTTATTGGGCAATTAAGGAAATTAATTATGATTTTTAAATTGCCGGAGAAAAGAGTCTACTTGACATGAGTTCTTTAGATGAGTGGATAATTGAAGCTTATGAAGATGCTAAGTTGTTTAGAGGAAAATTTAAAAGATGGTATGACAAGAGAATTTAGAAATGAGAGTTTAATATTGGTGATAAACTCTTATGTACAAGTCTCAATTCAAACATTTTGCAGGCAAACTTCTTTCCAAGTGGGAAGGACCCTACATCACGAAGAAGTTTACTGATCTAGAGCTATTGAAATTTATAAGACCGAAGGTAATAAACTAAGGGTGGTTAATGGATGTTATGCAACTCCTTTGAGGTAGGTACAGATGTTATGCAAGAAACTACACCAGAAGAATACATCAAAAAAAACTTTTCGAAAGACTCCAAAATCCTAAAAAAAGGAAGAGGTATGTGATACGGTAAGTAAATCGACTCTAAAAATTCATGACTATGAGGTAAGCATAATGTGATGCCGCCATGAGTATCTTGAGCGTCGGGTGCCTAGGATGACATTGTATGGCAGGTTCAGCACTGCAACATCGAAGACCATGCTCTTCATTCGATAATTATCTTTAGTGTCGAAGGTGACCATCAATGACACATACCTGATCGACACAGTAATCTCTTGGGGTAGCACCGAAGGATTCGTCCGCTTCAAGCATCCCGAGGAACTTGCATCTTCTCAAATACTGTGGGGGTGGGGGTATTGAGGCCTCAACCCCCGCCCACCAGCATGTTTGTGACCTTGATGTGTAAATCGTTGCAGAAACCACCAACGGATGGTATCCCATGCCCATCATGCTCCTAGGGTGGTCTTATTGGTTGAATGTGATCTGTGTTTCTGGCCATCTGAGAGGTCGAGATGCCTCGATGCTCGGGGCATGACATTAATTAACCTCTCACGCCAATAACTTGAATTGTCTGGCATAAAGTAGGCATGAAGGCGCCATTATGTCTGCACACTACGATCTTAGGACTTAGGAAAGCTTCCTCAAGCGCCGTAGTCCCCACCATAGATGTGTTCATGTCAGGAATGACGTTTTGTTCACCGCGCCAGCCTCCACGGTCATCAGCGTGGCGCACGAGGTGTTGCTTGCCAAAGCTCTCCTTACTGTCAAGGATTTTGTGGAGGTCTTCGACATGCTTCGGGACAAAAATGTTGATGGTGAAGCGAGGCTAACAACGAGGAGACCGTGATGGTGGGGAGCCCTTGATGGTGCCTGCGTCGGATGATATGCGCCCTTGTGATGTGCGAGCGCTTCTTGTCGTCGGTTGGTGGTTTGCGATGTCTACTAGCCCACTTATCTCTTGGAGGCAAGTATCCAAGGAAGACCCTTCCCTCACTTGAAGCAGAGGGTACTTGAGGAGGACCCCCCACAGTTTGCAATGCAGACACCTAGGTTAGTTTCTCCAGGTGTTTCTGACGAGGCATCGATAATTGGACGCCCGTGAAAGGCCAAACTATGGATAGAGCACCACCTCCCGAAGGGGCCTCGCCAGCTACGCAAAGCTCTTTAGTTTGTGTAGATGAACACATACCTATGATAGCTAGTCTGAAAAGATTTTGAGCCTTAGCCCCCTACCTATTGCACCAGATGTTGATGATAGACTCGGCGATATCATGGATCATGGGGATCCCCGTTATTTTCCCGGTGAGGGGCTAAAACACTTCTGAAATCTTCACACATGCACAAGTTTTTTTACCCAGGTTCATGCCACATAGATGGTGTAATACCCTACGCCCTGCTCTTGTTATTCTTTAGTTGTTCGTACATCATTGATTACAAGATGAAATACCTCCTTTCCTTTCCACCTCCTTTTTCTCTAAGTGTTGGGAACTAGTCTATTCACTCTCCTTGTCCCCCTCCTAGTTGGTTGTTCACCGGGTTGCGAACCCCTTCTACAGCTTCGATTCTCCCCTTATATAGTACATGATGGACATTACAAAAAGGCCCAATGCAATTCTTTCGATAAACAATCATGCATGACCCATCTTGCACAACCCATGTAGGCTTGTTAGAGGATAGGGTGGTGCATGCAGTTGGTGTTGATGGGTCGATTCCTCCGGTGTGCACAACCCATTGGTCTTGTCTTGCAGCGTGGAGGGTCGAAGAGATGTGCTGCACCCAGGGGGCGATAGTAAAAAAATGTGCCTTAGTCTTGTCACATCTCTAATGTGTAGTAGGCTATATCATTTCAGCTCGGGACAAACCGGTTACTATTCAGGAAAAGCCATCATAACCTATCAGACATAGGTTATCATTGTCCCGCAGGCATAGCTATTAATGTGCATGTTGGTCTTTAGGTCCTATAAAGAGCTTAAAAAACATCCGACCTAATCTTTGACTCTTTATTACCCGTTGAATTCCTCTCGTGAATGTTCACTGGAAGGGTCATGGAGCTCGGGAGAACTTAGTTACTCTGGAGGGAGGGGGCTGATCACCCCCAAGACTTCCTTGGGCTGCCTGCACTCTAGAGCTCGAGGAGCCTGAGCTCCCGTCTCTCTACCTCCTTGATCTTGAGATATCCAACCAGGGTCATCTGCGGTGGGTGCAAGATGCCATGTATTCCTCCATGTTGAAAGTGAGTCGTAGGGGTTTTGTTTTTGTGTTTGGCCCACGTATTGGAGATAACATGGTAGATAGTCTGGAAAACCATATTTCTCCCTCACGTACGAACACGCTCGGACGTATGAAGGAGAAATGAGTTTTCATCTTGGACCTTACTTATTTGTTTGGTTCATTTATATGCATTGTAGCCCGTAGCAACGCACGAACATTCTACTAGTTGCCTATAGTTCGGATTCCTTTTTCTTAATTTCATGAGAGGATTACTACTATCTGATCTCTGCATGTGACTCTCACTTCATCACATAGTGGGGAGAATGCACAGCACGCTCCATCTAGGCCACCCAAATTATAGATTTCACGCTTTGTCTTACAAGGGCTCCTCTTTCAACGATTTATCTTTCTTCCTAGTTTTGTTTGATTTTGAGTTCATTCATTTGTCAATATTAAATTCGTGAACATTTCAAATTGTCTTGGTGCACATTTATTTTATTTCGTGAACATTACTTTAAATTTGTAAACATTTTCTAACTTCATAAGCATTATTTGGAATAACATGAACAATTCCAAAATTAAATGAACACTTTTCAAATAGCGGACGCACGTTAACAAAAATGCATGAACACTTTTAGAAAATGTGTGGCATTTTAAAAATTGTAGGAACACTTTTTAAAGAAAGCTCTTGACGTATGAAATATGTTCTCCATGTATTGAAAAATTCATTGTATATTTCAAAAATTGTTCATCTCATAGCAAAAAAAATGTTCATAGTATATTAGAAAATAAATAACAATTTACTAAAAATATATATAATAAATTGCGTTATTAAATGAACAAAGTAAAAAAAGAAAATCAAAAAATGAAAGAAGAAACATACGGAAACCGCAATAAAAGGTAGTAAAAAATAAAAAAGAGAAAAAAACAGATTATAAAATTAAGAAGAAGAAAACCAGAATAAATATTAAAAACAGCAAAAACTGAAAAACAAATAAAAAAGAAAAAAAATAAGAAAATCCAAGAAGAAACCAAAAAACTCACAACAAAATCGCTGAAATGAATTAACTAGATCGTTCCCTAGTTTGGTTGGCCCATCACATTCGTCCTCTGCGATTGGTTGCCTATGTACAACACAATGAGCGTCAGGTATGATTTTCCCTCACGCTTTCTGTATCAGATAGTCGGGATGGCGTACAGGGGCTGTAATCGTAGTCTCCCCTAGTTGGGCTTCCACCGGTACGTGCGTCGCATTTCTGTTTTCAGCGATTATTGTTCCTTTTTTATTTTTCCGAATTTGTTTGATTATATATTTTTCTTTTATTTTTAAAAAAATTATATATTTCTTTTATTTCTTATTCACATTTTCAAGAAAAAAGATTATAAAAATGTTGAAATTTCGAAGAAACCGCGATATTTTAAAAATATTATGAAATTTGTTGAAATTGATCGAGGTTTTTTAAAGCATTCATGAATTTTTAAAAATATTGGTAATTTTTTGTAGAAAAAAATCCTAATTAACATATGTTTGCTATCCTTAAAACTATTCATGAATATTAGCAATGTTCACGTATTTTTAAGAAAATATTCATGAAGTTTAAAAAGGTAAAAGAAGAAAAGAAATTAGAAGAATGAAAATACCTAAAGAAAATCAGAGGAAACCAGAAAACCTGAAGAAAAACCAACCGATAAACCAAGAAACACCCACATATATAAGATTAAAAAAGTCAGCTGCAAAACGTGTGTCCATTGATCGATAATTTGATGCAGTGAGCGTTGTATAGGGAAAACCTTTTGAGGTTTATTCAGCATGCAATTCAAGTCTAAACAAACGCAATTGCTGGTCTGCTTGACCTCCCCCGTGATCAATTTTGACCACCTATTCGCCTGTTGTCCTGATGTTTAAACATGCTGAGATAAGATGATTTTGTCCTTGTTGTCTAAATCACCTCTCAGCTCAACCAATCCCCGCCAACATAGCCGCCGTCCTTCTCGTCGACAACCTGCCGGACGGCACTAATCCAAGCACTCCACACATGAGTATTTCATTTACAAGTCTGTTTTATCAAATCGCATCTCTTGCGATTCCCAGTAAAACGTACAGAAATATTAGCCGGTGAATATTTTGGGCTGGTCGGCTGGACACATGGGAAAAAAGGTAGCCCGCGAGTATATTCCCTAACATCTTCATGGCGTTGAACATTAGTAGTTGAATGAACGGTGAGCACAGGTCCAGAAGGCAGAGTCATTTTCCAAAAGATTTGTGGCTAGCTCTGCAGTCATGACCGACGGGCGTTGGCAGGAAGCGCCTTAGCCAATTTCCCCTCCAAAGAATATAGTATTTCTTGGACTACAGTAGCTTAGTTTGTTTGTTGTCGGCGCTTGCGAAATTTCTTGTTCAAGAATTCCAAGGACAGTTGGGGTTGTAGCAGACTGGTGTTTTTAGAATTTATTATGTTTAATCTAGATAACCGAGACTTGTCGTGGGACTATTTTTAAAATAAATTGATCTTAACCAAAAACAACCATGCACAAAAGAAAGTTCTCAAAGACTTGGGTGTTGAGAAAAATTGTAAAGAAGATGATGTTACAAATATTATTAATTTTATTAATAGACTCGATAACACTTGTAGATTAAATTGTCTAGAGCAACTTAGTTGAAGGGTGAACGAGATTATGCCAAAAATCCGTGTTGCATCTCTTAAATCGTGCTTCAGCTTCTGGCTGGTGCTATGGCCCTGCTACTATATGCGCGTTTACACTGGTGGAAGACCCCAGTGGGCAAGGGCTGGCGGCCGCCATACCTTGTTTTGGTGCAAAAAAAAATTATACCTACATAGACTTCTCTCGGTTGGCTACGCTGTCTCTTGTCGCCGGAAACATGGACTTCTCTCGGTTGGCTACGCTGTCTCTTGTCGCCGGAAACATCGCTAAAGTGAGATGTCGTTCGCTCGATGGGCCAGTCAGACACAGTTGGAGCACATACATGGCATCCAACGCAGAAGCAGTTGGCCCATTTGCACTTCTCACCTGGCTATGAACCGATCGAGATTACCCGCAAAAATAAAAAAATGAACCGGTCGAGAGCCAAATAGAGTCGCACACGCACGCGACATGCAACAACCTTAGTACCTAGTGCACAACGGCGGCTGGCCAGGACGAGGGGTAGTGGCGGATGACGGCGGATGTGGCTTGGACGTGGAGCAAGTGGCATGGCTGGGCGCTCCCGCGCAGGGTGCAGTGGTGCATCAAGCGGTCGAGACCTAGGCACACGGAGCGGCTGCAGCCTCACATCCTTCACGCCATGGCCAGCAGGGCGCAGTGCGGCCTCGCGTCTTTGCCAGCAGAAGATAGAGAGTAAAGGGAAGGGGATATGTATTGAATATTATGGTTTTGCATTTGCATCAAAAAAATTACTTCAGAGTTCGCCACACGTTCATTCTTTTCGTCCTCCGCCTCCGCACCTGTACGTGTGTAACTGTAGCTTCATCACCTTTCGTGATGTTATGCTGAGAACTCCGATGACCAATGAACGATCCACCAGAGTTTCGGCTCGGATTTTGTCCATGAGTTTGTTGCCGTACGTAGTGGCAACACTACATCGAATATTATTCAGCTTTTTGTTGAATGTTTGTGTATCTGGTAAATATTGAGAACTAATCACAAAAGCTCGAAAGAGACAAATATCAAGATTCATAGTTCCCAAACTTAAGCCACGATGAAACTCTATGCATAACCACTAATTTGGCATAATCACTTCACGTGACAACCAAAGTTTCAGCAAACAATGATTGAAACGAAGTGTTTGAGAGCCTTGAGAATGAGACATTCGTGGGTATGTTAATGCGTACTCTAGAATCATGTTTGTCTCTATATACCTTTCACCTAGTTTAATTTTTCATGGCTAAATCAAAGAAAAACTCTTCCGTGCATTCCCGGCAAGAAAGTATCAACTAGAGGAAATAGAATTAAGTGTTGCAAAGTTGTTTTATCTAGTAGAACAGACTTTTAGTTGATTATCTTTATTTCACTAACACTTGCATAATAACTATGCCACTTCGATAGTTGTGCTAAGTTTTTAGGTCAAAAGGTGCAGGGCTATCTATACTTACCGATCGTAAGTGAACCAAAATCTTCTCATTATTTCGGTTTCAAGAATTGAGTTCCTTATGATTTGGATTTCCCTTTATGTTTCTCAACTTTAAGCCTCGGGGAGTTGATGAGTGTTCTTTTTACACTCCTCTAACCTGAGTCTAAACTGATATATTTCATTAAAATTGAGATATTCGCTCCGATATTGCCATTAATGACTGATGAATGCATAGGATTTCAAAAATATTTTCTTTATTTTGTTTCCACGGGAAATGGGCTACATATGGACGGAATCAAGTCAGAACAAGGAAAGGAGTAAATTACGAGATAGAAAAAATCAAGTGGAGGAGCACCAAAAGAAATGGAGTAAAAGATGGCGGTCCATGCGATCGCGCCTGCTCGCATGAGCGATCGTATGGCGTGGAAACCGATGCTTCTCGTCCACCTGAACAAACTTTATAAAGGGGTCAAGGCCGAAATGTTAACACGGGAGCCGCAGAACCGCAAAACAGAGAGTCATCTCCATCCCCTTCTTCATCAACCCTAGCCGCCGCAATTTCCATCTCCATAGCCACCATCTCCATCTCCGCCATAGTTCTTCCTCTGCTAGTCATACTTGTAATCGGGTATCACACACAACATCCATTGTAAGACATATTATCAATCAATCTACCTTCATGATGTGTTCTTCATGTGATCTGGTCCTCATGTGTGAGTAGGTCCATAAGGTATGGGCTGAGGCAAGAGCCTTGCAACCCGATGTGTTTGTTGGAGGGATCAATGGGAGTGCTTTGAATAATTAACATCCCGTATGTGTGAAATAAAATTGTTCCATAGTTGTCTATTTTCTCGTTCGCGTTCTTCATTCCTGCAGGTACCAAGGATCATGGATGATGAGCCATAGAGAGGCTAAGGGCAGGGAGACCGTGAAGTGTTGTTCTGAACATCAGTGATAGAGGTTTAATACGGTAACATGGATCCTATCTCTGGCTATTCAAGAGGTGTAGTCATGAAACACCCAATGCTTTTGTCTTATTATTGCAATCTTCATTATCGAGGCAACCCTGCGAGATGGATAGGGTGTTCAGTTGGACAACTGACTCTTGATGCAGGACGCGTGCTGGTCATGACGTAATTTGGACATATCCCCCACTTCAGTTCATAACAAGCACATCTCGATGGGTGACTTCTAGTGCACAAATTAAGATCATATATGTCCCCTTCACACATATATGGTTGTAAGCATTAAGACCTCATACCCGTACCTATTTTTATTATAAGTGTTTCTAGTGCCAAGTTTGATTTACGATCCGATCAAAAGTTGGAATAATCCTTTAGCGAAAGCTTGTCTGAGAGACTAGCTTATAGGGCATCATCCTCCCATGGGTTCGATAACTCAGGGTCACCTCTGGGGAAAAAGGCGAGAATCCTTTTATGAAGCATTTTCGGATCACCAAAGGAAGTAATCATGGGCCTCCAAGCACGGAGTTTTGTAGGACAGTAGCAATTTTTTCTCAAGTGGATGACCTAAGATTTATCAATTCATGGAAGGTGTAGATTGAAGATGGTTCTGTCTCAAATAGCCATGCTCAAATACAAGAAAT
>NC_041389.1:141420592-141435590 GCF_002162155.2 Triticum dicoccoides
AGGTGCACCAGTTCAGCGAAGAGAGGGTGATATATGTGTAATATGGATGGTAGAAATATATCTTTATAATTTAAACAAATAGAAAAAGTTAGGTAGCAAGTAATAAAAGTAGGCAAAACAATGTCTCAATGCTTGGAAATAAGGCCTAGGGTTCATACTTTCGCTAGTCCATCTCAGGTCAAACCCTTTCTTATGAAGCACTTCCTCTATGCAATACCATATCACACAATCATACGCCTTCTCAAAGTCTAGCTTGAGAAATAGATGTCTTCGTGAAGGATCGCGATCCCATCGAGGACACTCCCCCTTGGATAAACATCATCTGGTTAGTCCGGATTACCTTGTGAACCACCGGTGCAAGTCTAGAGGCAAGCCCTTTTGCCATAAGTTTAAAACTCACATTTACTAATGTGTTCGACCTAAGCTGCCCATATTTAAGCCCCTTAATATTAATAAGACCTCGTGTGAACTCATTAGTCAACCTAAAAAATATGGGGTCCCACAATAGCCTATAATCTCTTGTAGAAAATCACGGGAAACGTCCGAGCATGGGGTCGTGTGCGTCTTACTTTCCTCGAGGGACTTCATGATATTTGTGAGGAAGAAGGGTGGCACAAATTCCATATTGTCCTTCTCCGTGACCTGACCCATCCTTCCCCTAATCCCTCTTCAAGATATGATCCCTTCCCGACTCCGAGACCCCTAGGAGCTCGTGGTAGAAATCATAGATGTGGTGCCGGAGGGCGAGATCCCCAGAGATGAACGTGTCACCCATCCGGAGAGCCCTAATCCTACGTTGTCTCCGCCTCCCATTAACGATAGCATGTAAAGGTGTGGTGCTCGTGTCCCCCTCTAGAATCCATTGTCACCCTCCCCTTTGCTGCTAGTATAACTCCTCGTAGCATGTGAGAAAGGCCAGTTTTGTCTTCAGTCTCATGCTTTCGTGCCCACTCCATGGACGAAAGGTCCGTCAAATACGACTTAAGGTCGAGTCCATAACCTCAGCCACGATGGCTTCTTTCCTATGCTTAAGATTGCTACCCATATTCACGCCCAGCCTCAAAGATGATGTCACAACCGACTAATACAATGTTTCCACCCATCCAACTCATCACACAAAGGCACGCATCGGTGCGGGGGTCGAGCCTTCGCCTGATTCCACACGTCGATCACCATGTCCACAAAAAACAGTTGGATCAACCATTGTTTCTCAATGAAGAAACGCCTCACAAGCCACCTCTCCTCCTTCCTAGAGAACAACTGGAGAGTACAATGATTGGATCCCAGCTTAAGTTCCGCCGCGAGGGATCATCACGAGAATCTAGTCTCCTAGTTCACAAAACACTTGATCTAGCACGCACTGCACAGGGTCATCTCTCTCTCTCTCTCTCTCGCAAACTTTTGTGTGCGGTTCTAAGTCTACAGAAATCGCAGATGAGAGACATTAGAGAGATTAGAGTTTCTTAGTAGACATTTATATGTGACTCATCCTAATTTGCATATTCTTGATAATTTTTAGAGAATAATGTTGCAAAAGCATTCACGTCCTCTTTGCACTGGCATACCGCTTGAATTCTCGCCTCCCATGCTCCGCTAGTCAGCCACCTAGTTCATGCTTCATGCCATGCTCACTCTAAGTCAAACGCATTATTGATGATCTGAGCATTGACCTCGCAAGGAAAAGGAAAGAGGAAGGGAAGATGTGAGGGAAATCCACCAAAGTTGAGAAAAACAATTCAGGCAACAAAATATAAACAAACAAACAACAACAACAACACGAGTTAAATAAACCGGTTAAGGCTAAACTACGCTTTCCAACTCCAATCCCAACTACACTACTACGACCACGTTTTCCATTCCAGCCCTCCGAGAATCTGCTCTCATCCGGGAACACCCTCCAAATTTGTTACATTTACATTTTATTTCTCGTGACAAAGCTGACCTCCAAAAACAACCAAGAAATCTCACGACGCGTCCTCCTCCCACTCCTCTCCTCCCCCCTCTCGCCATGGCCGGCCGCCTCCTCGCCGCCCCTCTTCTCCTCTTTGTGCTCCTCCAGCTCCCCGTGCCGTCCCAGGTGCGCGCGTACCCGCTCGCGGCGGCACACTCTGGTCGGTGCCGAAGGCCGGAGGAGAGGTCGCCGTCGTTCCTCCAGGGGCTCCGGCGAACCTGCCGGACCTCGACGGAGGGGCACCCGGCCAAGGAGGTGCGTGTCTCCAACCATAGCTCCGAGCTGGATTGGTTGGCTACAGATTGTTTGCCTTTTTTGGGTGTGCCTGCGCATTTATTGTGTGGATGAATCCGGAGATTCGTTCATACGGTTCTTCGTCGATCTCTCTTCTCTCGTGAATTCATGTTCGCCCATCGATTCGTATGTCACACAATTTAATTTCCAGTTCCTAAATCTTGATGCTATTTAGGTGCCAACAAGTTAGTTCTGTTTTTTACAGGTTTCAGAAGTAAATTGAGCGAATTCACTTTGCAATTCTTGGGGAAAAAGTTGACGTTTATTATGATGGGAAGCCTTCACCTGATTCCACACGTCGATCACCATGTCCACAAAAAACAGTTGGATCAACCATTGTTTCTCAATGAAGAAACGCCTCACAAGCCACCTCGCCTCCTTCCTAGAGAACAACTGGAGAGTACAATGATTGGATCCCAGCTTAAGTTCCGCCGCGAGGGATCATCACGAGAATCTAGTCTCCTAGTTCACAAAACACTTGATCTAGCACGCACTGCACAGGGTCATCTCTCTCTCTCTCTCTCAAACTTTTGTGTGCGGTTCTAAGTCTACAGAAATCGCAGATGAGCGACATTAGAGAGATTAGAGTTTCTTAGTAGACATTTATATGTGACTCATCCTAATTTGCATATTCTTGATAATTTTTAGAGAATAATGCTGCAAAAGCATTCACGTCCTCTTTGCACTGGCATACCGCTTGAATTCTCGCCTCCCATGCTCCTCTAGTCAGCCACCTAGTTCATGCTTCGTGCCATGCTCACTCTAAGTCAAACGCATTATCGATGATCTGAGCATTGACCTCGCAAGGAAAAGGAAAGAGGAAGGGAAGATGTGAGGGAAATCCACCAAAGCTGAGAACAATTCAGGCAACAAAATATAAACAAACAAACAAACAACAACAACAACAACAACAACACGAGTTAAATAAACCGGTTAAGGCTAAACTACGCTTTCCAACTCCAATCCCAACTACACTACTACGACCACGTTTTCCATTCCAGCCCTCCGAGAATCTGCTCTCATCCGGGAACACCCTCCAAATTTGTTACATTTACATTTTCTTTCTCGTGACAAAGTTGACCTCCAAAAACAACCAAGAAATCTCACGACGCGTCCTCCTCCCACTCCTCTCCTCCCCCCTCTCACCATGGCCGGCCGCCTCCTCGCCGCCCCTCTCCTCCTCTTTGTGCTCCTCCAGCTCCCCGTGCCGTCCCAGGTGCGCGCGTACCCGCTCGCGGCGGCACACTCTGGTCGGTGCCCAAGGCCGGAGGAGAGGCCGCCGCCGTTCCTCCAGGGGCTCCGGCGAACCTGCCGCACCTCGACGGAGGGGCACCCAGCCGAGGAGGTGCGTGTCTCCAACCATAGCTCCGAGCTGGATTGGTTGGCTACAGATTGTTTGCCTTTTTTGGGTGTGCCTGCGCATTTATTGTGTGGATGAATCCGGAGATTCGTTCGTACGGTTCTTCGTCGATCTCTCTTCTCTCGTGAATTCCTGTTCGCCCATCGATTCGTATGTCACACAATTTAATTTCCAGTTCCTAAATCTTGATGCTATTTAGGTGCCAACAAGTTAGTTCTGTTTTTTACAGGTTTCAGAAGTAAATTGAGCGAATTCACTTTGCCATTCTTGGGGAAAAAGTTGACGTTTATCATGATGGGAAGCCTTCGCCTGATTCCACACGTCGATCACCATGTCCACAAAAAACAGTTGGATCAACCATTGTTTCTCAATGAAGAAACGCCTCACAAGCCACCTCTCCTCCTTCCTAGAGAACAACTGGAGAGTATAATGATTGGATCCCAGCTTAAGTTCCGCCGCGAGGGATCATCACGAGAATCTAGTCTCCTAGTTCACCAAACACTTGATCTAGCACGCACTGCACAGGGTCATCTCTCTCTCTCTCTCTCTCTCTCTCTCAAACTTTTGTGTGCGGTTCTAAGTCTACAGAAATCGCAGATGAGCGACATTAGAGAGATTATAGTTTCTTAGTAGACATTTATATGTGACTCATCCTAATTTGCATATTCTTGATAATTTTTAGAGAATAATGCTGCAAAAGCATTCACGTCCTCTTTGCACTGGCATACCGCTTGAATTCTCGCCTCCCATGCTTCGCTAGTCAGCCACCTAGTTCATGCTTCGTGCCATGCTCACTCTAAGTCAAACGCATTATCGATGATCTGAGCATTGACCTCGCAAGGAAAATGAAAGAGGAAGGGAAGATGTGAGGGAAATCCACCAAAGCTGAGAAAGACAATTCAGGCAACAAAATATAAACAAACAAATAACAACAACAACAACAACAACAACAACAACAACACGAGTTAAACAAACCGGTTAAGGCTAAACTACGCTTTCCAACTCCAATCCCAACTACACTACTACGACCACATTTTACATTCCAGCCCTCCGAGAATCTGCTCTCATCCGGGAACACCCTCCAAATTTGTTACATTTACATTTTCTTTCTCGTGACAAAGCTGACCTCCAAAAACAACCAAGAAATCTCACGACGCGTCCTCCTCCCACTCCTCTCCTCCCCCCTCTCGCCATGGCCGGCCGCCTCCTCGCCGCCCCTCTCCTCCTCTTTGTGCTCCTCCAGCTCCCCGTGCCGTCCCAGGTGCGCGCGTACCCGCTCGCGGCGGCACACTCTGGTCGGTGCCCAAGGCCGGAGGAGAGACCGCCGCCGTTCCTCCAGGGGCTCCGGCGAACCTGCCGCACCTC
This sequence comes from Triticum dicoccoides, assembly GCF_002162155.2. Classification (NCBI taxonomy): domain Eukaryota; kingdom Viridiplantae; phylum Streptophyta; class Magnoliopsida; order Poales; family Poaceae; genus Triticum; species Triticum dicoccoides. The sequence goes on from NC_041389.1 coordinate 141,425,563, forward strand.
GACGGAGGGGCACCCGGCCGAGGAGGTGCGTGTCTCCAACCATAGCTCCGAGCTGGATTGGTTGGCTACAGATTGTTTGCCTTTTTTGGGTGTGCCTGCGCATTTATTGTGTGGATGAATCCGGAGATTCGTTCGTACGGTTCTTCGTCGATCTCTCTTCTCTCGTGAATTCCTGTTCGCCCATCGATTCGTATGTCACACAATTTAATTTCCAGTTCCTAAATCTTTATGCTATTTAGGTGCCAACAAGTTAGTTCTGTTTTTTACAGGTTTCAGAAGTAAATTGAGCGAATTCACTTTGCCATTCTTGGGGAAAAAGTTGACGTTTATCATGATGGGATTCTGTTCTATAGTTTTGATTTGCTTAGGGGATTTCCTTCAATTTCATTTGGGGCGAAATAGACCGTTCTTGTTTTTCTTTTTCTTTTTGTGCAAGCTGATTGGGTATTAGTCAACGCAGGAGTATGAAGGTTCAGTTGGGTGGCTAGTCTGGCTCTTATCCTGCATCAAATCATCTTTTGTTTTCCACAAATATTGCGCTCGAAATAAATTTGTTTGGAATGCGTTGGTATCTTTCATCTGTCCAAGCCTTCCAATGCCAATTTAGGGGCGATTCAGCTAGATTCCGTGTGTTGTTTCGGTGTCATTGAGCGGATCAGTGTCCTCATTTCTGTAACTTACTGTGCTTATGGTACCAGTGCTTGGCAGTTCATTCTGTAAGTAAATTAAAGCTTCATGTAGTAGTGAATTAGAACGTACAAGATACTATTGAGCGTTTGGGATGCTAAGGTTTTGGATAGCTCTGGCTCCTTAAGGCTGAGGGCCAGGGAGATGTTTATTTCTTGCTATACCGAAAAAGGGTTTCCCCCCGCTTTGTATACAAAGCAACCAGCCGAACCATACAGGGATAGGTGCTGGGGCGGAAGCAGCACAGTCACGCCCAAAAGAAACGACAAAGAAAGAGCAAAAGAAACAAATGCCGACAACAGTGGATCAACAAAAACGAAGAAGCCTCGCGATCGCTGCGCCCACCGAGATCTTCCACTAGGCTCCAAGACTCCGAAGCGCCGGCACCTATCAACACCTCCAGGAAGGATCACGACGATGACGACGCTGTTGCCAATGGTTTCCCCTGGTACACGACGAGGCGAGAGGAGGGGTAGCCCCCGACGCCCTCCCGGAAGGTTAGGTGGCACCCACAGGCGCCACCGCGCCGGTGTCGGCGACGCCGACAGGGGTTTCCCCCGATCCCAACCCGCACCTCGGGCGCTCCGGATCCAGCCACCAAACCAACCACCACCCTGCGCCAACGCGGTCATGAAGCCTCCACGCCGTCTCACCACGGCACCGCGAAGTGAGGACAACGAGGCGAAGGATCAGAGCCGGGACTAGGGCATCAACACCGTCGGCACGCGGGAGGGGCCCACCTCCACCGTCAGCGACGGTAGCCGTCCGGACGCAATAGCAGGAGCACACCCGGCCCGTGGGCCCACGGGCCCGGCCGAGCCCTCGTGGGCCCGTAAAGCTCCCGCCTTCGCGCTGCTGCCGGCACGCCATCGGCGCCAACGCCCCAAATCCGAGCCGCTCCTCGTCCTCACCGCGCCACTGTTAATGAGCTTGGTTACCACTTCAATGAGATGGCGTTAAGACTCACTTTTCTAAGAGGTTTAAATGCCTCAATGGATTGCCTGCCAATGAGACGGCGCCAATAGCAATTCCCTGTAGTCTCTCCTCTCTAGTCAATTTGCTGTAGTGTGGATAATTAGCAAATAGACTGCGAAAATCATCTGCTTATGAAGTGTGAGTCCTTTGGTCCGTGCCGTGCTTAATATGAACCTCGCCTTGAAAAACTTTGCAGGTTAATGGGGAGGAACTTATCAGAGAGTTGGGTGGAAAGGAGTACACTGCTGTCCTCTTCTATGCATCATGGTGCCCTTTCTCTCATAGAATGAGACCAATCTTCGACGATCTTAGCTCAATGTATCCACATATTAAGCACTTGGCTGTAGAACAGTCCAACGTGATGCCAACGTAAGACCCTTATTCGCAGTGGTGTTCCTGTCATCCTTGCCCATTAATATGACCGACGGCCTTAACAAATACCTCCTTATGATTTGCAGAGTTTTATCAAGATATGGTGTCCGCAGCCTTCCTTCTATACTAATAGCTCATGAGTCATATGCATTTTGGCCTCTTGTTGCCAAAGATCTCAACTCACTGGTCAACTTCTACTCTGCTGTTACTGGTAGGTTTCTCAATGCTCATTGTGCATTTACTGAGTTGTAACCCACCTGATATCCTTATGTGATTAGCAAATAATGGGTGCTGTGGCATGCCTCTGTTTTAGTATGAAATATTAATCATCTTACTGTCCAAGCAGCCTGTGCTCTATTGGCACAGCTCGAAAGACGGGAATAGTAGTTCTATGGATAAGATGGCAACAGTAATTCTCTGGATTAGAAATGGCAATACAATTATATGGGTGTTAAATATGCACAGATGTAATTGCCATCATTTTACTATAACCTAATGATTGTTAGATCAGATACTGCACTATCATTAGCTGGCCACACTTCGATAATGTTACTAAATTCATAGAAAAATAGGAAGTACGTGGCAGTACTCTTATTCTGTCTTGACAGAGACTCTGTTCGATGCAGGACAAGAACCAGTTGCATATCTTGGTCCACGGAAGTGGATCACAACCGAAAGAAGCACACAGTATGTGAAGCTTTGGAATGGTTCAGTCAGCGAATCAGTGAAGGGCGAGCCCTACCTAGCATTCAGCATCTTCTTTATTTGCCTAAGGGTGTTCTCGTTCTTCTTCCCAAAGTTCTTCGCCTGCATCAAAGGCTTGTGGGCCCAATACTTCCGGCACGCCAACTTTGGAGTCCTTGCCAAATTGACGCAGCTGCTCGAATGTGTGCCCCATGCCGTGGATGTAAGGAAGATGTGGAGCAAATGGAGGCTCATGGTTGGAGCCATAAACATGAGAGTCTGGGCATCATCTCTAGCTTCGGTGTCTCTTGGTGGGCAATCTTCTCCCCGAGCTGCTAGATTGGATTGATGGTTTGGATTTTAATGTCGGGCGGGAGAGCATGCGGGCTGTTTGAATTGCGCTGGATGTGGAAGCTCCTATAACTCACATGAACATGTAGTGAAACATCTTGTTTGTAGCATGTAAATCTTAGGGATACTGTTGAGCCTGTGTAGACCACACTGTAACATTAATCATGAGTACCAATTGTCATAGTTTTTGAGCAACTGGGCACACATCATAAGCCCTTTTACTATTTTTCACATGTAATCTGCAATTGCAGTATGTTCATCTGTCTTGTACTAATAAGTGAAAGACATTTCGACCTATGTTTCCATATAGTACCACCAGGATAAAAAGTGTAAAATCGATCCTTCTGGCTAAAGCAAAAACTCTCAAGTAAAACATGGAACAAGATACCAATTTAATTTGCCGTAATCCTTTCAGATCTCAAGTAAAACATGGAACAAGATACCAATTTAATTTGCCGTAATCCTTCATGGACAATATATTGATCTCTCCTGTCATCTACATTGAAGGTGTGCAAAAAAGTGTGTTGTTGTAACCAGGAGCAATGGTAACAAGTGATACAAAATTATACATGGAACTCAGTACAAACTAGCAGCAGCTATGCACCACGATGAATCAAAATGTGCCCGACTCCTGATGCCATGGATTGTAACGGAGGTCACTGTCTCATTTATCAGTTCTCGCCGAGGGTATACCTGACAAACCTCCGTACCTTGATGTTCTCCCCCAGGCCGGCGATCGTCTCCTTAACGAGATCCTTCACCGTCTTGCTGTCATCCTTGATGAAGGGCTGCTCCAGGAGGGCCATCACTCCGAGCCTCTTTGATATCCGCCCTTCCACGATCTTCTCCCTAATGTTTTCGGGTTTCGACTGCAGGTCCTCCCTCTGCATCTCAATCTCCTTCTCCTTGCTGACAACACTCTCTGGTATGTCCTCCATTGAGACATATTCAACCTGTGGGCATGCCACCACTTGCATTGCGAGGTCATTCACCAGCTCCTTGAATTTCTCATTGCGAGCCACAAAGTCGGTCTCAGAGTTGATTTCAATCATGCACCCTATGCGGTTGTCGTGGATGTACGAGCCAATCAGGCCTTCAGCGGTTAGGCGAGACGACTTCTTGTCTGCGGACGAGAGGCCCTTTTTTCTGAGGAACTCCTGAGCCCCCTGAAGGTCACCCCCAGTCTCAGCCAGCGCTTTCTTGCAGTCCATCATACCTGCGCCAGTTTCATCTCGGAGTTGCTTTACCAATGCAGCTGAAATTGCCACAGCTGGTTTCCTGGAAACATAGGTATGTCAAGTTAGACTGAGTGTTGACTTTAGGGGAAATGATCTATGCAATTAGAAGTTAGAAATGCTAAGACAGTAAAAACATTCTGGTGCACATATTATGCACACCCCGAGAAACATAAACAGCACATATGAGCAACATGAGATTCTGAGAGGAAGATTACTTCTCTGCAGCTTCAACCGATTCCTCAGGCTTATCATCCTTCAGAGGAGCAGCTGGTGGTGGCTTAGCGGCTGTCTGGGCTGCAACTTCAGCAGCAAAATCTTGGCTTTTTTTCTCCAACCCTTCTCCCAGGTTGTACCGAACAAACCTCCTCACCTTCATGTTCTCTCCAATTGTAGCAATAGTTTGCTTCACCCATTCACCCGTTGTGACCTTGTCATTCTTGATGAATGGTTGTTCAAGCAATGCAAATTCTCCAAGCCTCTTCTTTACTCGGCCCTCGACAATCTTAGCGCGGATCTGCTCAGGCTTTGACAGCAAGTCCTCCCTCTGCATCTCCAACTCCGTCTCCTTCTTCACAACCTCCTCAGGGACATCGTCAATGGAAATGTAATTTACTTGAGGGCAAGCAGCAGCTTGCATGGCAAGATCATCGACCAACTCCTTAAAGACATCACCTCGTGATACAAAGTCAGTCTCACAGTTCAATTCAATAAGGATACCGATTCTGCTGTCATGTATGTAAGAACCAATTCTTCCCTCTGCAGTGGCTCTTCCAGCCCTCTTGTCAGCAGCAGCCAGCCCTTTCTTCCGGAGGAATTCTTGAGCTTTATCAATGTCACCACTCGATTCAGCAAGAGCCTTTTTGCAGTCCATCATGCCTGCTCCAGTTGCGTCACGCAACTGCTTGACAAGAGCAGGAGAAATAGTTGCTGCACAGATGCAGAAAAGAACCATCAAAATCTTTCTTCTGCTGCCCTAACAACAGTTAATCAATAAAGTACAATATGCAGTGAACTGTGCTGCAGAAAATGCAGGGACAGGTATGTTTGTTAAAATGAAATTGCAAATAATGGAGGTGTTAATTAGAAGAATTAGTGCACCTGTTAACTTACACTGCATCCATAAAAGCTTTAGGACCATCAACTGGTGTCGCATTTTATAATAAGTTCTGATTGATATTTGAAAATCAAAATTTGCATCAGGCAATCACTTTCTAAATGCATTTACGGGACACAGTTACACGTCATAGAGAAATCTCTTTATGCCATATATTAAACAAAAAACTAAAAACTTTCAGTGCTGTCAACAAATTTGTAGGAAAATGTGTAGTTGCCACATGAAACAAAACAAAAATCAAACCGAAGCTATGCAAATGAAGAGGAAGAAAGCATCCTAATGCGATGTTCCAAAAACTGAAGCCAAACCAAAGTATCATGTTGAGGCTTATCCTCCATAGTTCAAAACTGTACAGTGGCAGATGAGGTGATATCTGGATTGTACATGTTGAGGCTTATCCGACCAACTCAAACCTTTGAGCTAGCGAGGAAACAAAATTAAGTGCATTGATTCTTGGGTCATTTACCAAAGTAAGGAACAATACCACAAGAAGAAATGTAAAAAGAACTGGCAAAAGGAGTTGCTTGAACAGTTTACATGCAATCAATCTATCCTAATACTCTTCCTAATTAGGTAGAGTTGCTTGAAGAGCCTTTCGCAGACAGGATGTGACTGATCAAATTACTACATGTCAGGGCCTTTTGCAGATAAGATCTGGTCGACAAAATTACTGCTGACCTGTGGTCGTGCTTGCTTCTGCAGCTCCAGCAGCAGAAACCTCTGTGGTTTTCTCATCCGAGGCTGCTACTTCCTCAGTTACCACAGCAGACTCGCTACTTGCAGTTGCAGGAACCTCCGGCACTGATTCTTCTGGCTCCTCGGCCTTATCAAGAGGAGTGATTTCCTCGACAGCGCCAGTGACAGCTTCTGTTGAAGAGCTCTCCTCCTCTTTGCTTTCAACTTCAGTAGCAGAAACTGTAGGAGGCTCAACAGCGCCAGTGACAGCTTCTGTTGAAGCGCTGTCCTCCTCTTTGCTTTCAACTTCAGTAGCAGAAACTGTAGCAGGCTCAACGGTGCCACCAGTGACAGCTTCTGTTGAAGAACTATCCTCTTTGCTTTCAACTTCAGTAGGAGGCTCAACGAGCTTGTTGTCAACTGTGCTACCAACCCCAGAAGTCGAAACTGAAGTCTCAGTCTCAACTTCTGTTTTCACTTCTGGAGCTGTAACCTTTTCCCTCTGGTCCAAGAATGCAGAGATTTCCTTGCTCCTACGGAAAGCTAACTCGAAAGCATTGGTTCCTCTGGACCATCCCTGCTTCAGGTTGGTGTTTAACGACGACAACTCATCGTCATCATCTTCTCCCCCCTTCATTGTCAATGTGACCTGGCCTCGTGCTACATTCAATACTTTCACCGTTACCTCTTGACCAACTTCCAGTGCGGAATGCCCGATAAGGGTAAACAGCGCCGCTGCTTCCTCTTCCCTTGGGAGGAATCCTTCTTCTCCATCAGGCAGTGTCACAAATGACCCTGTTCTTGTCGTATTTTTCACAGTGCCAGTCAGAGATTGTCCTCGTGTATACTTTGCCTCGTCTATCTTCTTGAAATCCTTTGTCTGCCTTGGTGAGCTTCTAGGCGCAGCTGCAGTTGGACTCCTCCCACCGCTTGGAGCCGTAGGTGCTTCCTTGACATAATCTCCACCTGTCCGCATTGTCAAGGAGATGCGCCTCGTTTCTTTATTTACTTCCACTAATTTCACTGACACCTCTTGCCCAACAGTGAAGAGGGTAGATATATCTTCAACAAAACCGTCACTTACTCGGGAGATATGGACAAGGCCTTCAGTGAATGCTCCAATGTCAACAAAGACTCCAAATGGCTTGATAGACCTGACTTTCCCGGTAAAGGATGCACCAGGAACAAGGTCACCATCCTTCAACGGCGGCATCTCGCTCTTACGTGGGTTGCGGCCTAACTTGGGAGGGGAGGAAGCCGGGCTCGTGCTAGCCACAGCCTGGCCGGTAGTTTCAGCAGCGGCAGGTGCGGCGTCGGAAGTTTCTCCTGCCGGAGATGACGAACCCTCCACCGTGACATCGGTCCCAACAGCTGCTGCTGACAAGGTCCTTAGCCTGCTGTTGGCAGAGGACCAGCTTCTTTTGTAGATGCTGATCAGGTGGAATGGTGTCTGTGGCTGCAGCAGCCCATGGCGCAAGGGCGATGTGACTCTTGAATACCTCTCTGAACCACGGAACCTTCTTATCTGTATTTCTCGGCTGGGCCTGAAACTGCCTATGTGGAACAGGCTGATGGTGCCAACAGAGCAATGGACCACCGGCGTCATGCTGGATTCAGGGGAGCTATATCAGAATCTTGAATCCTTCAGAACCCTGCACAAGGACAGAGACTCGTTTCAGCACCGCGCAAGAAGAGCAAGATAATCTGACGAACGAAGAGGAATACATGATAGAGATGCTGCGAAAGAGCATCATCAGTTGAGAAGTGCAAACGTGCATGCATAGGCAGCCTCCGGCCCAGCAAAATTTGGGGGGAGCAACTATTGCAGTGGATTTTAAACATGCTTCCTGTCCAGCATTCCAGTGCCTATGCACACAGCGAGTACTACCCTACAACTTATCGCTTTTACAGGGTGGGAAAGCGGGCTGGAGTGCTCCCAAACAAGACGGCCGTCGGCAGTCGGCGCAGGCATACCCACAAACACGTCCCGCGCAAGCGATAGCAAAGGAGATGCTTGAGAGTGCGGAGCAAGGGCGGGAGGGAGACGAGAGACATGGACGACGGCGCCGGCCGCATTAGTGTCACCGACGAGCTAGCTACGCGGGACAGGGGCGGGTGGGAACACGGGGTTACCTCGTCGGGGCGACGGCGAGCTCCCGCGGTGGCCGTCGTGAGGAGAGAGAGGGAGGCTGAGGAGGAGGCGGAGGGGTCGCTGGGGATATATAGCCTTATCTGGAAACGAAACGGGGAAGGAGCAGAGGTGATAGACTGATGGTAGCAGTGGATGGCCGGGATGGACGGGACGCGCAGTTTTGCTGTGCCGCTGGACCTGACCCGCCCCGCTCCGCTGCCCCGATGGGTTGCCTTTTCCGTCGGTCAGGCCAACTCCACCGCGCGACCCTATCCTATCCAGCTCCATTCGTTTGGGGTAAAAGAAACAAAAGAGGCGGCCCAGCGCACGGTCTCAAACGGATAAATGTTCGGATTCCGTCCGTTTTTTACCCATCCCCGACCCAAACTTGCATTCGGTTTGGGGTGAAACGGACGCGCGCGGACGACCGCGACGCACGCCCTTGTCCCCCCGTGGCCCGCCTGTCGGGGACACTAGCAGTCCCTCCGCTCCAACGCTTCACCCTCTCTCCCTGCCCCGCCCCGCCGCCGGCGCCGCCCTATTCTCCGGCCGCCTCCTCACCGCGCAGCCCCCCCGCCGTCCATACCAAACCACGTCTCGACATGGCCGCCACCACGCCCGCGCTTTCGCCGTAGTTTTGGTCGTCTATCGAGGGAGGTTTGGCCGTCGCCGTCCTTGCCGGTGGCGGAGGGGACACGACTGCAGGCGACGAACCACGGCGGCCGAGGCAGATTCCGACGAGAGCTCCAGAGCGGCCAGTAGCCGGCCGGCAACCACCCCTGTTGCGTCGAGGTGATCATCGCGGCCCAAGGTGAGAAGAGAAAGAGATTTGTCCAAATGCAAGAGAGTGTTAGAAAGGATGTGGAACGTGCCTTTGGTGTGCTTCAATCCCGGTGGGGTATCGTTCGAAACCATGCACTGTCATGGGATGAAAGGAAGCTTTGGGAGGTGATGACTGCTTGTGTGATCATGCACAACATGATCGTCGAGGACGAGCGTGATGAGAGTATCTTCGACCAAGGATTTGATTATCAAGGTGAAAATATTGAGCCCCTGCACCAAGACCCGGCAACATTTGAACAGTTTGTCGAATTCCACCGTGAGATGCGTGATGGGCACACTCATTTAAATCTTCAAAATGACTTGGTTGAGCACGTCTGGGATCACATTGGCAACCAATAGATGTATTGGTCTAATTTATGTTCAGTCAAGACAATTTCGATTTGGTTGTAAAACTATTTTATTAAAGACAATTTCAATTGGGTTGTAAAACTATTTTAATTTTCAGACAAATATTTGGGTTGGAAACTAGTTTGATGCAAATTTGGGCATTTTTGCCCTCACGGACAGGATGGGGCAAATGGATGCGGCCGCGCGCTGGGTGCACGGCCACCGCATCCCGGGACAGGCCCGGACACGACCCCACATCCATACCCAAACGGACAGAAACCGGACAAAACGGATGTCCGTTTGGGATCGCGCGGTGGAGTTGGCCTCAGTTGTGTGTGTCCCGTGTGCGTGTGCGCGCAAGTTTTTTCCAAGTCGTGCGTGTGCATGTTCTCCACCTTGTAAAAACCGTGGTTGTCTATGTGACACCTTGTAAAAACCGTGGTTGTCTGATAGGATAGGGACAGCCAGTGCTGTTTTTGAGCGTTTTTCTCCACTGTCGCCACTCGGTTCGTCGCCGTCGCTGTTTCCGCCGTCCCCGCAGCCACCACCCAACCGCGAAGCATCCGCCCAGCCATCACCGCAACGCCGCTCTGCCCGCATGCTGCGAATCAACCGTATTTCCGCCACTCCA
>NC_041389.1:141435807-141436934 GCF_002162155.2 Triticum dicoccoides
AGCCACCGCCCAACCTCCACACCCACCGCCGCCCCGTCCCACAGCTTTTGCCCCGCGGCTGCCGCCCCGATTAGAACGCCACGTTATGGTCGCCGCCGCTCAGCCGCCCAATTCTAGTTTTTACATCTCCATTTGCATCATTTATTGAAGTTGCACTTCTACATCATCTATTGTAGTTGTCTCTTTTTTAGAGATGTAAAAAACACTTTTTGAAGATGTAAATTTTTATATCTCCTGTTTTACCTCTCCAAATTTGCATCTTTTATTAGAGATGCTGTTTTACCTCTCCAAATTTGCATCTTTTATTAGAGATGCTCTAAGTATATAAATGTACAGGCAGCGCGGCCTCCGTAACACCACAATAACCAGGACAACAAACGTGGTGTCGTATGGTCTAAGCATTCTATAACCGAATCCATTCGCACAAATTCAACAGGGCTCGCAAAAAAATAAATCCACCTGCATCATAGATTCCCGGGGTGCACATATCTGTACTCAGCCGTATCCACCGACCACCCAACAGAAGAAAACACACGTTTCAGTGATGCACCTCCCCGTTCATATCAGTTTCATAATGCATGAAGATGTTTCTAAAAAAAATAATGCATGAAGATATGCAGCCCGACGGTTAAGAAAGACATCTCTGCATTTCTTCCATGCCAACACTCATGCTCCCATGTCAGCAAAACAACCCAGCTCAAGCAAAGACGGTGAAATTTTCATGCGGACACTCTTACATTAATAAAGTAGTTAAACAGGTTGCAACAATTCCTGCGTGCTGGAGCCCACTCGTCGCAGCAGCGTTCGAGAAAGACCACGCTACACGACCAGATGATCACACAGAGCATGGGCCGTCCCTTGTAGAAGAACCGATCTACCACTGCTCTTTAAGTTTCTACTTCAGGGCCACCAAAGAAGTGGCGCCATTTCTACTCTCCGTTCATGCACTGATTTATTCGTCGCTTGGATTCTCCATCTTGGTACCTTCTATGTCCGCCATGTCATCTTCCGTCTTGGTACCTTCTATGCCCGCCATGACATCTTCCGTCTTGGTACCTTCTATGCCCGCCATGACATCTTCCGTCTTGGTACCTTCTATGCCCGCCATGACATCTTCCGTCTTGGTA